>NC_135168.1:3388194-3731944 GCF_041146795.1 Maylandia zebra | reverse complement strand
AATAATATGACAGCTAGGTTTCAATGTTTTTTAGAATCATCAATAATTTCCTGTCTTGTTTTTTTTTTCTAGAGCAAAACTCAGGTTCTGAACTTACTGTGCTGGTTATGGCAATAATATTCTTGGTTATTTCTGTGACTCTCATTATTGTTTGTTGTCGAACTCCAAGAGGAATATGTGAACAAAGCAAAGGTAAGTGTTGTTCATGCTAAGAAAAGTCACACAAACATCATTCTAGTGATGTGCCATATGATTTACTTTCCAATTTGACACCAGGTAAAATTCAAGCTGATATTGATGATATTGATCTGATACTTATAATAGAGCTGCGTACATTATTATACATTATTATCTATCTGTCTCATGTATGATTATCTGTGTTATGTATTTTTAAGCAGTATTTTAAATTTTTAAAGCCTACAATGACTTTTTACTGCAAGTACGCTGTATATTTTAATGACCCCCAACCTATATAATCCACTTTAAATCTTCTACAACCAAATGAATCTGTTTGAGTTTATCTTAGGGACACAAATATTATTTTAAACTGAACTCATAAAGCTATTTATTGTAGCATATATTTATTTCATTACTTATATCATAACCATATTTATTGATGTGCATTACAACAAATGGGATGGAATTCCTATTGTTTAAACATTTGCACAAAAATTCGCACACTTTCCAAAATTCAGCAACAATGCTACAAGCTCCACATTTCATTCCTCTGTAATCATCATATTCTGTTTTATTACCTTTGTGTCTGAAGGTTTATGGTCTTGCAATGTGGCCCAAACCACATCTTAGCCACATCATTGTAACATTATTCAATAAAACTGGACTCACATTTGTGTTGTGATTTTGTCTATCAACACAGATGCAGTTGCTTTGCAAACAAATGTGACAGCAAAAGGAGATCAGGAAATTCTGCAGGTAACTCTGAAAAATATCAGCACCAAGTTTTCAGTATCTTTTAATGCATGCCTTTGTAAATAAGTCTCACCATTTGTTGTTGTTTTCATCAGACAGATGGAGACTCATTGGTTTATTCTGTAGCAATTTTCTCTTGTGGAAAAATTAGATACAGGAACAAAGACTAGATACAGGACAGCAGAACATGCAGAAGATGAGAAATAATTTGAGGGCTCTTGAGCTGGATTGATATCTAGACACATATAACTCTTGCCTTTTTAAATTGGGTTAGAAATGTACTTGTTGTTCTAGCTAACCTAATTTTCTTCTCTGTGTTTAATAATTTTGTTGAGAGACATGAATAATTACCTTGATAATTTTCTCTGTTAAGTTTTCCCAATAGATGTAAATGCTTTGAATACCATCTATGAATGTGTTTTTTTTTAATTGTGGAGCTTTTCTTTTACTATCTTTTGACATGTTTCTAGATATTCTTGTATCTGGATTTGTTTCTCCATGTCCTGGATCAGTTTCTAATTCTGACTGTAATGTATAAAAAGAAAAGTTAGAAACAGTGGATGTATTACATGACATGAAAAAATCTGTTTTCTACAATTTCTTTATGTATTCATTGTGGCCATTTTTTAATATGTTTATGCATTTTTTTTTATTTTGTGTTCATTATGACCTTCATGTTTTAAAAATATCTCAGTCAGTGTATGTTGATTTGAAATGAATAAAAAGTTACTGACTTATGTCTTGTTCATTTAATGGACTCAGTCATACAATAGTTAAATAACACAAATAAACTAGAAGGACATCAAATTGCATCCTTTATGTCAGAAGTAGGCCTAACATTTTTTGGCCTCTGTCATTAATTATTGGGCGCATCAAGAATGAATTTAAAAATCAAAGTAAAATAACTTTATTGGGCGATTGTGACACTTATTCATCTTCAGACTTATCTCACGTCTTTAAAAAAATCAGTAGTACTGAAGCGAATTCTTCTGTGCAGATACACTTTTACCTTTTTGTAAGCAAGCATATGTTAAGGTGGGGGCTTAACATATTTTGTGGGAGTTGGAGCGAGCTTGACAAAAAGGGACTTTAAACAAAATTAAGTTTCACAAAGTGCAACTTTCTTGTACGTTTTTTTTTAAGTACTCTTGAGTAGTGGTGGGCAAATCGATCCAAATATCCATTGTATCGATATCAATACGGCATCAGTATCAGATCAATACTAGCCTGGTGAGATCCATTCTTTACTTTAAGTTCGCCTCCAGTGGCAGCACCGGTGCTGGTCTGATCCTGCATGTCTTCCGGCCAGCATGCAGGACCATGCCAGCCTCTGTTGGAAGAGAGGCTGGACCAGACAGCGCACACACACACACACACACACACACACACACACACACACACACACACACACACACACACACACACACACACACACACGGTATTCTTTGTTCACATGTATGTAAGATGTCATATGTTAATGAACCTATGTATATCCATGTGAGCTCAATAAAAGGAGTGCTATGGGGAATCTGGCTGAGAGTCTGACGGAGGTCAAGTGGGTGGAACAACACTTGGCTCCAGGCAGGTCTCCCTCATGCATGAGTAACACGAAGAACTTTGCCTACTTGGTGTTCAATGCTTTTGGCTGTGTAGTTAAACTGTCTCGTTCCAGCGGTGGGCCTGTGCTAGACAGACCCAACAACCACCAAGTCATTGGTTCAGGTATGTGGATAACACCTGGGTGAAGCTCAAATCTCAGGAACTACCACATTCAGGGATCACATTAACTCTGTGGACAAACACATCAAGTTCACCAGGGAGGTTATGAAAATGACAGGTTAGCCTTCTTAGACTGTGAGATTCCAGCAGTAATGTGGGACATATAAAGGTGATGTATACCATAAACCAATGTAAGCTCCAGGCAATCCAGGACACAAGAAGGATAACTGCTGCCTAAGGGAAAACCCTTAGTGATCCCATATGTGTCAAGAGTATTGGAGCAGTCGAGAAGCATTTTCTCTAAACACCTCATCTCTGTGGCTTTTAAACCCCAAAACATGCTGCACGCGGGTCACTGGCCTACTTTGTCAAAACATGCTGATAAATTTTATTTGATCAGTGGTTGTTGATCAATGGTCATGACAGTTTGCAGTTTTCACCAGTGGTGCTAGTTTTAGTTATTTCAGAAACGCTACGTCGAGATGAACAGAATTAACTTTTTGGGATTATAATCTTTCCATTGTCTGCAAATGCACAAACAAAAAAAAAAAATTGTTGTCTGGGCAGGGGTGAGAATTTACATTCTCTTCTATCTGAAGTTGCTGGAAGCTCACTAAATAGCTGTGCAGCAAAAATGTTCCACACATCACAAATGACCCCATAGGTGCGCTTCGCAACCTTCACTTATGGTCATTTAAGTTTTAGACTTGAGCAAACTCTATCGGAGATATGGATCCATTGATCAATGTAAAATAATGCATGTTATATGCTTTTTCACACTTTATACTGGCTACTCAATGTACACACCATTACATTTATACATATGAAAGTCAGTAAGTTCATTTTAAACTAAAGAAAAGTAAAATTGTCAAGCAAAGAATTGTCAATGAACATGTAAGTGATAAGACTAAATCATATTTGTTAATTCAGGGAAAAGATTTCCAGTAGCTTTATATAACAGTATGATTTTTACTATTTTGCATAGACTGAAGGTGGAAGGTGGACATTAGCTGAACTATGCTGCACTGCATTTGTCAAGAAGTAAAACTACAGGAGGAAGGAAGAAATTAGAACGCACTGGAAACTAAAGAAACTGTGTATTCTCATGTTAAAAGCAGAGTGTGGAAGTGTGTCTTTTAACACTTATTTCTTTCATTGAAAATGGAAAAATATAAAGATCGTATTCCTAATTTTACTGAAAACTGTCAACTTATCTCAAAAGTTCTTAAAAGACACAGAATTAGCTTACCAAAATGTACATTTTTTCTGGCTCATGAAGGGGCTAATGTAGCTCACTTTGTGAAGGGCAGTCATTCAGACTGCTCTTTGACACCTTTGAAGGACAAAATATCACACACCCAGACAAATAACAGGTTCAACCTGTAAGTTTACTCTGTAATGTGAATGTTAATTATTTCTTGCAGTACATACCACAACTAGTAGTTACTAGACTACTAGTAACTAGCCACCTTGACATAGGAAATAACTGTACTTTTGCACTATTTGATGTTCCAATCATAAGTGTCTTTCACAGCTTTCAGATAATCACAGATTTCACAGATTTCAAATAACCACGTCAATCAATAAGCAGCTAAGGATTACATTGCCTTTTCTTCTCCTAGGATATAAATGGTCTTTAGTGTAGTGTCTAAAAATGTTCTCGGCAGGAAATGTACTTAGGATATAATTTTAAATAGATGTGAAATAATAGCTAATAATTTTGCAGGAAACTGTTTAAAACAGTTACAATTACAAATTACAATATAACAAACGTCGATATTTGCATAAAAGACATAACGTCATGGAGGGTAACCTGGACCGTTGTGTTGTGTTGAAGAGACAGCTGAGAATTACCTTTCTTGTTCCTTTACTTGTTCCTTTATTTATGACCATGACATCCTAGTAGTGAATAAAAAAAATAAAAAAAACCATCTCAAGACTTTTAAACTTAGTTTTAGTGACTGTGTGAAGTGAATTATTCAATAGGGGATCAGAGTAGAGGTACAATTTCTGCTTTTGCAACATTAGAAGGAGTCAACAAGGTTGTGTGTGGGTATCTGACGTGGACGCCTGTTTGACACCTTCTATTTGGGGTGTTTCATGCATGTTTTACCCCGGGGTGGACTCCAGTCACAGAATATACATTTTATATATATATATATATATTAGGGGTGCAACGATACACAAAATTCACGGTTCGGTTCGGTTCGATACTTTGGTGTCACGGTTCGATATTTTTTCGATACAAAATAAATGTTCATGCCTTTTTAATTTTTCATTTATTAAAATTATAAATTTATATTTTAACTCAAAAGTACAGTTTTTAAATTTAACCCTAACCCTTGTGCGTGTTTTTTATTTTGACAGCGAATGCGCACCTGCGGACCACTTATGTGCAGCCCTGGTTATTTAGCTCGTCATATTGCAGCCACAGAAATTCTTTTGTCCATGAAACCATAAAGCTGCACTTTCTTTTTGCCTTATAGTCTGATTTGTCATAACTTCTCCGTTTTGTGGTAAGCTTTTCTTTGGCTGTCACTTCTTCACCCTGGCCTGTCTTATTTGGCTCAGCAGAACTAAAATATATATACTGCTACTTTTACACACGCACTCACATAAGCTCAGCGATTCTCTGCGCGATCAACCTCTCACATGTTTAAGCTTGCTGCGGGAGATTTCACTTGTCATGTCTGCATAGTAAGCTAACGATTAATAAGACGATGTCAGAGGAATTGGTGCACAAATTATCATCACTCACAGATCAGTGCTGTCGCTCTCTATACACAGTTCGCACGATTGCAAAGTGAAAGCAAAAAAACAAGCGCAAATTTAAACGCGATTTCAATATGTCACATATTGACAGTGGCTCACAGATGCCAATGACATAATTACCCAGCTACATTTCTGAAAGAATGCAAAAGCATTGACATATATTTTTCCTTCCTACAATAGCCCGACGGGCAGGGCAGAGATAGATTTTGGTAGCCCGACTGAAAAAAATCGCTAGCTCCAGAACGTCGGGCTAGCGATATTGCAAGCCCTGTATCTGATTGAGGAATCACTCATCTTTGGAAAAGAGAGTTTATTACAGAGAAATGTCTCTTTCCAAAATAAAAGCTATACTATCCGCTTCTTCTGGGCTATATTCTCAGCAGCATAAGGAGAATCATGTGCTAACAGCTGTCTAAATGACTCGGCTAAAGTTAGTAGCATGCTTGTTGTTTTGGTCTTTGCACTAGGATGATGTCGGTGTAAATGTGCAGTCATATTCGTTGTGTTCCCACTAGTGCTTTCAGGTTAATCTCGTTGAAATGACCTTAACGCCACAACACGGCAAATCTCCGTTAACGAGCTACCGCCGATCGCCCCGTGTGTGGGGCTAGACAGCCAACACGTTAACGAGCTAACTGCGCTAACACACTAGCTCCCACCCATGTAATTGAGCATTGCATGGCACATCCAACATACTGTTTTACTTTAGTCCATGACTCGCTTACCTTCAGGGTCATACGTCACATGAAAACCAAAATAATTCCAAACGCCAGATCTGAATGAGGGTGGGGGAGGTCCATGTGTCTTGCTAGCTTGCCCTGCGCTCTTCCTTCTGACTATGCTGTCTGTGTTGAGCGCTCAGTGGATCTGCGCTCGACAGTGCAGCCTAGGCGGAGTAGTCGAACGCAGATTCACTGAGCGCTCAACACAGACAGCATCGTCGGAAGGAAAGTTGATAAAATAAATTACAAATGTTGTATTGTTCGATACATATGCGTACCGAACCGAAAGCACTGTATCGAACGGTTCAATATCGATACGAATATCGTTGCACCCCTAATATATATATATATATACAGTGTGTGTGTGTGCGTGCGAAATCTTCATGAATGACACATTGTACAATTTTAACTTTTTTTTTTATTTCTTACTGGAAATGGGGCCATGGATCGAGCATGTATTATGCAGAACAAAATTCATTTGATGCTCAAACACCCAGTTGATGAGAGTTTATACAGAGCCTTATACAGAGGGAAAATTTTTCTTGCCATAGATGTATAGATATGATATAACTATTGACATGATACCTGTTGTGAAAATGCAGAAATCATGAAATCATTGTAAGTTTTAAAGCCTCTAACTTCACCATGGGGTTGATGTGTGTGTGTGTGTGTGTGTGTGTGTGTGTGTGTGTGTGTGTGTGTGTGTGTGTGTGTGTGTGTGTGTTTTAAGTATATAAATAACTACAAAACTGTTTGCTATGTAATTTGCTCCCAAAAATGCCCATAAGTTTTGGTTTTTGAAAAGGCTAAATCATTTGCTTCAGTGAAGCAACATGAGCTCAGGCCTTCTCGTCGGCTCTTTAAAGGTACAAAATGCAATGATAAGTCAATATGAACAATAAACTTACCAACTTTCCTTTGAAATGCAAAATGTGATGTTTTTCTGAGGTATTTCTTGCAGTAAATACTACAAACAGCAGTTAGGACTGTGATGATTACTCTTTTAGGGCTTAAGTTTTATCAAGAATATAGTTTTTAACAAGCATAACTATAACATGTAGGGAACAGTGTTCGAGTTAACAAAATAGGCAGTTACAATACAAGATGAAAGAAAATGAGAGCTTTTGCAAAGCCCAGGAGGAGGCAAATGTGACAGGAAGTCTACATTTGAATCTATTCTGTACTGACCAATCAGAAGCATCTTACTGTCTTACCGAATACAGTGATTTCACCTCCTTCATTCTGTGAAATACCAGCAAAGTCCTCAACAAGGAGCAGTGTCACGATGGTCATGTTATGGATTGTATTGCTTTTTCTTCATCAAGGATGTAAGTGAGCATTTTACTTTACTAAAAATGTTCTAAATTGAGAATTTATTGTCAAATAGATGTGTAGAGAAAACTATAACTTTTCTATATTCTAATTCAGATACTCTAGTTCCAGTGAAAACGGTTCAGCTTGGTGAACCAGTGAACATAACATGTGCTTTGCCCGATGGGGTCAGCAGTAAAGGAGTCCACTGGTACAAGCAGAGTGTCGGAGATACTCTCAAATTAATAGTGTCACTGTTAAAAACTGCAACACCCGAGTATGGTCAAGAAACATTTAATTCAAGATTTCAAGCACATTTTGATAAGAAATTTAGCAACCTGACCATTTTGAAAGCAGTCCAAGACGATGAGGGAATCTATCACTGTGGAATGATAGAGTGGATTAATCTTGAATGGACTGGAACATATTTGTTAGTAAAAGGTAAGTTAGTCAACACTGTCCTACTTTTATAAACTTTAAAGTGTTTCAGGTCATGTTATAAAGAATATTTTTGTGTTTTGTATTCCACAGGAAATAACGAGACAGCATCAGATTATACTGTTGTTCAATGGCCAACAGTGTTAAATCCACTGCGCTCAGGAAATTCAATGACTCTCCAGTGTTCAGTCTATTCTGACTCTGACAAGATGTGTCCCAGAGATTATAATGTGTTCTGGTTCAGAGCTGGATCAGATCCATTACACCCAAGCATCATCTACACTGATGGAAACAGACACAGTGAAAGTGAGAGAATATCAGACTCAGAGGAGAGGTGTCTTTATCGCTTCTCTAAGAACATCAGCTCCTCTGATGCTGGGACTTACTACTGTGCTGTGGCCACATGTGGGGAGATATTATTTGGAAATGGAACTAAACTGGACATTGAAGGTATTTGGTCTTAAGTACTTTAATCTATACTGTATATAATATATATTCCAAGCTGATAACAGTTTTTGAGAATTGATTCTTGGTTTGTTTTCTGTAGTGCAGCCAACACAATCAGGATTCATTTTAACGGCAATATTAATAGTTTGCTTGGCCATTTCTCTCTTTGGAAATGTTGTCCTGATCTTCAACCGAAGAGTATGTAAACCATTTCAAGGTAAGTGTTATAAAAAGCTGAAATTATTTAAAAGGCTAAAATTATTTCAGTCATATTTTTAAGACCCAAAATCTATGGATTATACAAACATGACAGACGTTATACTGTAAAACTATAAAGAGTCAATTACTGTACATGTTTTCAATGACGATTGAGGTGTAGCATTGTGATTTGTGTTCCTGTGTGTACTTCATTTATACAAACAAATTTATGTAAATAAATAATTGTTGTCAGTGATCATTGACAATAATTTGTGAGTTAAATGCCACATTAGGCTCTCTTCACTACTCTATTTTGTTGTTGTTTATGTAATACATGTAATTTGCTTTGCTATATCAGATACTGCAAAAAAGACCTCAAACCGAGCAGTACATCATCGTGTAAGTAATTTAAATTATTATTATTCAGTTAATATTTGTCAAAAACACCTTGATATCACTATATACATAACTGTTTTACTTTTTAAAATAATACACAGAGTGAAGCTGATGAAGAACTAAACTATGCTGCACTGCATTTCTCTGAAAGAAAAACAAGGGGAAAGAGGAAGACTGAGTTTGCTGAGGATAGTGTTTACTCTCAAGTTAAACGCTCATGCCAATGACAATGTTTAAGATTTCCCGAAATTTAAATTGAACCTGACATCAAACCCAATATTTGTGATTCTTTTGTGTTGTTATTTTTTTTGTTACGAAATATTCCTTGTGAACAGTTAAATTGTTTCATCAGTGACAGTATATGGCCTCTAAAGACCAGAAATTTAGATTTTTTTTTTTCATTTCTGCTTTGCATATGGGATTTTTGACTGTAATAGCTAGTCATGTCTAGTCATGCTTTCTGTGATTAAAATAATAATATGTTGATTTATGCAGGTGTTTTGTGTGTGTGTGTGTGTGTGTGTGTGTGTGTGTGTGTGTGTGTGTGTGTGTGTGTGTGTGTGTGTTGGGCCACTACGGCGTGACTTTCCGGACTGATATATTGTAGGAAATTACTTACAGTGCGGAGAGGTAACTGCAAGTACACTCAGAAAAATTATGGTTCTTAAATGGTTCTTCAGATGTCTTCATGGTTCTTTAAAGAACCATCATACGTCAAAGAACCTTTTTATTTTGTGGATGGTTCTTCAGCTATTACAAATGGTTCTTTAAAGAACAAAAGGTTCTTTATCCTTAGCAATCTAAGTTTGATGGTGTAAATGGCATAAATATTTATTCACTATAATGAGGCTGTGAATTATACTGTGTGTTTTCTTTGTGTGCATGTGTGTGCGAAGGGGAAGGGCGGGATACCTGGCAATTACCCTTTAAGAGAAGATGGTAGGAAACTGAATATTCAAATAAAAGTTAGAAATGTTTGCAAACAATAGACACAATACACACATTCAAATACTGTACTTTAGTTTTAAATTTTAATAAAGCATTACTATTTTCTACTCCAAGGCATTACTTTTGAGATTATTATATATTTTTGAAAATATAGCATAATGATAATACTAGTTATTGTAAACTTTACAAACCACCCAGCAGTATGTAAAGTCAAATTATAAAATACAAGTAAATAACAATTGCAGAACAGAATGTCAGTGTAATGGACACACACTTCGTTTTGACAAAGCACACTGCTTAGGTAAATGATCTGAGTAGCTGTTCATCACTGATCAATTTGTTAATATGTGTTTCGAGCCAAATAAATGACAGGTAGAGAGAGAGTGACGTCAGAACAGGTCATACTGTAACCTCCCGGGAGCGGACGGAGGGGGTCAGTCGTTGGGATGCGCATGCGCAGACAGAGTGTGCGAGCGGCGGGCCTTGACCTTCGGGAAAAAAAACTCACGGACGGTGACAGCGAAACGGATAACAGTCTTCAGTACCTGCTGGACTTTGAAGCTGTGGATTCTGGGACTGTTAGAAAAGGTAAAACATTTTCATTAAAACCTTATTACTGTTTTGTTTTTGTTACTCGTCATTGTAGCTTGCTGTTGATGTTGTGCTAACAGTAGCGATTAGCTAGATACGTTAGCCGTTGAGGTCAACGCAATTTAGTATCCGGTATACAGAAACTGTTTTCCTAACAAAACCACTGTTATAATTAAGTGAAGCTGCTTCCAGCTAATTTGAACCTTTGGCTTCTAAAATATGTGGTTCAATTGCGTGCTGCGTACATAACCTAATGTCAGCTAGACCGAAATTAAAATGTAATATATTGTTAAAGTCACTAAAATGGCGCCTGAAGCCTGTTGTGACGTGAGCTCTGTGTCTGCTCTAGAAACTCTTGAAATTCTGTAGATCTCAGCCGTACATTAAATACTCACATGAACCTGTACTTTGAATTCTGTATGAGCTGTATAAAATACAGCTATGCATAAGTGTTTTGAATGAATAATTAGATTAGATGACTCTTTATTGTCTAATCGAATTATATAGAAATGAATATAAATGTGACATGAGAAGGTGTTTCTTTGACTGTTCCTGCATAACTTAGTTTCGGACTAGTTGACAAGTTATGCTCCGGTCATTTGATGTTTCCAAGGTAGATGTTCTTTTGTAATATAGTTAATTTTTTTGTATATTTCATTTTTCCACCATCATACATCATACATACAAGCTAAGAAGAGGTCGTTATACTAACAAGAGGTATCAACGCTGGGCCAAAGTTCAGCACATGGTTAAAGTTTGTAATCCAGCCAGGGTGTAAATATCACTCAGCAGCCAGAGCTGAAGCAGGTAGCATCAACACATAAATCTACTCTACTCGGCTTAAATCACAAGAGCACCTCTGACCAAAAAGCTGTAGATTTTTCTTGTTTGCACAAATTAATCCAGATTCACATTAATTGTGTTCACAGCTCCAACAAAATGAGGAAGAGGAGGGGGAGAAACACAATTAGGTTGAATTACAATTGGATGGAAGGCGAGGACAAGGAGAAGGAAGCTTAGGATGAGGAGGAAGAAAAGCAGCAGGAGCATCTTTAGGGATCCCTATGATGTCATTGAGGTTGGTTTCATTAATATGGTCCTCTCACAAAGAACGATGACTTGTTTTAGTTCACGTACTTCCTGTATTAAATAGTGATGTGCAAAATGTTGTGAAAAACCATGGAGCAGGTACGTATAGTGCATCTGCAGGTAAATGAACATCAAATCTCTAAGACAGACTGAAATTTGTATATTTATCACCCTTATGATAAAACCCATGTCAGCCATTGGTTTATGGACTTTGTATTTTGAAGCCTCAACATTTGCTTTCTTGCTGTTGCTATGTTGGGACCATATTAGGATGAGGGATCAGAATCTGGAGTCATGCACACTATTGTTTCATTTAGTGTGTATCCATAAGATTCGTACAGCAGATCCAAGTTGTGCCTTGAAAACAGGAAAGTCGTCTGCATAGAGGAGAACTGTAATAGCAGGCTTGTAAAAAGTGAGGCTTTGTGCTCTCGTTTTACTTCTGTCACCCTGTTTTGATGCAGATTTCACTTGAAATCAGGCAAGAACTGGACTTATTTTTTATAATGTGTTCTTGTGAATTGATTGTGTATCGCATATGTTTGATTTGACTTTCTGCAAGACAACAGTTGTCCGCTGGCCAAAAAAGTTTTCCAAATACCTCCACGTGATCTAGCCTGGATTTAGAAAAGAATAGCAAAAAAATCTGCACCTCCTGCTTCAGATGCAATTTGTGTTTCTGTGTTCAGAGGCAGCGGTGAGAGGGGAGACCTCGGCTCATCCAGCTGGAGAGCCTGACCAGGAGGAGTCGAACATTAACTGAGCTCTTCCAGGGCACCCTGCAGACTCGGCTGCTGGCATCGGCGAGGGATGACGTGAACGCCAAACTGGAGTCCATCACAGGTCAACTGCAGGTATGCGAGTCAGACCTTCTGAGGAGGGTTTCACTTTTCTCTTCTTTATAATTGACTCTTTTCTCGATCTCTTTCAGCTCCTTGTCTCAGAGTGGGAGGGATTTGAAGCACAAAGGGAGGAACTTGTCATTTGGTTGGCTGATATGGATGTGAGGTTGACCAGCTGACAGGAAACACCAGTGAAAAACTGAAACAACTGCAGGTGTGGGTTTGTTTTGATATGACATATACAGGGAGTGCAGAATTATTAGGCAAGTTGTATTTTTGAGGAATAATGTTATTATTGAACAACAACCATGTTCTCAATGAACCCAAAAAACTCATTAATATCAAAGCTGAATGTTTTTGGAAGTAGTTTTTAGTTTGTTTGTAGTTTTAGCTATTTTAGGGGGATATCTGTGTGTGCAGGTGACTATTACTGTGCATAATTATTAGGCAACTTAACAAAAAACAAATATATACCCATTTCAATTATTTATTTTTACCAGTGAAACCAATATAACATCTCCACATTCACAAATATACATTTCTGACATTCAAAAACAAAACAAAAACAAATCAGCGACCAATATAGCCACCTTTCTTTGCAAGGACACTCAAAAGCCTGCCATCCATGGATTCTGTCAGTGTTTTGATCTGTTCACCATCAACATTGCGTGCAGCAGCAACCACAGCCTCCCAGACACTGTTCAGAGAGGTGTACTGTTTTCCCTCCTTGTAAATCTCACATTTGATGATGGACCACAGGTTCTCAATGGGGTTCAGATCAGGTGAACAAGGAGGCCATGTCATTAGTTTTTCTTCTTTTATACCCTTTCTTGCCAGCCACGCTGTGGAGTACTTGGACGCGTGTGATGGAGCATTGTCCTGCATGAAAATCATGTTTTTCTTGAAGGATGCAGACTTCTTCCTGTACCACTGCTTGAAGAAGGTGTCTTCCAGAAACTGGCAGTAGGACTGGGAGTTGAGCTTGACTCCATCCTCAACCCGAAAAGGCCCCACAAGCTCATCTTTGATGATACCAGCCCAAACCAGTACTCCACCTCCACCTTGCTGGCGTCTGAGTTGGACTGGAGCTCTCTGCCCTTTACCAATCCAGCCACGGGCCCATCCATCTGGCCCATAGACTCACTCTCATTTCATCAGTCCATAAAACCTTAGAAAAATCAGTCTTGAGATATTTCTTGGCCCAGTCTTGACGTTTCAGCTTGTGTGTCTTGTTCAGTGGTGGTCGTCTTTCAGCCTTTCTTACCTTGGCCATGTCTCTGAGTATTGCACACCTTGTGCTTTTGGGCACTCCAGTGATGTTGCAGCTCTGAAATATGGCCAAACTGGTGGCAAGTGGCATCTTGGCAGCTGCACGCTTGACTTTTCTCAGTTCATGGGCAGTTATTTTGCGCCTTGGTTTTTCCACACGCTTCTTGCGACCCTGTTGACTATTTTGAATGAAACGCCTGATTGTTCGATGATCACGCTTCAGAAGCTTTGCAATTTTGAGACTGCTGCATCCCTCTGCAAGATATCTCACTATTTTTGACTTTTCTGAGCCTGTCAAGTCCTTCTTTTGACCCATTTTGCCAAAGGAAAGGACGTTGCCTAATAATTATGCACACCAGATATAGAGTGTTGATGTCATTAGACCACACCCCTTCTCATTACAGAGATGCACATCACCTAATATGCTTAATTGGTAGTAGGCTCTCGAGCCTATACAGCTTGGAGTAAGACAACATGCATGAAGAGGATGATGTGGACAAAATACTCATTTGCCTAATAATTCTGCACTCCCTGTATTTGATATGAAACATACGTCAGAGACATTATCCTAAACTGGACTAACAAAGGACCATGAGTACAACATGAAACGTACATTACATAGCGTAATGCTAAAGTTCATTGATCATTTTAATCATAAACTTGTTGAAATATTGTTACTGAACATGCAAACATCTGCTGATGAAAATGTGTTGATTTATTGGTCTGTTATGAAGCTATTGCTATTTCTAATGTGTTTTATCACTTTCTGATGTTTTATTAATTAAACAATACATGTATTGTTGTGTTATCTGTAGCTATAGTATTTATATATATATTTATTTATAGTATAGCAAATATATTTAATTATTACTGTTTAAAACACTAATATGTGACATGTATTAGTAGTGATGTTGTGCTGAGGGTTAAAATGCCTTTTTGTCTTTTGGTAACTACAAAATGACAATAAACCATTAATATATGTCTATGCTGTGCTCGTATTTATTTTTACCCTACTCAAATTCAATTTATGATGCATTTTATTTTGAAAGATTTAAAATGTTTTTTAAAGAACCACTCAAAAAAAGTTCTTTAAAATGGTTCTTTTAAAGAACCATTTGAAGGACCTTTTTAAAAATGGTTCTTTAAAGAACCATTTTTAAAAAGGTTCTTTGAAAAACCATTAAAGGTGCCCCAAAGAACCATTTCTTGATGGTTCTTTGGGGCACCTTTAAAGGTTCTTCAATGAACCACTGAAAGAAATGGTTCTTCAAAGAACCATTGTTTGAAAGGTTCTTTGTGGCACCAAAAAAGGTTCTTCTATGGCATCAGTCTAAAGAACCACTTTTGGTTCCAGTTGGCACCTTTATTTTTCTGAGTGTATGCTTACACACATAGATTATGATTAGAATAAGAGTCTGGGTCAGAGAGTCCCGAACATGATATTCTAAACCAACTTTGAATCGCTAGAAGAACAATGGATATTAACATTAGATTAACAAGGCTAGGCAGAGAGGTGTTTTGCTTTTCTGTCTCTTACAGACGAGGGAGCAGATACCAGATGAGGTCACGGAAATACGAGGATGATTTGGAGCAGACACCAAGACTGCCATCTCCGTGTGGAAAGAAGATAGCTGCTATAATCTGTTTTTGTCTCACTATACAATGTTGTACAGCTCACTTGAGGGTCATCCTTTTTGTAAAACATGCTGCTGGTTCACATAGAGGTCCACAGTGCCGTGTAAACTTGTAATTTCAACTGCCAAAAGCAAGTAAATTCTTTTTTTAAAAGACAAACCTTTCTCCTGAGATTCCTTCCAAAAATTCTGAACACAACAATTTGGTTACCCCTGACATGATTTTTGTTTCATTCCTATGAAATAGGAGGAGGAGGCCCAGGGTACAGCTTTCACTATCTTACAATGCTGTGACTGTAGCCATTCCCCAACACTCTGTGAATGGTACTCACGACAGCTGATCTTAAAACTGATCTCATAGCTCATTGTCAATCAGTTAATCAATGGTGCTAGTTTCGGTCAGTATGCCAACATACTGTTTATAAGGTTGGGGAATCCTGCAGGCCAGTCAACAAAAGGAGAGGGAGAGAAAAATAGAGGAGAGAGAGAAGAAACACTAAGAATCTGCTTTATAGTGCGTGTCTGTGAGTATCTGTTTGTACATCTGTCCATGTGAAAACACTCTCCAAACCATCAACGTGTCTTTTAGACCCCATTCCTACAAAACTGCTCAAAGAAGTCCTGCCATTAATTAATGCTTCAATCTTAAATATGATCAACCTATCTCTAATAATCAGCTATGTACCACAGGCCTTCAAGCTGGCTGTAGTTAAACCTTTACTCAAAAAGCATCTCTAGACCCAGCAGTCTTAGCTAATTAAAGGCCAATCTCCAACCTTCCTTTCATATCAAACATCCTTGAAAGAGTAGTTGTCAAACAGCTAACAGATCATCTGCAGAGGTTTATTTGAAGAGTTTCAGTCAGGTTTCAGAGCTCATCACAGCACAGAAACAGCTTTAGTGAAGGTTACAAATGATCTTCTTATGGCCTCTGACAGTGGACTCATCTCTGTGCTTGTCCTGCTAGACCTCAGTGCGGCGTTCGATACTGTCGACCATAATATCCTATTAGAGCGATTAGAACATGCTGTAGGTATTACAGGTACTGCGCTGCAGTGGTTTGTATCATATCTATCTAATATACTAAACCTAATGCCTAAAACCTAATACACTAAACCAAGGCACAATGTACATTTCAATTCCTTTAATTTTAAATATGTTTATATTGTCCATCCTGTAAAATAGTCAGATGTCTATTCATATTAATGTACAGAATTCACCTGCTTGCTGCTACTACTGCACATTCACCCAATGTATATACTATATATATATATATATAATGTTCTTCCTCTACACCCCCCCCCCCCACAATTTTTTTGCACATGTCGAGGAGCGTGTCAGGCTGTGTGTTATACTTGTATAACTATGCATGTGACAAATAAAGAACCTTGAACCTTGAACCTTGAATATACTCCAATTTGTACATGTAAATGGAGAGTCCTCTTCACACACTGAGGTTAATTATGGAGTTCCACAGGGTTCAATGCTAGGACCAATTCTGTTTACACTATACATGCTTCCCCTAGGCAGTATAATTAGAAAACATATACAATTTCACTGATAGTATAAGTATAATTTCACTGCTATGCAGATGACACCCATGTCCATGAAGCCAGATAACACACACCAATGAGTTAAACTGCAGGAATGTCTTAAAGACATAAAGACCTGGATGGCCGCTAACTTTCTGCTTCTTAATTCAGATAAAACTGAGGTTATTGTACTCGGCCCTGAAAATCTTAGAAATGTGGTCTCTAACCAGATTCTTACTCTGGATGGCATTACCTTGGCCTCCAGTAACGCTGTGAGGAACCTTGGAGTCATTTTTGACCAAGACATGCCCCTCAATGGACATATTAAACAAATATGTAAGACTACGTTCTTCCATTTGCACAACATCTATAAAATTAGAAATATCCTGTCTCAGAGTGACGCTGAAAAACTAGTTCATGCATTTATTACCTCCAGGCTGGACGACTGTAATTCATTATTATTAGGATGTCCTGAAAACTCCCTGAAAAGCCTTCAGCTGATCCAAAATGCTGCAGCAAGAGTCCTGACAGGGACTAGCAAGAGAGAGCATATTTCTCCTGTTTTGGCTTCCCTTCATTGGCTTCCTGTTAAATCCAGAATTGAATTCAAAATCCTGCTCCTCACAAGCAAGGTCTTAAATAATCATCTTATCTTAATGACCTTGTAGTACCATATCATATGGTCAGAGGACCCGGTGGCGCCAGTGTTCGGCAGCCTCGCCTCTGTCAGTGCGCCCCAGGGTGGCTGTGGCCACAATGTAGCTGCCATCACCAGTGTGTGAATGTGTGTGTGAATGGGTGGATGACTGGATATGTAAAGCGCTTTGGGGTCCTTAGGGACTAGTAAAGCGCTATATAAATACAGGCCATTTACCATATCACCCTATTAGAGCACTTCGCTCTCGCTCTGCAGGCCTACTTGTTGTTCCTAGAGTATTTAAAAGTAGAATGGGAGGCAGAGCCTTCAGTTTTCAGGCTCCTCTTCTGTGGAACCAGCTTCCAGTTTGTCAAACGGAGGGCGCCCTTACTCCCAGCATGGGCGATAGAAAACCGATCGGTGCCTATGCCATTCCCAAAATGCACTGGCTGATGTCGGGGCAGCGTGAGTACGAGCAAAATGTTTTTTTTTCTGCCGGTGCCAGTGATGCCGCCCCGAACCACGATGCCACTCCGGGAAACCGCCCGTGTCACCCGTATCAAAAGCCGCTACTGGCCATGATGCATTGAGTTTTTCCTTTCCAGTCACCTTTCTCACTCACTATGTGTTAATAGACCTCTCTGCATTGAATCACACCTGTTATAATTCTCCGTCTCTCTTCCACAGCATGTCTTATCCTGTTTTCCTTCTGTCACCCCAACCGGTCGCAGCAGATGGCCGCCCCCCGATCAGAAAAAACATGATTTCAGAATCATAGAAATCTACTCAACACTTTAATGTGCCAATGGAATTTATTTAGTTTGATATTTTTAAAAATTATTTGGGTATACCAAATTTGAATTATACAACATGTTTTGTTGGGCCCAAAAGTACTACCATAGCTTATGTTGCAGTCAATAAAAGTAACCAGAGGTTGTGTTTCCATAGAATCAGCTGAACAACATGTTTGTTTGTTTTTTAGAAAAAAAAAAACGCTTTTATTGGAACTGTTTATTAACACATATTAGAAAGGCCACAGCGTCTATTAACTCATTCACTGCCAGGGTTTTTGAGCATTTTTACTCATTTTTGAAGAGCCACAGAAAACTGTGTGTTATGATCATATAAACGCTGAACCTACCAAAATGAAGAACAGACTCTCTTCTGTC
Organism: Maylandia zebra; assembly: GCF_041146795.1. Taxonomy (NCBI): domain Eukaryota; kingdom Metazoa; phylum Chordata; class Actinopteri; order Cichliformes; family Cichlidae; genus Maylandia; species Maylandia zebra. The sequence continues at coordinate 3,713,300 of NC_135168.1, read as the reverse complement.
ATCCAAAAAAAAAGCTTGTTTCTACCATTTTCCATTCTTTAGTAATCAGCTGTAGAAGAGAGGTGGGTTCCACCAAAAATGCCGTTTTGACCACAAAAAGGGAGAAAACGAGCTTTTTGTGAAAAATACATTTCAAGCAGTCTGATGTTCACTGACAAGCTGCCCGAGGTTGTATTCTAGCCCCTCCCATTGAAAAACGTAATTGACGTCTATAGACGTCAATGGCAGTGAATGAGTTAAAGGACTACAACTCCTGCCCTTCTTGGCTTATGCTGATGTTTGCTGCTGAGTGTGGGAATCTTGTCTAACAGCAGCATACACACAGTCTTGTGTTGACTCTCTCCTCTTCCTGTTCCCTCTGTTTACTCTCACTGAGGAGTAATGGACTGTAGCATCAGTCATCATCTGAAATTACAGGTATTTTAGAATTTATGTCATCAACTTCAACTCAAGTAAGATTATTGGAATAGTCAGAAATTACATATGTGCAATATATCTACTATTATTTAAAAAAAACGTGTAAGATTATTCTAATATTTTGCAATATATCTTCGAATTTTTAATCAGCATTTCTATTTGGCTGGGTCGATAAGTTTTTGCGCAATGAAATTTTTCAGTAATTTTACTTCCATCAAAGTGGATTTTAAATCAAGTAAGTGCATATTTTCAGCTTTAATTAAAGTCTCTCAGAAGTAAAGATGGGCAGTTTCACCAATCTGCAAAAGAAATAGGTCTACAAATTGTGGAATAACTTCCAAATAATGTTTCTCAATGTAAAGGGACAAGTCAGAAAATCAATATTGGAGGCTGGTGATTTTCAGGTCTTCAGGTGACACTAGATTAAAAATACAGTCAACACAGTTAAGATGTTCAGTTCTAAAGCCTCCATCTCTAATGGTACGGGTTTGGTTTGTTCTATTAATCCCGTAAATAATTCTACAATTTCATTTGTAAAACTAACTGTATGTGCACCAATTAACTTTATTCCAGCACTTTGTATTGTAACAAATTTAACAAGACATTGTGATATCTTTATTATATGTTGTGGAATTGCTAATCTCTTTTCCAAAACCATGCTGCAGAATATATAGTAAAAGCATATTTACCAAATCATTTGATTGGCCCACATTTGACACGTCACATCCAGCATGATTGGTCCCACGTATTTCCCCTAAAGCAATACGATTTGGGGATATGATTGGAATAATAGTGTGGTAACATTAAAACAGAAGTTTTAAGCGATGGATCTTTAGTATTTATTTTTGCAATACAATGTTGTGATATGACAACTTTTGCTTTTCAAACACACATCTACTTCTACAAAGTGAAACATAGGAAAACACAAAGGGAAGAAGATGACTACAAGTGTTCCACTGAGTGTTTACTCACACAAGAATTGTGTAACAAGGTTATATAAATGCAGTGATTTATTTTTATTGTAATCCTGTGTTCTTGTTGTTGTCCTGGTATGATAAAGTGAAACAAATATTTGGATCTTAAACATAATTTTAGTTTAAAAATATATCTTTACACATACACACACACGCACACACACACACACACACACACACACACACACACACACACACACACACACACACGCACACACACGCAGTTATGATAAACCCACCTGTGCAATGCTGACAAACATTTATCCCTCTGGGGTACAAAAGAAGAAGCACAATCACAGAAATGCAACAACCTAGCAGAACTCCAAGAATAAGGACAACAGGGCCCAATCCTGGTCCTACATTAGTTAAAAGAGAGAGAGAGACTGTTTAATTTAATATGTGATCATGGAATTCATCAGTTGTTGCAGAAACGTTCTTATAACGAACAATATTCTATTTTTGTAGAGCTAGAGACAGCTTATGATGAGTATTTGTATTCATAGCACAGTATTTGTGCTGCTGTTAATGCTTGCGGAAGTTTGGAACATCTATTGAGTCTGCAAAGCATTGGTGACTTTTATGCACTATGCACTATGCTTCTCAACACTCAACAACCCCACACTGTAACTTTATGTGGTTTGCCACTTTGAGGCTTTGTTACTTCCACTGCAATAAAAACATTTATACTGGAGCATGTAGGAGGAAAGAAATTTCACGAACTATTGTCACTGTGGCATCCTATTACAGTACCATGCTTGAATTCAACAAGTTTGTAAGAACAATTGGTGTTTCACAAATGTTTATGAAGGCAGACTGCATGGAGTGTGCTTTGTTTTTGTGTTTTATGTACCTGTGGCAATTAAAGTGAAATGATAACTATTAAGATTAAACCATTAATCTTAGATAACTCAAAGATTAGAGGTCTGGAAGGCTAGATGAAACGAGCAGTGGTGCATTACATTTGTCTGTACTATGTAACTTGAATAAAGTGTGATATTTAGAGACTATCCCAAGCATTGTGCTGCATGGAATTAATAACATTGCATTACAGTACTTAGTGCAAAAAACATCAGACTATCTCTAGTAAGTCTTTTATACTTTAATGCAAGATAATTTAAGATTTAAAGACAAATACAGATACATACGTGTCTCCACCTTAGTTCCTTCACCCAGCAGGATCTCCCCACATGTCACAACAGCACAGTAGTAAGTCCCGATATCGGAGGAGTTCTGTATCGTTTTGGTCAGGCTGTAGACACATCGTCTCTTAAGAGCTTCATCACTGTTGTTCACGAGAGGGTAAATGATGTTTGGAGCAAAACTTTCAGATCCAGCTCTGAACCAGTACGCTCTGTGGTCATCTGGACATTGGAGTGCTTTTTCTTTGTTCTTGGAGAGAACTGAACATTCGAGTGTCACAGAGTCTCCCAGACGAACAGACTCTTTCTCTGGATTTTGTTTCACGTAGACAGATTTCTGATGATTGTCATCTGTGAATTAAGGCAGATGTAATATAAACTTTTTGTAATTGATTAAACTGATTTGCGTCAGTATCACTGAACTGTTCAGACATTGGTACAAAAAGGGAAACATATTACCTTTCACAGCCAAGAATGTGCCATTGCTGAACATCTGTGAATATGTGGTCCGCGTTTGACAGAAATATGTTGCTTCATCCTCTTTGCTGACATTTCTGATAGTAAATATATCTTTGTTCAATGTGAAACGTGAATCTTTAAATGCATCAGATAAAGTTATTTTGTCAAGAATAACAGAAGCAACACTTTGGGGCAAGTGTCCCAGAGACTGTTTATACCAGTGTAAGGATTTGAACTCCTTCTCAGAGACTTCACAGCCAAAAGTAACATTGTCACCAAGGTCAACAACAGTCAAAGAGATCAACTGAGGAACCTCTGAAGTTTGAGTCACAGCTGAAGAAGAAAGACAAATAACAACAGAGTTACAACACAAATGGACAAAATCAATGCTATTACATTAGAAAGGTTGTTACACAGCCATCACTGAGATGCACGATGGGTTTCATGAACAGTGTAGTGCAAGCAGATGTCTCCCATCATATTTTGCACTTACCTGGTGCGCAAAGAAGAACCAAAGCTGTTATTCTCACAATCATTGTGGTGCAGCACTCTAGTCTCACGCTACTGATCTCATCTTGCCCATATGGAAGGTTTAGTCACAAGGTTATAAAGGTTTCCAAAGCAGAAATCAGTGATTGGCTGAAATGTAGGAAATTACCCCTCCCCCATTCAGCAAACCTTTGATCAATTTTCATTTGATAAAAGACGTCTTATATCAAATGACATAAAAGTATGTCTTTCTTAGTACCTTCTGGTAGCAGTGTGTTATCAGTTCTCAGTGTCTTTATTAAGGCACTTATTAAGGAAGTTATTGTTTCTGTAATTATTAGTTGATTATTGTTAGTCACAAGCTCTGTAAATCTTTAACATCAGAAGATACTACTTTGCCACTTTGTATTAGTATTTAAATGATGATTTTTGTTGTGTCTACCAGCACAAATATAAGGATACAAAGATGCAAAAGTTTCACAAAATCATTTTCACTTCTTTAATTTCACGATTTTTCTATAAAAATCATGAATATACCTGCAGTTGATGTAGGGTCATGTCTGACCGTGCAAACTGTTTATGATCACTTAAAAACAGATTAGAATTAGTTCACGGTGAGTTTTCTTACTTTAGTTTCACTTCTTAAGGTAGACACAACCCTGCTGTACCTGTGTTAAGCCCTAAACAGGAAGCTTTCTGACTATATTTGCTCAGTTAGGCCAGATATCCACCTGTGATCAAACAATTTTATTAGACACCACAAACTGAGATACAGAAGGGTGGAAAAAGTTCTTGTCACCCTTCCGGATTTCCAATTGTTTTTATGTTTGTCAAACTTATGTGTTTCAGATCAGTAAAACAAATTGAAATATTCAACGATATTAAACACAAAATGCAGTTTCTAAATGAAGGCGTTTATTATTAAAGTGGAGAAAAAATCGAAATCTACTTGGCCATATGTGAATAAGTGAGGAGCAACCACTTTTTCACGCCACAGTACGCTTGCTTCTCTAAACAAAACTTCACTGATTTCTTGGATTGAAATCAATGGTTTGAGCCTTCTTGGATTACTAAGCTCAGTCATTCGCTCTAGCAGGTAAAGGAAACAGTGGTGATCAGTAAAGCTTCTAGAATTGTAGCCTCCATTTCTCCTGTATGTTTCTATTATAGAGTAACTATGGTGATCACTTCTTTTTCTTCTTTTTGGACTGGTTTTCAACTTTGCTTTGTGTTCTTAGTTTCTTGTTCCTACATAAACACTAAAATAAACATTCTATCCATGTCCCTATGAGGTATCCCTCACCGTATTGGTGCTGTTAATGGGTGGGACTGTGGTATTTCATGTCATATACATCAGCGGTCCTTTTTGCGGCACCGATCCGGTTTAATGACAGACAGTATTTTCATGGACCGGCCTTTAAGGTGTCACGGATAAATACAACAAAATAAAATGATACGACCAAGAAAAGAACTGTGGTATTTTGTAAATATTATAATAAACACAAATTCACTCTGCAAAACCTTTTTAAAATGTTGCGCCAACAACATTGAGAGTTGGCACATTTCAGGAGAAGCATTTCCTCTCTGTTTCTTAATGCTCTCTGGTCACCATGGTAACACGTAAACATTTCTTTCAAAATAAGACACACAACTACAGCACGTGAAAAGACCCAGGTAAACCCAGTTAACGATAAAAACCCTGAAAACCATAAATTTCACACCCGAGCCTCAACTGTACCAAACGACACATCTGTAGCCGGGGGTTGGGGACCCCTGATATACATGTTATGGTGTAACACAAAAGTAATGTGTAATGAATAGCATTCTTAGATATTATATTAGATATTAAATAAAGTACTGCATTACTTTTAATAAAAGTAACAATTAATATATAATACATTACTTTATTTTGAGTATGACCCCAACAGATGGATCAAACTACTGTAACATTAGCGTTTTGATTGTTTAAGTGTCATTAAAATTCTATGAGTAGAGTGTTATTGCTGTCAGCAGTTTGGTGTTTTTAAACCACACCTGACAAACGAGAAACGTTGTCAGGTCTGCACACCTAAACGGTAGCGTAAATAATGCTTTATGGTTTTCTTGGAATATAATAAGTAAGTATTTACTTAAATCATAAATCAACCATAGAGTAATTTTGCCTGACTTTTAAACAAAGTAATTTCTTTAATTTCTTAATTTTGTAATTATTTCTGCTACCTATTAGAAAAAAAAATGCTCTTTGTCATATTAAAAAAGCACATATAAAAGTGTTATTAGTCACTGAGCTAGAGCTTCATATGTACATATCAGAACTTTTTTCTCACATCCTCATTATTTTCTGAAATGCCCATGTCAAATCTTAAGGTAACAGCAAAAAAGAAATTCATGCAGAGGCACAACGTCCCCTTGCTAATTTGTCAGTAAATTCAAGAGCATGGCACATTTTCAGCTTTTAACTATAATTAATGTTAAAGACTAATTTGTTTTAAGTCTGAATTTCTTTGTGACAATATTTTCCAGCTATGGCTTCAGTTGTCTCCACAAGTCAAGACAATAAAAAGCAAAGTAACATTCAACAGCTTCACTGACAAAAACGACACTTGTGATAGGCCATTTCTTCAGTGGCCAATCACTGAAGCTGTTTACCCAGCACAGATCTCACTATGAGACATAAAGTGAGAGAAGAGCTACAAAGCACTTAAGCAGGGCTGATTTTATGTTATGTTAGTTTAAACTTGTTATCCTGCCTATGTACACTGAAAAACTGTGTCTGTCTTTCTAATGATTAAACAAAATCAAAACCAGCACCTGCTGCATCTGCAATAAAGTAATATATAGTATGATTTTAATACAAATTTTATTCATGTAATATAACTGTTTCAGTAGCTGTTGATTTAGACAGGCTGAATGTCCATCACTGTGTTACGTGATGGGCATTGGTACTATGGTAAGGATGTCAAACGTACTTTTTTGTTTTTAATTTATCAAATCATTTGAAAAGCCTGCTCTGGGACCAGTGAATGATGAGCGCCTCCCCTCACTTCTTTATAACTGCCAATGAAAAACACCCTACCACAGTTAAGATCACAGAATGACCAAGCAGATCTGAATGTGTGCACATGTCCCTTTATCTCATAACATCTGACAGCTCCTGTTTTGATATGAATATGAGTTATACATGGTGTAGTGTTATGGCAGCTTCCTAAAATAGATAAAACAGCTACCCAAGTAGCTGGAAGGAAAATCCCCTTTGCATTCATGACCTTGTTTGAAAGCCCAGCCACAGCAGTGCTTAAGTTTCCATGTATAAAATCTACTTGTCTTAGCTAACAAAACAAAATAATAATTGATTATTGGTGCTATGCTTTAAAATATGCAAAAGTTTTTTTTCTGTATGCAGCTGTACACGATGTGACCACATGCTGACAGGAAAATTACAGTAAACTAATTGATTGAATTGCATGGAATATTTATGTGTCAAAGGTCTAATCATCAGCAGACTTAAGACCAGCTGTCTTATTTATTTTTAGGTTTGTTTGTTTTTTTCACCCAAGTTCATATAACATTTGTGTGTTACACTGGTACATGTGCCTCACTTGAGTCAAAAGTTCTCATCACTTTCAGTAAACGTAGTTTTGTAACACTGAGAATAGTGTTGTGAAGTGAGTATAGTGGATGGAGACCACAACCACCTCCCCAACTCTGTACGTTGCTGCATGTGTTTCTTGCTGCTTAAGCAGACTGGGCGGGTTATCATTGATAATATGAAGTTTGTAACTGTTCTTTGACAATAACGTTGAATCTAATCTTCTGAATTGGCTCTTTTATCGTTATGCATCTCTGAAATGTTGCAAACACAACACTTTCTGTATTTCTTATCCTACACACATTTTTCCTAGGACAGTATATTTACTTGTATTAACATAAATTAAATCCTGAAGAGGTTAAAGAGGTTTCCGAAGATGAAGCAAGGTGGACAGCTGGAAGCAGAAACCCTTTTGTGGATGAGAAGGTGGCCAGCAATGAATGATGCAGGGCCTCTCTGGAGGTTAGACAGGAGACCAGCAGATTCAGAGCTCCACTAGCAGACTGGAAGATAGCCAGTTTCAGGGGTGACTAGCTCATGCAAAAGAGGCAGTAACCAAGAAGGTAGGCTCAGGCAGAGGAAAAGACGTCTCTGGGGAGTGCTTGACATTGGTTGACTCAGGAGCTGATTGGTGCCTTGACAACAGGACCTCTGATAAGCCTGGCGGCTGCTACTCTGAATCTATTTCACCCTTTTCTTTTACTAGAGAAATCAACTATGAATTCATAAAAGACATTTGACATACAAAGCAAAACCTTTTAAAAATTGCATAAGAACTGAAATTTTCCTCTGCTCACTCCTCCACTTGCAACCCTATCCTGCTATCACTTCTTTCTGTTACAGTATACCTGTCATGGTCCGGGTAAGGAAAGTGAAAACGCTGGGTCAAAATGACGCAGAACCTTGACAATACCATAAAAATTCCAACAATTTAACTTTACCTCGTCAGTGAATGTGTATACTTGCTTCTCTCTTTTTACAAAGTGGTGCTGATCTTTTTGTGTCGTCCATTGTTAGACTGTAAGGAAAATAAAGACTTGGTCTTTGTAACACCTGCCTCACCAGTATTATGAAAATAACCTTTTTATTTTTGGTTTCTTGCCATATGCAAATGAAAAGAGACATAGATTTTGTCATAATGTTATGTATGTGTCCACCAAAACCTTCTAAAAATTGGAAATAAAAGCACAGTATTATACATTGTTGAAGCAATCCAGTTGTTCTCACTGGTCTAACAGCATAAAGATAGAAAGCCTTCGTTTTTCTCATGAGAAGAGCAAGCAAAGCAAAGCTCCACGCAACAGCTACACCGATAAAGGTTGTGGTGGGCCATTTCTCCACCCTTTGACCAACCTGAAGCTGTTTACTCAGAACAATCCCCTCACTGTGAGTTTCAACAGGATGTGAAGTGAGAGGAGAGCTGCAAGGCTTCAGCAGGGTACTCTTAGCTTAAACATCTGACTTGATTTTATTTTCTTTCTTGCCTTTTAAATTGCAAACATTGTTTGTGCTTTAAAACCACACACAATTGCAACCTTACTGATCTATCATAAAATACAATCTATATGCACTGTTCATACAACTGCATTTAAATGTTTAACTAACTTCATTCATCATTAATTTGAGCAAGCTGTCATCTATGCATGTAGTACACACTTTATACACACTTTACACACGTTTACATAATTTCCTCTGGGATTAATAAATTATTCTGATTCTGATGATGTATCAAGGGTTTCAACCTATAGGTAATGATTTGCGAAACATTTAAAAAGTCCTGCCCTTGCTATAAAGGGCAGGGACAATTCATTATCACCTCCCATCTTTCATTGATAGCCTTAAGAAACACACAACACAAAAGTGTGATTAGAACAGTCATAGTTTGACCAGGTAAGTGTGTGTCCTTTCCTCTTTAACTCTTCCAACAAGAGCTGCTTTTGTTATACATCAAATTGATAAAACAGTGCTGCAAAACCAAGAGAGTGACACAGGAAGAAAAGCCCCTTCGCATTCACACCTGTCTTTGAAAGCCAGACCACAGAAATGCTCAAGTTTCCATGCTTTGTTTGTTTGTCAGTAACTACTGTGACTTTGTGTTTGCCTTTGTGTTTGCACACAAAGGCAAACACCAGGCAGGTTATGTTATGCAGGTTATGCAAAGAGCGACAAAACATTTCTAGAGAAAAAAACACAGCTATTTAACTTTAAAAGGTAATATTTACTTCTCAAATCCTTACCCTTTAGTATATACACGTGAATATATCACATGTACAGAAGCTGGGCACAGCATTGTTTCAGGGAATTACTCATTTATTGCTTGACAAAACTCCAGCGCTGCTTGCACTGTGCAGTTTTTTTTCTCTCGTTGCAGGCATGAACAGTGAAGCAACAGACAGGAAATGTGGCCTCAGAGAGGGGGCTGTGACATGCAACACATTGATCTCTAGCCCAGACTGAACTTGAACCAGTGACATTGTGGTTTTGTGCTACCATATTAAGAACATCTTTGTCAGACCAACATGTATTGGCTTGTGGTCCACAATACGTTGACCCTGATTAGACCACTAACAGACCAGAACACTGAGCACAATATCCTACTCTGACACAGACTGCAGCAATTTTGACATTTTTTTTGTCACTAGGTGTACAGTAGTTCTGCTTGAAACTGACACACACAATTTGGGTCATTTTAATGCTATTTTTAGTGGACTGCTTTTCAGTGGTAGTTTTAACTCTGTTGCTTTCATTTCTCTGACACATTAAAGAGAAGGTAAGACAGACTACAGTGGGTTCAGGTGTCTTACAATTTTTATTTTTGGTTTAACACACAAGCGACTTGTGTTAAAGTCTCACTAATCAGAGTTGTTAGCCAGTGCAACATCAGTCTATTTTCAGTTAAAAACAAAAGGTTCAATTCAATATTTTTCAGTATTACTCATATTAGCTGACCCCTAGCAGCCAAGTCAACCCTTACTCTTCCCTACCTGTTCTTGATGTTTATAGCTTGTTTTAGGCACAAAATGAAATTAATGTAATGTCTTGAAATATTGCTTTGCCACAGCTGTCATATTTGTCATTTTGTGCAACAGGTGTTTCCCTTCTTTTACGCAAAGACCTGTGTAGTAAGAGAAGTAAAACGTGCAGCTGCCCAGCTGTGATTGGTGTTGTCAATCTTTTTTTTTTTGCCTTCCCATTTGGTTCTTTAGCAGTCAGAATTATTATCTGTAGGCCAACAAAGATACCCAACAGATTTACTTTACCAAGTGGATCATCACAGTCTTGCCGTATTGGTCCTTTTGTTTGACCTTTGTTATTATTATTTGTTTATTTTATTTTATTTTCAGTTGTTACAGACGGGCCAGACATGACTGGGGTATAGGAAAGGGAGAAAGAAAGACAGAGGGAAAGAGGGACAGTGAGAAGCACTTACCAAAAAAAATCACCTGGATCAACTGTTGAGAGAAGAAGAAGAAAAAAAGAGAAAACAAGCAAAGAAGAGAGCAACATAATAAACACAAAACCATTGCAAAAATCTAGCTAAGTGTAAATAACAGTAAATACTAAATATTGAACATTTTTGTGCAGCACGCAAGACCGACAGCGCACAATGTGCTTTGAGATAGCAGCCAAGAAAGGTGTAGTTTGTGTTTGTGAACACCCATGCATGTGTACACCTGTGTGCACACCTGTGTGGATGAGCGTGCTTGCATTCAAAAGGTTTCTTCAGGTAATGGTCTGAGGGTGTGGGGAGCAATGGCCTTGTCCCCCAGGGCATGAAGCAGGTATGGAGGAGCCCCAGACATTCAGAACCCCAGAGTGCGAGAACCCAAGGACAACCATCGGAGGGGCATCCGTGACACCCTCTTGGAAAGAGCTGAGGAGAGCCCCAGACGATGGGTCAGCCAGCAGCCATGGAGCAGAAGCCTGAGCGGACTGCAGCGATGTGCCCACAGGCTCTGCTGGCAGCCAGCTGTGCCAGAGTGGACTGACCAAGCAACAGGTGCCAGGCCCTGCCAAGCAGCCACCGGGAGTGAGCCAGTACATACCTGAGCGCCCAGCCCCGGACACCAAGAACCACCAACACAGGGAGTGTGGTGAGGGGAGATCTAGGAGTCTAAGACCTGACCTGACATACAGACACAGACAAGCAGGCACACACAGAAAACAAACACTCGGCACTCACCCTACGTAGAGACAGACACAAATGGACACTGTACACAAAATCACAGTCCCCAAACTTACTCTAGACCCCAGGTCCAGGCACGGCCACCCCCAGACCTAGACCGAGGAGTTGTTACCCTTTTCCCTGGGGTGGAGACCAGATAGTAGCACGAAGGCCTTGCATGTGAAGATGTGCGGTCAATCTACAACTTGCAGATTATTAAAGGGCTCCTTATGTAGGGTGTAGCCTGAAGACCATGCCCTACATAAGGAGCCAAGATCGAAAACCCCAGTTGGAGATAACATATTCCCCAAACAGAGAATCTATATCTTGTTTAAAACATGCTGTAAATAAACAGGAAAATTAATGAAAATGTGGTACGTCCAGCCAATGTGAATCAAAACTTGTAACATAACCATAAAATATAGATATTTTTGTTGCAAAGAAAACGTTGAGTTCAAGCTTGGCACAACTTACTAGGCCATTTCTCGTAAAGTATCTTATTTTTTATATCAGTAGACAGCCTTGTTTGTTTGTAAGTTTGGCCTTAGTTCACTCTAACATTATGCTAAATGCCTGTGTTTTTAAATCTGTTGATAATAAATATAACATTTATTCATTGTTGATAAGTTGGTTCTATTGCTGCCTGAAACTTGGGAAAAATTTATGCTTTTTCATGGGTCACAACCCCCTAGATGAGACGTAACACCACACGTTGCATTGCACTTATATCCTGTCATCATTGTGGAGGGTGTGGTCTTATTGGTTGGCTCATACATTAGGAAGGCGGGGCGTTCTTTCTGTAGTTCACACATTACAATAAACTATGAACTTTGACGATCAGGATGCAGATGAGATTCTGTGTCACTGATTCTGGTTATGCTGTTCAATGATAGTTGAAAACATAAAGTTATATTTCTTAATGTTTTTTCCATCACAACAATGGAAAGAACTTTTTTTGTTCTGAAAATTAAAACAAGCTTATCACGAACTCTTTTTAGTAGTTTTTAAGCTTTAAATAGGTGCTTAAAATGTTCATTAGATCTGTCTTTTCTTTGGGAGTTCTCAGGAATTTGTAGGAATTTGTAGTTTCCCTTTTTAAGTGTCATTTTTCATATGATCAAAAATTACACTTATGCAGTATTTTCAAAATATTTTAAATTTAAATGAGAAATGTTTCACCGTTTCTCCCACTGAAAACATTATGTCCTTCACTACCACTTCCTTAACTGCATGACCGAGCCTGCATCATGAAATTATTTTCCATGTTATTTATGTGATATTTCAATTTCTTTATGCAGCAGGGATACACCTCTCAAACAATCTAGCAAGTAGACTAAACCGTTTTCTGTAATTTGTTTTCTTCTGTTGGTTTCTTAAATAACATGTGAATGTTAATTACCACAACAATCAGGTGCAATATTGATCAAATTCCAATGGATCACAACTTTATTTGGCTGTTTAGCTAGGCATAATCAACATGTATTGTTAACCTTAATTAGACTAGAAAACATGTTTTTTGCAGACAACTTCAATCTGCAAAACCTGTAATCAATAATCAAACGATAACTTTTATTAATGATTTAAAATGTTGTTAATTTTTAGTCTTTGGGTCTTAAAATGTTCATGTGTTTCACTTGGAAATATAATTGTGGCTCTTTAGTTTCAATATCAATGTGAATTTCAATATGAAAGTTATAAAAAATGTTTTTGCACATTTCTTTCCAGCTGAGAGTCAAAATTATGCTTTCATGTATTCTTTCTGTAAGTTTCATTTTGAGAAACCCACAACAAGTCTTAAATATGAAATGACACAACCTACATTTGGTGTTGTTTCATGTGCTTAGGTTGGAAAGATGGTTCATATTGTTTCCACTACGGTAATGCAGTGAAAAACCAACGAAACGAGAAGCCAATCAGACTGCACTGAGAGTGTTTCCTCCCACTTCATATGATTATATTTAGATGGATCATTTAAATTACGTTTTTATTACAGCAGTATCAAGTCAAAACACCAGAAATGAGGGTTATGTTTTATTTATTCCTGATGCTCAATGTTGGTCGTAAGTATATGGAGAGATAATATTTACTGCAAATATATATTTAAAGTAATGAAATTTAAGAAATTTAAAAGGACAAACAAAATTAATGATGACTGAGTGGACTGATTTTTTTCCCTTTTTGTTTTTTGTTTTTGGTCAGGTTGCTCAGATGAACAGACTTTCGAGACAAAGACTGTTTACGTTGGGGAGAATATTAACCTGACATGCCCCCGTAGAGATGTAGGAACCTTGTTTTGGATCAAGCTTGTTTCTGGAGACTTTCCTAAAATCTTAGGAAGATCATTTAGCTCTCAGAGTGCTGATCAGCGCATTAGAACTGTAACAGATCCTGGAATATTTGATCTGTATATTACAAAAGCACAGCAGAGTGATACAGGAGTTTACATCTGTATGAAAACAGCAAATAGAGAACTAACATTTTTGAATGGAACCTACTTAAAAGTTCAAGGTAAGTAGACAAAAACCTGAAGAATGTTTGTAGATTCCTGTAAAATTTGTAAATTTACATTGATTGTTTGCTCATTTGTGCATGGAGGTATGAATAGGCGTACCACCATGCGAACACCAAATAGTTAATATAAAAAAAAGCAAAGCTTTTTATTGAATTTTGCTAAAATAACAAGTGATTTTGCACATTCTTTATAATTACTTAGGACCTGAGCCTCCTTTCACTACAGCTCCTCCACCTGATTCTGTCCATCAGGAACACACAGTCAATCTTCAGTGTTTGGTCCTCCATGACTTCCAGAATAAAACATGTCCAGTAGATGACAACGTGTTCTGTTTGAGCGCAGAACCACATCAATCTAACCCGGGCTCTAATTATACTCATGTGAATGGTGGAGATGAATATGAAAGGAACTCAGAGGCACTCTCCACAAAAACATGTTTCTACAGCTACTTCAGAAACTTCAGCTCTTCTGATTCTCAGACGTATTACTGTGCTGTGGCCACATGTGTGGAGTCTTTTTCTCGAAATAAAACAACAGGCGATGCTGAAGGTAATTGAGTAGTATTTTTATATAATGGAGCAATTAGAGGATTTGTGCATTTTGTTACATTTTAGTTTTTTTTATCTATTCTATAATGCCTAAAAAAATACTTTTGGTAACAATTTTAATTACTGTTAACTTTCATTATTTCTTTTTTTTATGTCAGCAGTCAAGAAAAGCTGCTCAAAGAAGGACAATACAATTCTCTATCTGTTGTGTGTCGCTTTGGCAATAAGCCTGATTGTTATAGCCTGTCTAGTTTATTCAATCAAGAAGCTAAAGAAGAGTTCATATGTATATTCTAATGGTAAGCAAAGTCACTCCCATCACATCAAGCAATCAATACTAGGAAAATATAACCTAATTTTACTGCTTTTTTTTTTTAATGACAATACAGATGCAGTTGCCCTGCAAACAAATGTAATTTCAAGTGGTGACCAGGAAAATCAGCAGGTAATTATAAGGACAAACAGAGCCATAAGCTTCCAGCATGTTTACCTGTGTAAATATTAACATGTGCTGCTTCCTCAGACAGATGAGGACTTGTTGTTTTATTCGGCACCAACTTTTAAAAAAGCGAGCAAATCGGGGACAAAGGATACAAAACCTGCAGAGGAAGAGAGCATCTACACTGATGTCAAGGCTCTTGAGCTGGATTAAGCTCTATAGCATCATGGATGTGGACATATATTTCACTTTTGTTAGAAATGTAATTATTTGTATATTTTTGACACTGTATTTCCAGTTTATGTGCAAAGACTAAAAAGTATATTATTAAGCTATTTTAGAGATGAAAACAGTATGAATCCCATCTATGAATGGTTTTAGTCTGTGTTGTTGTGTTCTTTAATATTATTTAGTATATTGATGTGTTTCTCTGTAATCCACATGAATACATTATTTTCACGAATATAATGAAAGTAAAAAGTGGTTACAGTGGATATACAGTTTCCTGTTTGATAGTAAATAAAGTTTAATACAAAAATATAACACAAAATATCAACAGTACAAGAAAGTCACTAATTATTTAATTAAATTTCTTAAAACAGAGTCAGTGTGGCATTTTTTCTTGTATGTGTATATTTTTAGCTATGAACTTAAATTTAATTTAATAAACTTAAATTTTGACAATAACTCAGTTAGTCTAGGCTACTCTGAAATAAGTAAAAACTTGCTGACTTTCCTTACTCCAGAGGTAAGGCCTAGTGGCTTCATAGTATAATAATTCAAGAAACAAAAACGCTTCATGGGTCATAAGCTAGTGTACCCTTTCTGCTTGTTCTAAACCCTGATAAATGGGAGCATTTTGTCAGGAAGGGTATCCAATATAAAAACTACGCAAAATCAAGTGTGTGACCCATCTGTGCTGGATGCTGTGGCTGTACCTTGGGGGAAAAAGGCAGCAGCTACAAGTACAGTATCTAAGTCAGAGGTGGGGCCTGATGGTTTTATTTAAGTTTCTGTCAGTCATTATGGTTATACCCAATTTTAAAATCACAGTAATCAGACTTCGACAACAGTCAAAATAACTGGAATTCCATAAAGTGATATAAACCAAGTTTTGTTACATAGTGACAAAAAGGAAAGAATGAGTCCCAGTCTGGGGCTTGTTGAACCTTGATCCTTGTGGGAGATGGTCACCACCAGTGTTGGTCAAGTTACTTGAAAAAAGTAATCAGTAACTAATTACTGATTACTTCCCCAAAAAAGTAATCCCGTTACTTTACTGATTACTTATTTTCAAAAGTAATTAATTACTTAGATACTTAGTTACTTTTTAAAAACACGATTTACAACCTGAGTAGGTGATAAAGTGATAGATCTCTCAGCCCAATTCTACTTTTTCTGCATAATCCATCATACAAAATGTAATCAAATGGAAAAGTCTCTTTTTTTAACTTGTTTTATCAGTTTTAATCTTTTAACTTTATGCATCAAGCAAAAATTTAATTATATGCACTATTCTCTGACTTGAATAAATTACGTTAACATTTAAACCTATTTTCTGCACATTCCAGCACATAAAATAAAATATTTTTTGTGTTTACACTCAGTCTTTCAAATACATGCAAGTAAAACACAGCAGAAAATAAATAAAGTCAAAGACTCAGCGGTCCTGTTGCTCTATTTTCACCTGTAAAGCAGGACTGCGGTAGGCGGAGGTTTACCCTGGTGCAGGTGTGCCGCGGTCAGTGGAAGAATCCGCGAGTTTCTCTGTGAGTTTCCCATTACGTCGTAGCTACTCGGTGCTTGTTTGGAAGTTTAGGGTTTTTTCGGTGTAAAAAGAAGTTTTCTTCCCACGCACAGCGGACACTAATGTTTTTGTCACTTTTTATGGAATCAAACTCAAAGTAAGGTCAGTACTTCCACGCTTTAAACGCTGCACGCTCATACTCTCTCTGCACTCGATATATGATCCATTGTTGATCTGCACACAGCTGTTGTCACTAACGGCGCACTCGCTTACGTCACTGTCATGAGACATTCTCGCAAAAAATCATGGTTTTAGTAAAGCAGTAACGCAGCGTTCCTACGGGAAAGTAATCTAATTACCGTTTTTGCAATAGTAATCCCTTACTTTACTCGTTACTTGAAAAAAGTAATCAGATTACAGTAACGCGTTACAAGTAACGCGTTACTGCCCATCTCTGGTCACCACTCTCCACTGGACAGTTCTACCCCTTCCTGGGATGCAGGTACTTGTTGGTTCTGGGGCATGTGGTTATTTTGACTTCTGCTCAGCAATCTATACTCTATAGAGCAAAAAGCTAATTAACTATGTAATGCCTCCAGTAATGCCACCCATTACCCCACCTTTGCAAATACAATACTTACTGATAAACAATAAAATACTATTTTGATGAATGAATTTTAAATTGTGTCTTTAGACATTTTGTTACTAGCAGTCTGTCTCAAAAACACATAATTTGTTTCCATTTCTTTAGATTAATCAGCATCTATCCATCCATCCATCTGTCTTCTTTCGCTTATCCGGGGCCGGGTCGCAGGGGCAGTAGCATCTCCCCAGCCACCTTCCCCAGCTTGTCCGGGGGGACACCAAGGCATTTTCAGGCCAGCCGAGAGATATAATCTCTCCAGCGTGTCCTGGGTCTGCCCTGGGGCCTCTCCCGATGGGACATGCCTGGAACACCTCACCCAGGAGGTGCCCAGCAGGCATCCTTGTCAAATGCCAGAACCACCTCAACCTTGTGAATCTGGATGACTTCATAAAATTGTATTATTAATAGTAATATTAAGATTGATATGAATAATATTTATTTTAATAATATTTAATTAATCTGATCACCTCCTTATCCCGACAAACTGCTCTGAGTTTTCATTGTACGGAGGAGAAGATCACCCAGTAGAGTTCACCTATTTGAAAACACAGCCTGACTACTTAGTTTATTTCAGAAGCACTTTAGAACTGAACCTTACTGGTTACTGACATGGTGGTTTTATAGTCCTGTCTGACCAGAATCCTGTGATTCCGGTCGGACAGGGGGTTCACCCACCGTGCGTGTGCAGTGATTCCTCCAGGATCCTGACTGAATGTTACTGGAAGCGGATTACGTAAGTGACTGCCGAATATTCCAGACAAGTGGTCTGGAATAGAGCAGAGAGGGGACACTTTTCATAGGTTTTAACACTCAGTTTCACCGCTGTATTTGTTATAATTTTGCGCTTCTCTGTGGCTTGCTGACTTACCAGCAAAACCACAGACAAGAGTAGCCCACAGACCAGTTGTACCATATGCTCTGTAGACTGGCTCCATCTGACAACAGAACTCACTGCAGGACAACAAATATCGTGCCTCTGCTTGGTCATAAAGCCACGTTCATCTTACTAAAGCTACCTAACAGATTACAAATGAGAGGAAAGTTGAACCTCATGAATGAACTAACATTTATTTCCTCAATTATCATTTAAATATGGTGGCAACTTTGTTTATGGCATTTGCAGTTATTTATGAAGATCTTTGAAATGTCCACTGTTGTTTTGTGATAACATTCATATTTTATTATAAATGAAGAAGCTGCCGTACATTTAAGTGAAGCTACTCTGTGGCTCCACTTGCTCGGTGTACTGTTCTCTCTTAAACTCTTCTTAAAGACTTCGACTCTGGTCCTACATACATTTAATAATTTGCAAACCTGAGATTGGTCATGTTTGCATCTGGAAATAAATATTTGTCTGTTCTGTATTGTCATTTTTGTGTCATTTTTCTGATGTAAAGATGGCTGAGGCTTTTTTTGAGTCTTGAGTCATTTTAATTTTATTTATAAATGCTTCATAAGGCAAAAAATTCTTATCACTTTGGTGAGGTCACATAAAATACTAACAACTGAATTAAACATGAATTACAATATGAAACATGTATTTATAAACCCTCTATTAACACACTTACAAACATATATATATAAAACAATTACCCTCTCGCTCCTGTGGGCGGTCTTGCCCTTTGACTCCTCTAACAGAGGCCTGGGAGCTTGAGGGTCCTGCGCAGTATCTTTGCTGTTCCTACGACTGCGCTCTTCTAGACAGAGATTTCGGACGGTGTTCGTAGGATCTACTGGAGCCACTTGCCTAGCTTGGGGGATCACTGCACCAAGTGCTCAGATTACCACTGGGACCACTGTTACCTTTACCCTCCACATCTTCTGGAGTTCTCCTCCCAACTCTCGGTACTACTCATGTTCCTTTTTCCTGATGTTGCTGTCATTCGGTGCAGCTACAGCTATCGCTACGGCCGTCTTCCTCTGCTTGTCCACCACTCCTGTTCCAGTTGGTTAGCCATCAACAGCTTGTCTGTCTTTAATTGGAAGTCCCACAGAATCCTAGCTTGGTCATTATCAGGGGCATGTCCCATTTTGACCTCTGGACTTCCAGACTGTATTGTTCTTGCATATTATGCCAGCCATTTTATTATGGCTTGGTTTTTGTTAAACAACCAACGCCTGGTCTGTGTAAAAGACCAGGGCTTTCATTACAAGAAATAAATAAATTCCAGCCTAGTTTCAGTTAGGATTTGGACTCGGCTGCTATTTGTCAATTATTCTGTTTATAAACTGTAAGGACAAAATTTCACATTACAGCTAAATGATAGAAGGTTTCAAGGTTAGTGGCCTTTAAATCTTTACACACCTAGGATTGAAGCCAAGGGTAATTGGGTATGAATGAAAATTACGAGTGGTGGTGGTTCTACACTGAAAACGATAAGATGCCCATTCTCTGTTTTAGGATAAGTTGCTTCTTGTGTCTTCCTTTTAAATTGGGGAGGAGTGGAGCAGCACACATACAAATGGATTACTACAGTGTCAGGAGTGATGCTGAGAGCAGAACTGTATATTCTGTGCTTTATGAATGTGTGGTTAAAAGTGTGTTGGTCAGTAAGCTGAGAAAAGTGGTATATCATTTCAAATACATTAATAACAAACAACAACAACAAAAAATTGACGTTGTGAATACAGAGTAAAAATATGTGAATAATCCTGGATTGTTTCTCATGAAATTTGCTACAAAAATGGCCAAATATTCTGTTTTTTGAAGACTATAAATCTCCATTGTTCAGCCTGCTCTTTAGCTCTACAGGTGGTAAAATGTCGTGTCCCCCTGGCCAATATTCAATCTACAAATTTTCCCTGAAATGAAAGTGTGACACATTATAGCTATTTCAAGATCGAAGAACACAAATAGTTACCATGTTGGCAGTGTTAAAAACCAGAGTCCAACACAATAGAAGATGAAAGAGAGGTGATATGTTTTACAAAGCACAGAGGTAGATGTAACAGGAAATGTACTTTTGAATCTATTCTGTGTTAGCCAATCAGGTGCATTTTACTGACCTAAAACGATCATTCCACCTCCTTCACTCATTGAAATACCAGTACGGTCCCCAACAAAAAGCAGAGCCAAGATGATCGTCTTTTGGGTTACATTGTTTTTTTTTCACCAAGGATGTAAGTGCATTTTTATTTTGTCTAAAAATGTTCTTAGTTAAGGATTTTCATGTCAAATAGACATATACAGAATAAAAGAGTTTTACATTGGAAAGTTACAACGTCAAACAAAATGTTATTTCTCTTATTTCAGATTCTCTGGTTCCAGTTGAAACTGTTCAGCTTGGTGAACCAGCAACCTTGACATGCACTATTCCCAAAGAGCTCAGCGTTAGGGGACTCAAATGGTACAAGCAGAGCGTCGGGGATACTCTTAAATTAATAGTTACTCTGATTCAGTCTAAAGCTGATTTTAGTCCTGGATTTTTGAGCTCAAGATTTCGGATAAATAATGATGCAAATTTTAGCAGCCTGACCATTTTGGAGACAGTTCAAGAGGATGAGGGTCACTATCATTGTACAAACACAGAATGGATTGGAACTACATGGGGTGGAATATATTTGTTAGTTACAGGTAATAAGCCAATCTACTTTTAAAAATGTTCACATTTTTCTGTGCATGTTTTGGAGAATGTGATTTGTATTACACAGGAAAAGCTCAGAGGACATCAAACTATGCAGTCAGTCAGTTACTGATAGAATCAAATCCAGGAGACACAATGACGCTCCAGTGTTCAGTCTTCTCTGACTCTGACAACAAGACGTGTCCAGGAGATCTCAATATTCTCTGGGTCAGAGAGGGATCAGATAAATCTCTTCCAAACATCATCTACACTGACAAAAACAGAAGTAATGAATGTGAGAAAAGATCTGACCATCAGAAGACATGTGTTTATTGCTTCTCTAAGAACGTCAGCTCCTCTGATGCTGGGACTTACTACTGTGCTGTGGCCACATGTGGGGAGATATTATTTGGAAGTGGAACTACTGTGGTTATTCAAGGTAATGTTATCATTACTCTATTAATTAGAAAAAATGTCACAAATGGCACTTTGGCATTCATCTCATCTTTTCCTTTTCTTTTTAATATGATTGCAGAAAGCAGTGTGTGGTCACAGACAGGTAGTAGAGTTGTTTTCTTGCTCTGCGCTGTCGTGGTTATAAGTCTGATTGTTATTGCTGTCCTCATTTACACAATCAAGATAAACAACAGTGATCATCCCAAAGGTAATTGAAGTTAATCATAATTCTCTTTTTAATAAAAGCATATAAATCTTGAGTTTTATCCATTGTTATCCGTATTTTCCACAATCAAGCTGCTGACCTGCAGAAAATCTTTAGTGATGAGAAAAAACAGCAGGTAAAGCAATTAAAGCTGAGAATATTCTTAAAAAATATAACATGTTTCTTATTTAAGTTTCTTTTTAATGTTTCTAATATTTTTTATGCACTGCATTTTCCCAGAATGAGGACACATGGATGTTTTCTGCTGTTGTCTTTACCACGATAGAAGTTGACAGAAGTATAACAAAGAGTGCAAACACAGTGACGAGGCAGCAGATCTATATGGCTGCCAAGAATCTTGGGCTGGATTAGGTCTATATATGATGCCTTGGTATGAAATAATCTTCTTTATGTTTGCTTAGAGCTAATTGTTTCTTTTTATAATGTGGCTTTGTGTACATATTATTATCAGCATGTTTAAATGCACTTTGATTGATCGCAACTTAATAATTAAAATGTACATGTTTGTATGCATGTAAAGATCCGCCCTGAACAGCAGCGTTCCTGGTTTAGTCTGGAGTGTATGAGGTTCAGATAGTTAGGGTGCATACCAAATAAGCACATACCCATTAAAATAAAAACAAACAGACATCTGTGAAAGGGATTATCATTCTTGGTAATTATGTAGTAAATATGCAAATTAAATCTGTACCAACTGCATTTTTTAAATTTCATTTTTATGATGTATGATGATAAAATCTTGGAGAAATAAGTAAAGGGTGAATACGTATAAGAAAAGTACTGTAGCTGAAACTAAAGACTAACAGGAAGGTGCTGATGTATTCAAACAGGGAAACCACACATGAGAGAAGTTTACAGATTTCAAGCTAAGAAAAAAGGTGATTGTGATCAGTGCATAGTGTTGATTTGTGTCTCAGAAGAAAGAAATGTAGAACAATGAGGGTAAAAAGGAAAGCATCATAGTACATCATTGTCTTTATCATTTTGCAGTCTAGTTGTAATGAATTGTCCTAAAATCCTATTCTCAATGTTACTGTGTTTGTCAACATTATTAAATAAAACACCTTCTATCAAATCTTGTTATTGTTCAACTTCGCTTTGCAGCTTTGTAAACATTTTTCATCACTAAAATTCCTTTAGCATTTGAAAGTAAAAGATAGGAGTTAATGAGGTTTTATAATATTTTTCTTACAGTGATTTAAGATGTTAATCATTTGTTCCTTTGAAAAATACTACTATCTGTCCATTCTCTTTCTCTTATCCATATTAAGGGTACTGGGGGGCTGAAGCCTATCGCAGCTATCACAGAGCAAGAGGTGTGGTACACTCTGGAGAGGTCGCCACACTGACTCAGGGCTAACTAACTGCTGTATTCATTATTTGTGTACATTTCATGAGTAATGCTCTCCTTAATATTAAAATGGACAGGTTAAGGACAGATCATTACATTTTCCTGCTCACTATAAGAGTCTCATCCAACAGCAGCGTACATACAATCTTGTGGTCATTTTCTCGTTTTCCTTTTTTTTTAAAACTCTCATTGCATAGCAATCCCCGGTGATTACATCATGACCTGTAATGACTTACATTTCACAATCTTTACATTTGCATTTCTTACATTCAGGGACAGTCCTAGCATGTTTGGTACCCTGGGCGAACACTCCCTCTCCCTCTGTCAATTTTCCATCAGTAATTTTGCACTCTAGTATCACCCAACCCCACAACATGGACTAATAGACTAATAGACATATACCTTGTATAAGGTTTTTTTCTGGGATTTCACACAACCCAGGAAAAATAATTAATACAAAATGGGCTTGGAGTGACAATATTATGAATGAAATGTGCACTACTTGGAAGCAGCCCGCCCCCTCCCCTTTCGACAGGTTGTGTGTGAGACTTCAGCACAGCAGCAGGCGCACCGAGGGCCCCTCGCGCTCACTTTTTGCATAGATGTGTGTGATAGAATTTAGAAAACACATGTGTGCAAATTATAAGTCTATATCATCATTTCTTAAGTTTTTGTGTTTGTTTTAGGGCAGTCAGTGTTAACGCGTTAACGGCGTCATCACGATTAATGCGATTAAAATTTTTAACGGAATCAACCTATCCGGAGCGCAGAACGGACAAACTTCAGACAAACTGCCCGAAATGCGTTGAGAGAGAGATTTCAGCGATTTTACGACATTCTGCTCTCCAGATGGAGTAATTGCTGCTTCAGCCAGAGAATCTCCCGCCGTCCCGCCCCTCTCCTCCCTGTGTGGCAAGCAGCAGGCGCACCTTGCAAATAAAGGGCACCTTTACTCCCTGCAAATAGGCAATAGAAAACCAATCAGTGCCCATGCAATCCCCAAAATGCGCTGGCATGATGTCGGGGCTGTATGGATAACCACGCAAGCCTCTAACCCAGTATTCCCGCTCGCAGTGCATGACACAAACCTGAGTAGATGCGTGCTCTGACTTAAGGAGACTCTTAAAGCAGCAGTATGCCCCTCAAAATGCCTGCTCTAGTCATGACAATGACAACTCTAGAAACAGACCTTTTGTAGACAGGTCTGCAGTTTGTCTGGTCTGCTGAGGAAAAGCCAGTCAACCTCTCCCCCTGAAAAGAGAAATTGGAACTAGAATTCGCCATTTCAGTGTTTTAAAACTGTATGTCAAGAGCAAGGAAGCTGAGACACAGAGGGACCCTGCACTTCACAACACAGTGGCTTCAATTACAAGGTCACCACATACTACATTGCAACCTGCTTCTTAGTCAAAATGAACATCATGAAGAATTTTAGAAGGTTTGAAACCAGTGAATAACAATATGAACTCACCATTGAGGATTTAACAGAGGTCATAGGTCAGGTGACTAGAGTTATTTCCCCATTGGTCTTTATACAGCTAGATTTTTTTTAAATTAAAAGAGTAATTCTTCATTCTTAAGTAACCAGATAACCAGATCCCTCCTGGTTAGTAAAGAATGCAGGTTTTTGTCCACTGGTTTCAGTTTTAAGACCAATGAGCTACGTCCATATTGCCGTCCATGACATAAATTTTCAGAACATGATTTCAAGGAATAGCCTAGTAAGAACATTAAGAGTAAGAATATTATCATTAAAAGATTTTGGAGGAAATAAAGAAGACTTTGCAAACAATATGAGCTACATTGCAAAAGTGGAAAAAAAGTGGGAAAATCAGAGGAAAAAACAAATAACATGTTAACTTTAGATTTACTCAGAACAGACTTCACTCAGCCGCAGCTGTATTTTTTATATCACCTTCATATTTTTAGAAAAAATTGTTCTTTTGTCTACACTACACTACTTTTTACTCCAATTTACATTTTCTCTTTCATATTTGCATATTTGTCTCAGTTGAATCAGAAACCTTTAATTGCTTCTAGGTTCTTGTGATACTGTGCTATAAGCCAAGCGTAAAGCACCACAAACACCTCCCTGACTTTGAATACCATGCTAACCATTTGCAATTCTGAAAGCAATACCAACTAGATTTTTAAGTCTTGCTATAAAATGAGTAACAATTGGGTGGACATTGGGATTGGCTTTCCCAGCTAGTAGCTTGTAATGCAGCCTTCAGTAATAGTAATAAACCACACAGCAGTAGTGCATCGAAGACACTGAAGTGGCACATAACCAGGTAGCTACCACAACTAATACAAGGTAGTTGCAGTAGGTTAACGTTAGTTTTTAAAAAAGAACTTACTTCCAGATGTTTCTTTAGGTTGGAGGTGGAGTCTTTTGATGCTGAGAGCAGCTTGGTTGTTGGCAAACAGAGTTTGCATTGTACAGTCAGACTTCACCCATCCCTTTCTTATTTAAATGTGAAGTGGTGTCGGAATGTCCAAGTAAGAAATACATTCCTGCCCGTGCACTGCTGGCTCTGTTGTGCTGGCTCCAGGTCCACTGTGTAACTGACACCACCAACATTAGAGCCTCTTAGGCTACGTTCACACTGCAGGTCTTGATGCTCAATTCAGATTTTTTGATCAAATCCGATTTTTTTGTCTGCTCGTTCACACTACAAATAAAATGCGACAGCAACGTGCTCTAGTGTGAACGCTCAAAGCGGCCCGCATGCGCAAAAGAAGACGTCACACACAACGCGCTCTGTTTAGACCCAGAGCAACAGTATTGTTTGACTGATGGCCTTAATATAAAGACTTCGGACTTTACGTTTCCCAATTTTTGCTTTAAATTATTTTGTTATTTAAATAATAATGTAAATAGCCTAATAATGATCCTTATTGCTGTGTAAGAGGAGCGGTGCTTCAAAGGATAGCTGCAGGTTTCTGTCAGAATCTGCAGATTATACAGTACAAATAAAATGTTCACGTTTCTCCAACGTTGTCTTCCCAACAGTTTCACTGGATGGCCAGGAAGCGTTCACGATGTCTTCTCGGACGCTTCTCCGGAGCTGATAATTGGCGTCTGTCTTGTGTCAGTGACGTAAAATACGGATTTAATGCGACATGACCATCAAACAGCAGTCGCTTTCTAAAACATCGGATATGTATCGGATTCAGTACCACATACGAAAGTGACCCAGATCGGATATGAAAATATCGGATTTGTGCCGTTCACACCGTCAGACCATGATCGGTTGTGGGTCGCACAGGGTCAAAACATAGGATTTGATGTTTGGGTTTCCAGCAAAGCGTGGAATTACCAAAATCAGAGAGGGGATAGAGATGGGATAGCCTAACATATGAAACAGGAAAAGACCGCAGTGTAATCCATTTATTTTAACAAAGTGACTGTATTCTAGTTATTAACTATTTAAGCAGTAACTGTAACAGAATACAGTTACTCATATTTTGTATTTTATACAGGTAATGCCAGTACATGTATTCCGCTACTCCCCAACACTGTATTAGCAAAACTACTGTTTTTGATCAATGCACAGTACCTCTTTTAAGTTTAACAGATGATTCACATTCTGTCATTTCAAGTTGTTCTTCAGCTGTTAAAAATATTAAAATTTTAGATACCACAACCTATGATTAAATTCACTCAGTCAGAGCTGCATATACAGAAACTTTAGAGACACTTAAAGTATAAAGGAAAAGCGTTATTAAGTGACCAACGCGTTTCCACTGGAGTCTTCTCATCAGGTCCTTTTCTTCTCCATGCACCTTAAAAGTAGGTGAAGTTGTGCCAGAAAATATTGTTGCTATACAGAAACTTTAGACATCCTCATTACTTCGAACTAACCAAGTATGATTCAAGCTTAAGGGGAAATAATATAAGACGAATATTATAAGATGGTGATTATCAGTTTAATCAGGTCAGACTAGTTGATACAGAAGAACCAAGACATTGGCATAAAAACAAGACAGGAAGAGAAATTAATCCACTGTTGAAAATTATAATAAATCAAATAAAAAAAGAAACATAAAAGCTTCCCCAAATATATCCCCCAAATTTAAAATCCATAGAATAACAATGAAAATCTGAACCAAAAAACATAATTGCAAAACAAAAACATAATATTTGAAGTTAGAAAAAAACAATTCAACAATATTACAAGAAATCAAAGCCACTGTTGGAATTATAAAGAATTCAAAAAAGGAATCTAAAAGTTAAATCAAAACATAAACTCCTATGATATATTTAAAACTATACTCGAAAACTCTCGGACCACGATAAGCAAAAACTGATTTCACAGACAGACTGAAGTAGCCTGCAGAAGCTGTTCTATGTAACTAATACAAAAAGTATATTTTTTATGGCAGCAAAATAAAATCAATAACTATGATAACGGAGATATGGTGATAGCAAAAATAGTGACAAGCAAGCTGCGGTGATTTCTTAACAAATTGAGTTTCCCACAAGAAAGTATGTTGCTAAGAAAAAACGAAGCAGCAAGGAAATAAATGCTGATAACTTTGAAATGAGTGTGTCGCTGCATCGGCCCTGCGCTGCCCTGGAGAGGGTGTTAGGTGTGATTATCTGCTTTGAGAACAGAGTACACACACTCTGTGTTTGCTCTTCTCATTTTTATTTTTCTGGAGAAACCCAGTTCTGCACAGCTGGTTGCAGTGTCTTTGTCATTCTGCAAAATATTCATATGTTAGTGTTGCTGAAATTTTGGAGGTCAGAGTTGATGTTCTTTTCATTTTTTATTATTTATTATTTATCGCTGCATGATATGACATTATTAAAATAAAAGGTTAATTGCTTTATTGTGCCACATATTTACCAGAAACGTATTTATGGAATTTGATTGATCCACTGTTGACTTGCCAATATGATGGGAGCCAGTCATTTTTCCTTTCAAAAAAAGAAATCCATTCTCAGTATGTGTACATATAATAACTGCAATTCATGTACTGAAATTGTGACAGTATGACAGAAAATATAAAGAAAATTTAAAGAGCTAACCAAAAAAGAGGTTAACTTATGCAAAGCATGTTCAAATGAAGGTGTTTGGTCCAGATGTCAGCTGTAGAGTATGGAAATACGTAGGAGAAAGGGGAGTGAACTGTAGATTGTTTTAACTTAATTGTCACGGTTTGCGGGGGCAAGCCGTGTGGAATATATATAGGACCAAAAGGCGGCAGCTCTGGTGCAGGTGAGTGTTTATTAACAACAAAAATGCAAACAACAAAGGCGCTAGGAACATGAAACTGAAACCTAAACTGGGTAAACTAACAACACAAACCAAGAATGACGGTGCAGGGAGGTCCGGGGAAATACATACAGGGAGACCGAGGGGAAACAACACAGACGAACCAGCAACTACTATGACAGAAGACACAACTTAAATACACTCAGAGAACACAGGGGGATTACATACAGGTGGGGACACAGCTGGGAGTAATTAACATGACGAGACTAGGGAGGCAAACTGAAAACACTCACATAAGACATAGACCTTCACAATAAAACAGGAACTTACACATGAAAGGACACAAACTAAGAAACGCGGACTAGATACAGGAACACACGGGCAGAACAGAGTAAACACTAACCAGAGGAAGAACAGAACCAAAATCGCGAAGAGAAAACACAAAACGCTGGGTCAAAAGGACCCAGGATCATGACATTAATCTAGTTTAACTAACTTCAAAAGATGAAGTGAGAGGCCTAAAACATGTGTACAGCAGATTGACAGCATCTGCAAGTCACATCCTTAATAAATAAAAGGCCTGACACACTTAAGGCAGTGTTATTGAGGCTCTCGTCAAAATTAAAAGGAATTAAGAATAAACCATAAAATATCATCTGGAAAAAATCTGATTTGCAATGAATATATAATTTTTCTCCAGCATGATAATGATGCCAAACACTCTAATGCACATGGAAATTAAGTTGCAAAGTCTGTGTTGTGCTTGTTTTTGTATATGCACATACAGTGGGGCAAAAAAGTATTTAGTCAGCCACCGATTGTGCAAGTTCCCCCACTTAAAATGATGACAGAGGTCAGTAATTTGCACCAGAGGTACACTTCAACTGTGAGAGACAGAATGTGAAAAAAAAATCCATGAATCCACATGGTAGGATTTGTAAAGAATTTATTCGTAAATCAGGGTGGAAAATAAGTATTTGGTCAATAACAAAAATACAACTCAATACTTTGTAACATAACCTTTGTTGGCAATAACAGAGGTCAAACGTTTACTATAGGTCTTTACCAGGTTTGCACACACAGTAGCTGGTATTTTGGCCCATTCCTCCATGCAGATCTTCTCGAGAGCAGTGATGTTTTGGGGCTGTCGCCGAGCAACACGGACTTTCAACTCCCGCCACAGATTTTCTATGGGGTTGAGGTCTGGAGACTGGCTAGGCCACTCCAGGACTTTCAAATGCTTCTTACGGAGCCACTCCTTTGTTGCCCGGGCGGTGTGTTTTGGATCATTGTCATGTTGGAAGACCCAGCCTCGTTTCATCTTCAAAGTTCTCACTGATGGAAGGAGGTTTTGGCTCAAAATCTCACGATACATGGCCCCATTCATTCTGTCCTTAACACGGATCAGTCGTCCTGTCCCCTTGGCAGAAAAACAGCCCCATAGCATGATGTTTCCACCCCCATGCTTCACAGTAGGTATGGTGTTCTTGGGATGCAACTCAGTATTCTTCTTCCTCCAAACACGACGAGTTGAGTTTATACCAAAAAGTTCTACTTTGGTTTCATCTGACCACATGACATTCTCCCAATCCTCTGCTGTATCATCCATGTGCTCTCTGGCAAACTTCAGACGGGCCTGGACATGCACTGGCTTCAGCAGCGGAACACGTCTGGCACTGCGGGATTTGATTCCCTGCCGTTGTAGTGTGTTACTGATGGTGACCTTTGTTACTTTGGTCCCAGCTCTCTGCAGGTCATTCACCAGGTCCCCCCGTGTGGTTCTGGGATCTTTGCTCACCGTTCTCATGATCATTTTGACCCCACGGGATGAGATCTTGCGTGGAGCCCCAGATCGAGGGAGATTATCAGTGGTCTTGTATGTCTTCCATTTTCTGATGATTGCTCCCACAGTTGATTTTTTCACACCAAGCTGCTTGCCTATTGTAGATTCACTCTTCCCAGTCTGGTGCAGGTCTACAATACTTTTCCTGGTGTCCTTCGAAAGCTCTTTGGTCTTGGCCATGGCGGCGTTTGGAGTCTGACTGTTTGAGGCTGTGGACAGGTGTCTTTTATACAGATGATGAGTTCAAACAGGTGCCATTCATACAGGTAACGAGTGGGGGACAGAAAAGCTTCTTACAGAAGACGTTACAGGTCTGTGAGAGCCAGAGATTTTCCTTGTTTGAGGTGACCAAATACTTATTTTCCACCCTAATTTACGAATAAATTCTTTACAAATCCTACCATGTGAATTCATGGATTTTTTTTTCACATTCTGTCTCTCACAGTTGAAGTGTACCTCTGGTGCAAATTACTGACCTCTGTCATCATTTTAAGTGGGGGAAATTGCACAATCGGTGGCTGACTAAATACTTTTTTGCCCCACTGTATCTGAGTATCTATGTTTGCTGCACACAGTCAGTGAAGTAGCTGCTCTGTCACACATACTACATATGGTAATCATTCAAAAAAATTCAAAAAAGCACTAATTTATCAGTATTTGTTAACATTTCCAACCTGTGCAGCGTTGACAAGCATTCCTTTGATTGCTGTAGAAAACAAGAATGGGGATCAAAATCATGCTGCTGGTCAAGAATACTGCAAACACAAGAACAAACAACCCAAATCCTGATACTGACTCTGGAAAAACAATAAAATAAAGCATTATGTACATTTAGGATCAATAGGATTAATTAAAACACATAAATTATAAGTAGTCAATAGCTACAAAAGTCAAAGTTCATTGATTTTAGCCAATGAAAAGTTGTCAGATTTTAATTATCGCAATTATAAATGAATCATTATATAAGGAAAACAAGTCTATTTATTTTGCATAGTGTCATTTATGTTCAGTGGTTTGCATAAAACATGATTAAGACAGAAAATATCTCAATAAAACATTGTTGTTTTGACTTCAGCTCTTCCCATTAGCCAGGCTAAATGGTTCAATGCGAGATGGATTTAAATACAAATGTTAATACATACTTATCTCTACTTTAGTTCCTTCACCAAACAGGATCTTTCCACATGTGAGCACAGCACAGTAATAAGTCCCAGCATCAGAGTAGTCCTGTATCGTTTTTGATAGACTGTAGACACAGTTTCTCTTCAGAGCCTCATCCCTGCTGTCCATGTGAGTGTGAATGATGCTTGGAGTAAAACTTTCAGAACCAGCTCTCAACCAGTACACTCTGTGTTCATCTGGACATTGGAATGCTTTTTCTTTGCTCGTGGAGAGAAGTGAACACTGGAGAGCCAACGAGTCTCCGATCAGAACAGACTCTTTCTTTGGAACTTGTTTCATGTAGATTGATTCCTGCTGGTTGTAATCTGTAAATTAAGTCAGATTTGTAACCTAAACAATTAATAATAGATTTTATTCTTTGTGCTAGTGATTTAACTGTTCACTGAACATAACAGTTTTAGTGCCATTGGTAGCATCTTACCTTTCACAGCCAAGAATGTGCCACTGCTGAACATCTGTGAATATGTGGTTCGCATTTGACAGAAATATGTTGCTTCATCCTCTTTGCTGACATTTCTGATAGTAAATATTTCTTTGTTCAATGTGAAACGTGAATCTTTAAATGCATCAGTTGAAGTTATTTTGTCCAGAATAACAGAAGCAACACTTTGGGGCAAGTGTCCCAGAGACTGTTTATACCAGTGTAAGGATTTTAACTCCTTCTCAGAGACTTCACAGCCAAAAGTAACATTGTCACCAAGGTCAACAACAGTCAAAGAGATCAACTGAGGAACCTCTGAAGTTTGAGTCACAGCTGAAGAAGAAAAAAAATGCAGTTAACAAAATGACAAAATCGATGTAAATACTGTTAGATAAATATCCAGCAACAGTAAATGTGTACGACGGTGTAGTACAAACATGCTCTTCATGTTTTTCTCACGAGCAATGAATTGCAGTTACATGGTGTACAAAGAAGAATCAAAGCAGCCAGTGCTATGATCATTGTGGTGCAGCACTCTTGTTGCTCTCTACTGATCTTCTCTTGCTCAAATAGGAGGCATACAGCCATCACAAGGTGACGAAGGTTTGACAAGCAGAAATCAATGATTGGCTGAAATGTAGGAAATGGCCTTTCTCCCATTTAGGGAACATTGTGTATATTATTACTGGATCTAAGAGGTTTTTCTTTCGGAGTAACTACTTTGATAACCACTTAAGATGTGTCAGAAACTCTTATGTGCCATTCTCAGCCCAAGCTCTGGGAATCTTTTTATAGCAGTATTTTACTTAGAGTAGTAGCTTCATGATGTTTCTTTGTAAATCAGATACACATCAGATTTATGATGCAAACTTTTTATTTGATCATAGCTTAATATCTTTCTGGTTAACCAGGATTTAGAAAATGAAGTGTATCAATATAGGTAGAGCTGACTTTTCCTGAGTATTTAGGGGAAATTGAGAGCTACATCGTACATTCTGTAGGTTTTAGGGAAAAACCACAAAGAAAGCATGTACAGTATTTGAGAGAGAGAGGACACTAATTGTGTATTTGTCACCAAGGTGCAAGATACAAGATTTTTTACCATTGAAACTTAGAATTTAGTTTTTTCTTAAAAATAACATAAAAACATGGAATACAGGTGTCTTTTCATTGGCTTTTTATGATAATAATATAAAATAATGGCTACATAAAAAAGAGAGAACAACAAGGAAGTCACATTCAGCTGCAACACTCATAGATGAAGGCTGTGGTGGGCCTTTGACCAACCCTACTGAAGCTGTTTCCTCAGAACAGGACACATCATGAAGTTTTATGTACCGTTAATTTGAATGGGCTAAAAATCTATTATTGTACTAAGTTAACACATTCTGACAATCTTAGGGGAGGTGGTCAAAACAAATATACTCTTGTAATCTTATGAAAAAAAGAAAAAAAAAAGAGACCAGAGTAGTACAAGTGAATCATGAGCACCTCCCCTGGTTTCCTTGCAATTACCAATGAAAACAAACAAAAACAAACCACAGTGTTACTGAAATCAGTCACAGCATGACTGAA
This sequence comes from Maylandia zebra, assembly GCF_041146795.1. Lineage (NCBI taxonomy): Eukaryota > Metazoa > Chordata > Actinopteri > Cichliformes > Cichlidae > Maylandia > Maylandia zebra. The sequence continues at coordinate 3,680,334 of NC_135168.1, read as the reverse complement.
CAGGTCTGAGTGTTGGTGTCTGTTTCTCACATAGGCTTTAACAACTCCAGATGTTTGTTCTGATATAAAAACTAGTCACATTAAAACTATAGTATTATCATTTCCCTTTAAAAACAACAGCAAACAAAACAAACAAACAAATGACACAGTGTTTCAAGATCAGATACCTGAGATTGAAAGAGACAAGAAGAAACCCTGTTTGTATTCACACCCCTGTTTGAAAGCCCAACCACAGCAATGCTTAAGTTTCCATCATGCATCAACCATGGCTATTTTTGTCTTTGTGTGTTTCAGGTGCAAGCAATGTTGTGCACAAAAAGGATGTACGAAGTACTAAAAGAAGATGAAGAACATGTGAAAAGAATAATCAAGTTATCGGTGTCCTGTTTGAAAAGATATTTTACAATCGTTAGCTTTCTTGCTTGTAGCTGTTTGTGTAAGATCTGACCACAGGCCAGACACAGAACTGTACTAGGAAATTACAGCGAACTATTTGATTAAACTATAAGACCTATTTATTTGCCACAGGTCATGCAGGTTGTTGTAGATGTTTTCACCACCTGCTGCAGTGCCTTGCAGTCAGCAACACAGCTGGTCAGGATGCTGTCTATCGCACAGTGGTAGACGTTGGTGGTTCTTCTTCAGTGCTCTCAAGAAAAAACAGGCACTGATGTGCCTTCTCGACCAGGCTGGAGGTGTTAGTTGACCAGGACAGATTCTCAGAGATGTGCGTCCCCAAGAACTTGAAGCTGGAGACCCGTTTCAACAGCTGTGCCATTTACGTAGATGGGGGCATGGGATGGGTGTCTCTCTTCTCTCTCCTCAAGTCCACAATGATCTCTTTGATTTTGCTGGTATTCAGAAGCAGGTCATTGTCAGCACACCACATAGCTAGTTGCATTACTTCTTCCCTGTAGCCAGACTCAGCATTGTCACTGATGAGACCAATCACCGTGGTGTCATCTGCAAACTTGATGATGGAGTTGGATCCAGGGTTAGGGCAGGGGTCAGCAACCTTTAACATCGAAAGAACCATTTGGACCCGGTTTCCACGCAAAAGAAAACACTGGGAGCCGCAAATACTTTTTGACATCTAATATGAAGATAACACTGTATATATTGTTTTTTACCTTTATGCCTTGTTTGAACAACTAAGGTGTGTTGCTTATGAAATCCTTGAAGTGCTACAGAGAAAATTACATTTTATTTATGCAATTAACACTTTTTGAACTCTTAAAGAAATATAACAAAAGGAAAGACACACAGCTGAACTAAAATGATCCACGTAGCAAACAAAAACTGTTGTGAGCCGCCACCCTTATATCGCCTTTGGGCTTTTGGAGCCTTGACCTGACTTGACCTGACACTGTATAAATAATTTGAAAAAAAGCTCTATTCTGCTAAAAAATGAAAAATAGATATTTACAAAATTCTGCCTAAATATGTATTTTACCTGGTTAATGGGTGTGGCGGGGCGTGGTCTGCAGCGCCGCTGCAGGGGAGGGGGACACACCTGAGCGGCACCCGCAATCACGCCTCGCCGCCTTTACGTCTGTGCTGTTGTGTTGGTATGTGTCAGGCTGTGAGCTGAAAAGCTACAGCCGGCTGTATGCGTCAGCAACCGTGTTCATGGAAACATCGTCGGGTCTGCCGTGATGTGTTTACAATGGAACTTCTGCTCCTGAACCTCTGCGCACAGCGTCTGCAGATCGGGTCTGTACGAAGTCACTTTCATCTTTACGCTGGACTGTAAGCTGTCATCTGTGAGGCGTGAGCGGTGTTTGTTTCTAACATAGTTCACGGTGGAGAACAGCTGCTGACATAATGTGGATCCGAAGATCCATAATTGACCTACCTGGGGTTGAAAGTCTCGATAAATGCACGGCGTTTCGGCAGGTATACCGGCTTCCGCGAGTGTGACGCTTACTTTGAGCGATGAAAAAATAATAGAATATAATTTTATTTTTTGTATTTCAATATCACAATAATCTTCCAATTTAGAACTACAAGTTAAAAAAGAACTAACATAAATAAAATAAACTTCAGCTAAATGCTTCTAATTTATTTTCCCAAACCACGCGGAGCTGCACTATAAGGACTAAAGAGCCGCATGCGGCTCCGGAGCCGCAGGTTGCCTACCCCTGGGTTAGGGTCATCTGTATCGGTTATGAACTACCTCCAACGCTTCAGTGACTGGAACACAAGTGAAGCGAGATGTAACATTGTACGAGACCATTGTTTGATCTGCCTATATAATGACATCTCTCACCGTCCCAACAAAATCCAAGGTGTTGTGACTTAGCGTAGATTCCCTAAGTATAGTTTGTGGTATGAGTGTGCAAATGAGCTCTTCAATTAAGGGCCTCCAACCAAAAAAAATCTTCCAGACGACCAGTGTTGGGAAGGTTACTTTTAAAATGTATTCCACTACAGATTACAGATTGCATGCCCCAAAATGTATTTTGTAACGTATTCCGTTGCGGTACTCAGTGAGAGTAACGTATTCTGAATACTTTGGATTACTTAATATATTATCGAATTTTTTACCACTACATGAATGTACTATTGCTGAGTGATTATTAATATTACTGAAAGATACTTGCCATACCAATACCAACTAGATTTTTAAATCTTAATATAAAATGAGTAACAGTAGGTGGACATTGGGTAAAGCTGCACTTTTTGCAGCGATCTCGTATAGAAAACTATTCTGTGCATATATAAAACAGGTCTGCGGCTCCGAACGGTAGTAAAGGGACCTCTGGCTAATCCGTCAGGTTTGTGTCGGCTCGTAGCCGAAAACTAACTTCACTTTGTTGTCTGGGTCGACTTTTCTTGCGAGAGACAGAGAGAGGCGTTGAGAGGCTGCTCCAACGGAACTTATTGTTTAGAGAAAAACACAAACACAGTGTACAGTCGAGTCATAATAGCTTACTTACAACTGGGCTACACTGCCCATTAGGCTACATTCTTTAGGGAAATGCCTGTAACACTCTACCTATTGCCCTCATATTAAAATTTTTTTTGAAAAATAATCTTTTAAAGATATTTCTTCACTTTATTATGCGGGCCGCAAGTAGGGGTGACATGGGACGCCAGATTGAGACCCAGGCATTTGAGCCTCTTAATGTGTGTTTTGTGGGTTTCCACCGGCGTGGAATTACCAAAAAAAAGAGGGGACAGCTTAACATATGAAACAGGAAAAGACCGCTGTGTAATCCCTATATTTCAACAAATTAACTGTATTCTGAACACCACCTGTTAAACAGTAACTGTACAGTTACTCATATTTTGTATTTTAAATACTTAACGGCGGTACGTGTATTCCGTTACTCCCCAACACTGTCCTTCTGGCAGACAAGGATAGGTGCACAGTTTTGCTAAACCAGAAAGACTATCATGAGAAAATTTTGTCACTGCTCAGTAACAAAAATACTTATGAGCCCCTGAAATGAGACCCAGGAAGTGTTTACAGGAAGAGGGTGATATATTGTCTAAAGCAGTTAGAACAAGACAATGCTACTAACCAGACTTCATAACGCAGGCTATACCCAGGGGAACCTACACCAAGTCTGTATGGCTTACCTTGGCTTACCTTTGATTTAAGAAAGCAGAGTTTACCAACACCTGCACTATACATTGCACCCCAAATCATGACTGACTGTGGATATTTCACACTGGACCTCCACCAGCTTGGTTTCTGTTCCTCACCCGTCTTCCTCCAAACCCTTGGACCTTGATTGCCAAATGAAAGGCACACTTTAATCAGGAAAGAGGACCTTGGACCACTGGCCAACAGTCCAGTCTTTCTCCTTGGCCCAGTTGAGTTGCTACCAACATTGGCTCAGTCTCAGAAGTGGTTTGACCTGAGGAACAATACAATTGTAGTCCATCTCCAAGAGCCGTCTGAATGTGGTGGCTTTTGAAGCTGTGACTCCAGCCTCATTCCACTCTTTCTGGATCTCTGCCAGATTCTTGAATCTTCTCTGTTTGAAAATCCACTGAAGGCCACAGTCATCTCTTCTTCTGGTGCATCTTCTCCTGCCACATTTTGCCCTTCCACTAGACTTTCCATTGATATGCTTGGACACAGCACTCTGTGCACAGCCAGCCTCTTTAGCTATGAACTTTTGTAGCTTACCCATCCTATGGAGGGTATCAATGATGCTCCTCTGGACAGTTGTCAAGTCTGCAGTCTTCCCCATATATTGAACCTAACTGAGACAACTGAACCAAAGTGAAGCAATTTAATGACACCTGGGAAAACCTGTGCAGGTGCTTTGAGTTTAGTAAATGAGTTGTTTGTGACACTCAATTTAAAACATTCATGCGCTGCGCTGATGTTTTCTACGGTATTCTAATTTTTTGAATTCCTGTTTTTGTGGGTTTTATAAACTGGAAGCCCAGATTATGTACAAATACACAACTAAATACTTGAAATCATTTAAGTTGTGGGCCCTGAATCTATAATTTATGAAAGTTTAACATTTTGAATAGAAGTATGGAAATAAATAAACTTTTCCATGATATTCAAATTTTTTGGAAAGGGTCTGTATATGTGTACCCTGCACTTCATGCCACAAATAGCAGTAGTGACTGAGCTTAGTCCTGTTTGAGTGCCTAAGGGTTAAGGACAAGAATAACAATCCCATAGAGGCAACAGCGCTATTGTTACAAAAACGGACAGTTGTAACAAAAGATGAAAGAGAGGTGACAAATGTGACAGGAAATGTACTTTTGAATCTATTGTGTGTTAACCAATCAGATACTGTCTGACTTAAAACAATCATCCTACCTCCTCCACTCACTGAAATACAGGTAAGGTCCCCAAGAGAAAACACTGTCACGATGATCATCTTATGGATTACATTGTTTTTTCTTCACCAAGGATGTAAGTGCTTTTTAAAAAAAAAATGTCAAAAATGTTCTTAAGTATTTACCTGTCAAATAGGTATGTATAAATTGTTGTTAAAGTAGTTTTGCACTAATAGGTTACCACATCAAACAATATTTGTTTTTTTCTTTTTTTCTCTTCAAGTTACTTTTTTTTCTGCTTTCTCTTAATTCAGATACTGTAGTTCCAGTGAAAACTGTTCAGCTTGGTGAACCAGCGACTATAACATGTGCTATACCCAAAGAGCTCAGCAGTAGAGGAGTCCACTGGTACAAGCAGAGCTTTGGGAAAACTGACGTTAATAGTGACAGTATTCAAATCTACAGAACCTACTTTTGGTCCTGAATTTACTAGTTTGAAATTTGACATAGGTGATGATTTTGCCAGCCTGACCATTTTGAAAGCAGATCAAGACGATGAGGGAATCTATCACTGTGCAAACACAGAAAGGATTGGAGTTAAATGGAGTTTGTTTATAGAAGGAAAAAAAAGACCTACTTTTACAAAGCTTGTAATTCTTTCTATCTTTCTATCTTTTCTCTTAATTCAGATTCTCTGGTTCCAGTTAAAACTGTTCAGCTTGGTGAACCAGCAACCTTAACATGTGCTATTCCCAAAGAGCTCAGCATTAGAGGAGTCAACTGGTACAAGCAGAGTGTCGGGGATACTCTTAAATTAATAGTTGCACTGTATAAATCTACAGCTGATTTTGGTCCTGGATTTTCGAGCTTAAGATTTGGAGTATACGATGGTAAGAATTTTACCAGCTTGACCATTTTAAAGACAGTTCAAGAGGATGAGGGACTCTATCACTGTACAAACACAGAATGGATTGGAACTACATGGAGTGGGACGTATTTGTTAGTAAAAGGTAATAGGCCAACCTATTTTGACAAACTTTGGCATTTTTTTCTAAGCATGTTTTGAAGAATGTCTTTGTAATTGCACAGGAAACACTCAGAGGACATCAAACTATGCAGTCAGTCAGTTGCTGATAGAATCGAATCCAGTCCATCCAGGAGACACAATGACTCTTCAGTGTTCAGTCTTCTCTGACTCTGAGAACAAGACATGTCCAGGAGGTCTCAATATTCTCTGGTTCAGAACTGGATTAAATAATATTTATCCAAACATCATCTACACTGACACAAATAGCTATAATGAATGTGAGAAAAAATCTGACTCACAGGAGAGGTGTCTTTATCACTTCTCTAAGAACGTCAGCTCCTCTGATGCTGGGACTTACTACTGTGCTGTGGCCACATGTGGGGAGATATTATTTGGAAATGGAACTACACTGGATACTCGAGGTAACGTTATCATTGGTCTATCAAATGTAAAATATATGTGAACTTGCACTTTTACAAGTAACCATGAGCCTTTTTATTACACACTAATCTCATATTTTCCTTTTATCTTTTATTTGAATGTGACTGCAGAAAGCAGTGTGTGGTCACAGAAAGCCAGTAGAGCTCTTTTTTTGATCTTTGCTGTCTTGGTTGTAAGTCTGATTGTTACTGCTGTCCTCATATACACAATCAAGATAAACAACAGTGATCATTCCAAATGTAATTTAAATTGGTTGTAGTTCTTTGTGTAATAAAAGCATATAAATCTTACATTTTTATTAACTGTTTCCTCTGTGTTTCATAATTAAGTTGCAGTCCTGCAGAAAAACTTTAGTTGTCAGAAAGGGCAACAGGTACAGTACTTAAAGCTAAAATTATTTTCATAATTTTTTTCTGTTTATTTTTTAAAGTTTTGATATATCTAATATTTTAATGGCTGTATTTTCCCTAAATAAGGACACATGGGATTTCTCTGCTGTTGTCTTTACCATGATGGAAGCTGAAAGAAGTAAAAGAACAGATCCAAAGGCAGCAAAACAGCGGCAGATCTACATGGCTGTCAAGGCTTTTGGGCTCGATTAGGTCTATTTACCATCCTTTGGAATGAAATAAACTTTTTTTGCTGTTAATTTGGAGCTAATAGGTTTTTATGTATTGTCTTTCCATAGGCATTATTATTAATGTCTAGATGTATTTAAATTGAAAATGTACATACTTGCATACATGTCAAGATCAGTCCTGAATACCAACATTCCTAGTTTTGCCTGGAATGTATGATACTCAGGTAATTAGGGTGCATACTACACTGGCACATACCCATTGAAGTTAAAATGTCAAAAACAGAAAGCTATGAAATCAGGGGATTATTATTGTTTGTTATTATATAGTGAATATGCAATCTACCCCAACTGTATTTTTCTGTTTCTATTTTATGATTTACATGATGATATCACCATGAATAAGTAAAAAAGAAAGAAAAGTATTGTAACCACAATCAAAGAGTAACTGGAAATTACTGATGTATTCAAACAGGGGAAACATCAGAGAAGATTAAAGATTCCAACATCCGTACAATAAGTGATTTTGATCATTGCACTGTCTGGTATAGACAGGATAAAGCAATAATCAACAGTGGATGTAATTTATCATTTGGCATCATTGTCTTTACTATATTTTTGGGACTTTGTTGTAACATAATGTCCTTATTCTTATGGTTATTGTATTTCTCAACATTAACACAATTAATAAATGTAATTTAAATGTAATTAATAAATAGAACACCTTCTAGTGCAAATACAGTATTGTCCAACTTCATTTGGCAGTTTTCTAAACATTTGTCATCACCAGGGCTGGATATTTTAGAATCTATGTCATTAACATTGAAATAGTCATAGTGAACAATGTAGTGGAGTTAGGACCCAAATACAGACTCAGAATGAATCAACAAAAGATGAAGGTCTGTTGCAGGAGTGCAGCAAAAACCAGACTGAGGCAACATGAATCAAACTTGGGCACAGAAATTGTTTGATCTGTGAATTAAGATAATTGTATTAACATCTCTTTTTTAATTAATTAAAAAAAGATGTTCAAAAAAGATAAATATTAACTTTCACAGTCAAGAATGTGTCATTGCTAAATACATGTGAATACCCAACCCCCATTTGACAGAAATATTCTGCTTTATTCTCTTTACTGATTTTTATGATAGTAAAAAATATTGAGATGCTTCTTTTCTCATTCTGAAATGTGAATGAATTCATCAGATACAATAATTTTGCCAAGTCAAAAAGATCGTCTAAGGAACCTCTGCAGTGTGAATCAGTGCTTCAGAGGAAAGACAAATAAGAGGACCAATAAGAGACAAATAATACAAGGATTAATACATAGCAGTACATCTTAGCACAGTACAAAGAACATCATGATTTTTCTACTAGAAAACAAATCCACTTACATGGTATACAAAGGACCCGATTTCAGCTTGACATTTAGTTTCTATGGACAAAAGTCCACTGAAATGTTTTGAATCAGAAAGACCAGCAACGGTATTCAAGATGTATTTCAAAATATTTTAAAATAAATGGATACAAGAAGAAAACATCAGAGGACCCACCGATCACTAGAGAATGCAACAATCTGCCATAAAGTGGAAGCATGAGCCAGTCTTTAAATATTGCAAGCTGATGAGTGAATGCTGAATATGTGTGATGTCTAAAAGTCAAGAAGCTTAAGAAAGCATGAACTCCACCCAAAGGTGGGATAGTAAGGAAAAGCTAGGCCAGCTCTCCACCTGAGAAGAGAGGTGGAATGATGGTCTTCACTTCTGGTTTCCACAGGTAGACTAAAGGGCAGACCGAGAGGAGACGGTGAACCAGAAGCTAGACTTATCTGTGCACCTGGAGCTTGCACCTGGCCAGGGTTGAGCATGCCCGTAATTCCCTGACCTCCTTTGCCACTGGTTTGTACCCAGTTTGAGGCTTCCCTGGGGTATCAACCACTGCTCTTGAGTCAAGAGACCAAACTGTCTGCCCCACCAGTCCAGCACTATATTTGTCACTATTGTCGTTTATAGGGCGGCACCAATGCAGCCTTACTTTGAACTGAGGAACAGAATAAGCGGCTCTCATATTGTCATTTGACCTGGCTCCTGACTGCTCTCAGGAGCAGAAGATTGCTTACATTTATTAAATAAATCTAAGAAACTGTAAACCAACGTCATTGGAACAGTTTAAAATAGACTTCTTGCTTACGCCTCAAACTCCCCAGGAACATGAGATTTCACTATATTTTTCACATCTTACCTAAAGACTTTTCAGTTCAGCATATCAAAACATTATACGATGCTAATTATAAGCAGCTGAAAAAGCTTGAAATGTGAAAAAATAAAGCTATAATGTTGTTGTATTACTCTTCTTTTAACTAAATTGTTACTATATTAAAATATTACTATATTTCTAAATGCATTTGCTATTTAGTGATTATTGCTCTTGTTTTTGGCCCTGTACAACACTTGGATTTATTAATGTTGTAAAGACAATAATTATTAACCCTTTGTTACTGAGCTCTGCTATCACCATGTTATTATCAAAAAGGGCCAGAATACAGGTAAGAAGAATTGCAGGTGAAAATAATGGGACAATCACACAGCAAAAAGCAAAACCCACCTTTAGAGAAAACAGACATTAACAGACTTGGGGATACAGTAGTACCAAGACATTAACACAGAGTCAAAACAGGAGGAGAAGTCAGTGAAACACTGTGGAAAGCTAGAAATCAAATCAATCCAGAAACATAAAACTCAATAGAAGTTCAACAAAAATGTAACTCACATACAGACACACTGAAGTAGCCTACAATCAGTTTTCCTATATGAGAAAGTAATACAAAAATACACATTTACAAATACAATACAAACACAAAATATAAATATTAATGACATGCATAAATGTTAAACTTGTACCAAGTAAGTTGGGGTGATTAATTACCAAACTGAAAGGCTAGCGCTCCCTCACAAGAAAACAAAAACAAAATTATTTTCTATTTCTGTGAGGCTGCAGCTATTATTAAATGCTAATAACTTATAAATATACTATGTCTGGTACTCAAGGACTGCTCATACATTAGAAAGGGCATTAGGTGTAATTATCTGCTTTGAGAACAGAGTACACACTGTGTACACTCTTCTGTTCTTTCTTTTTGTGGAGAAACGCAGTGCTGCAAAGTTGGTTGTCCTGTCTTTGTCATTCTGCAAAATGTTCACATACCTAAGTGTTATTTATATTTTATAGATTAGAGCTTTTGTTTTTGTCTAAATGTATCATTTGAGACCATCTCTAATATGGCATTTAAAAAAAAACTATAGTACACAGCTCGATTAATTTTAAAGTGGCACACATTTACCAAATTATTTGATTGATCCAACGTTGCCTTGTCAACAGGTTGAAACTCTGAACTCTGAACCAGTACACTCTGTGCTCATCTAAACATTGGACTGATTTTTCATTGTTGTTAGAGAAAAGAGAACAATTTAATGTTACTGAGTCTCCCAGATGAACTGATGCCTTCTGTTGACTTTGTTTCACATAGACAGATGAATGGTGAATGTGATCTGTGAATTAATAATAATAATAATAATGGATTGGATTTATATAGCGCTTTTCAAGGCACCCAAAGCACTTTACAATGCCACTATTCATTCACTCTCGCATTCACACACACTGGTGGAGGCAGCTACGGTTGTAGCCACAGCTGCAGACTGACAGAAGCGAGGCTGCCATATCGCGCCATCGGCCCCTCTGGCCAACACCAGTAGGTGGCAGGGTAAAGTGTCTTGCCCAAGGACACAACGACCAGGACAGAGAGCCCGGGGATCGAACCGGCGACCTTCCGATTACAGATACGCTTCCCAACCCCCTGAGCCATGGTCGCCCTCAATTAAGACACATTCACAATGTAAACTATTTTAAATTCATTAAAACTTTGAGTGTGATCTGTGAGATCGGCAGAAAAAGAAAAACATTTTACCATTCACAGCCAAGAATGTGCCACCACTGAATTTAGGAGCATAATCTGTTCCAGTGTGACAGAAATATGTTGCTTCATCCTCTTTACTGACATTTCTGATAGTTAAAAAATACTGAGATGCCCTTTTTATAACTGTGAAACGTGAATCCTTGAATTCCTCAGAAATAGTGCTTTGGCCACGGATGACTTTGGCAACATTTTGGACCATATGTCCAAGAGGCTGTTTATGCCAGTAGAAAAATTTAAATTCCATCCCAGAGACATTACACACTAAAGTGACATTGTCACCAGGTTCAACAGCAGTCAAAGAAATCGGTGGAAGAAGGTCAGCAGCCAGAATCAGGACTAAAGAAAGAAAAATTACAGTTAACAAAATGACAAATCAAAGCAATTATTGTTACAAACATTAATAAACAGCCTTAGTAAAGATGTGCAGTGCAGTACAAACAACAGTTTACTATCATGCTTTTCTCTCTAGCAAAGAAATGTACTTACATGGTGTACAAAGAAGAATCAAAGCAGTCAGTTGTGCGGTCATTGTGGTGCAGCACTCTTATCGCACACTATGAGCTCCTCTTGCCCAAATGGAAGTTTTAGTCGCAAGGTGATGAATATTTTCAGAGCAGAAGTCAGTGAAAATATAGGAAATGACCTTGCTCCTGTTTAGGAAACATGTTTTATCTTTTCATTTGGTAACAGATGTATTTGTTTCTTAGTAGCGTTTGGTAGACGTGTGAAAGCAATTATCAGTTTATTTATTCTGAATATTTAAAGTATGACTGAAATTCTTGTTGATAAGATACGATAAGATGACAGCAGTTGGAAGAAAGAACCTGCAGAATCCCTCCATCCCACATCGTGGGTGCTGCAGCCACTGAAGGAGCTGCTCAGTGCTGTCAGAATCTCCTGCATGGGGTGGGAGATGTGGTCCAACAGCGATGACAGCTTAGCCAGCGATCTCCTGACATTCACCACCTCCACTGGATCCAGAGGGCATCCTAGAACAATCATAATCCCAGCACAAGCTCTGGGAATTTGTTTTAGCTTCATCGTGTTTGTAAATCAGACAGACCTCACTCTTATGATGCAAGCTATTTTATGTCATAAACTAAAATGTTCCAGTTTACCAGAGTTTAGAAAATTAGGTTGATCAATTAAAATAGTAATGACCTAACTTTAAATATTATAAATATTTAGGAACATTTTTAATTTCAAATGATACAGAAAAGAGATATTTTGAGAGCTACACCACCTGTGGGTTTTAGGGAAGGCTTGTAGGCACAGTAGAAACAGAGCTTTATATGTGTCAACTGCCAATAATATACATCACTGTATTCTAACTGTGTATTAGGTATTAGGTTGCCAAAGTGTATGACAGCTTTCTCATGTTTAACCGAATCATGTTAGAAATACAATCCGTGCTTATAGTCTGAATGTCTGATGTGAAAGTGTTTTCATCTAACATTTCAGTGATTCAAAGATACATTCAACTGCCACACTCACAAATGAAGGGTGTGGAAGGCCTCTGACCAACCTCTGAAGCGGTTTCCTCAGAACAGACCTAAGAAGCAAGAAACTTCTCAGCTTTTTCAAGTCATTGTATTTGTTTGTGACACCATGAAACAGTCCTCTGAGGTGACTATAGAGAATGAAGGGTGTTATTTCAACCACCTCCCCAACTCTGTATGCTGGTTTTGTGTGTCTCTTCCTGCTTAGGTTACTTATATGCAGACTGGTGTGGGGTACTTTTCACAGTGACAGTTAAGCTCAATCCAGTCTTCTGATTTCACATCTTAATACATCTTCAAAATGCAGCAAACAAATTAACAATTTCACATTGGTTGAATATGCACACGTTTTTTTCTTGTGTCCCTGTGTTGTTAGAACTAGACTAGAGCCAGTACCAGTAGCCTAAACAGCATTGTCCCTTTAAATTTGGGGGGAAAAATGGAAATTTGTGTCAGTTTTCACACACAAAAGATTATTGTACTATAATAATACTGATTCCAAATGCTTGACAGAATTTATCATATTTTGGACACCAATCTGTCTCAATACTTAGCACTTAATCACTCATAGTATCCCAAGTTATAGCTACCAATCTTGTACATGCTTTGTCATAGCATTATAAGCACAATGGAAACATTACTGCAATTAGTAATGTGAGACAGCATTATATTTAAGGTTTTACCGTCTTAAATATCTTCTGTGAAACTAGCCTCTTTATCTTTGGCTGCATACCATGTCCTAATTCTGCTATCATTTGGATATGGTATCAAGCAAAGGTAAAGTGCTAGAAGATAAAGACAGGAACTTGATGACAGACTGCAGTTCTGTTAAAGAACTGTATATATTACAATTGTACATGTGTCCGCCACGACCTTAGATGGACAAATGGGTTTTTATTACACTAAAACAGCCGATCTCTTGATTTTACAAAAGGGTTTAAAGATATACATTCGGATGAATAAAGGTTCTTGCTGGTCGCACAGCACTTTCTAAAGGCCCTCCGCATTTCTCTCAAGAGAACAATGAGCAAAGCCACATGCAACAGCAACACTGACAGACAAAGGTTGTGGTGGGCCATGTCTCCATCCTTTGACCAACCACTGAAGCTGTTTACTCACAACAGAACTCACTGTTAACTTGAACTGGATAGGAAGTGAGAGAAGAGTCAGACTTAAGCAAGCTACTTTTAGATGAATTATATAATAATCTGGACAAGCTGCCTGTCCGTCGCTGTTCTAAGCCAGGCATGTTGGAAACAAACCACATCAGGGCTTCAAACCTGTAAACAATAATTTGGCAAACATTTTAAAAGTTGCCGTTGCCACAGAGGCCTGGAGGAACAATTGATTTGCACCTCCCCTCTTATACCGGCTAACACAAAAAAGTGTGATAACAATGGTCACATATGACTGAGAAGGTGGATCTCTACCCTTCCCTGTTTAACTCTTTAATTGCCTTTGTAAGCTTTTTTGTTATACTCATGACGATTACATATTGTCATCTCACTTTTCAAAATGTTTTAGAATAGTGGTGCAAGTCCATCTTCTTTAGATTGCATTAGAGAATGAGACAGAAAGAAAAGCCCCTCACATCTTTCTTTGAAGGCCCAACCACAGAAATGCTTAAGTTTCCATCCACAGTTGTTTGTCAGTGATGACTGTGACTTTTTGTTTGTCTCTGTGTGCAAACAATGCTCTGCAAAGAAATATAAGGAAGACATTGCAAAGGTAGATAAAAAGCTTCTCAAGAGACCTTTCGTCTTCCTTTGTTTCGTGCAAAACAAAGATCACTAGCGTTAGCTGAAACTGAAGAGCTGAAGCAGTTTAGTACCACTGTTTTGAGACAACAATTGCATCGTCAGACTAACATTTATCCTAATTAGACAATTACAGAAAGTGTTCTGGTCTGTGTTTGTTTATATACTTTTTCATCTGCTTTTTGTGTCAGAATGTAGTAAAATCACTCTAAGCACACAGAACTGACATCTCAGTTTAAGAAAAATAAACAAATAAATCAACTTCTCAATGCTAATTGAGTTAATTGAGAATGAATTTTAACTGAGAATAAATTCTATGCCCAACTTTAAAAAAAGAATTTCATGACATACCAGTTGATATGATTGATACGATTTTTTGAAATATAAATATTTATAAATAAATAAAACATGCTAATTAGATGCAACCACATCCTACATAAGGAGCTTAAGAAGATGTCCACCACTTGCAAGGTAAGTAGCATGGTGCTAGGTAGTGGACATCTTGCTTTGATTAAGTTTTATTGATTCCATGACTTTTTCAACCTGTTGCTGAAAACCTAAATACTGTAAATACTGTAAATACTGTAAAAACAACAACAACAACAACAAACTATTACAGTATAAGAAATACCTACTATTGATACTACACCGAGGTAAAAATCTTCTTGCATGCCGTATCCAACCCTGACATTCCTCTGCACCTCTGCAGTGGCAGTCATTGCATCCAGCAAGGGCATCTGCTCATAGGGATGGTGATCATAAAACTTCCACCTCCAAGCACTGAAGATTCAAAAATGGGGAATATGCTGGGAGGAGCTGCATCATCAAACAAGGTTATAGTGCAAACCACTCTATGACAAGGTGAGAGTGGTGGAAAGCCCCATTATCCCAGATAATGACAAAGAGCCTCAACAGCTTTCTCTCCTCAGGTGTGATTGGCCTCTCATGAAGTGCATTCGGGAATGTCATGAGGCGTTATGTGTTGTATGGGCCAATAGTGGGGATATGGAATCGGACAACCTCATTGGAGATGGCAGCACACATGGTTAGGTTGGCACCCCTCTGTCCTGGAACTGTGAAAGTAGCCCTGTACCCAATGAGGTCCCTTCCACGTCTCCTCACTTTGCAGAGATTGAAGACATGATGTGCCCCCGCAGCTTCAAGCAAAATTACAATGAAAGGGGCTCCAGTTGACTTTAACTGCATGATGTGACAAGGCATTATTACAGTATAGTGGAGTTTCCTTACCTCCACCTATTGGCATCTGGCTTTCTTCAAAACACCACAGTTCCTTTGAAATCGAACTCTGTAGAGCTGCTTCGTGGCCATAAGGTTGTGTCTTAGGATGTGATCAGTGGTGGTCAGGAATTGTGTCAATTGAGAAAAGGTTAACAAATTTGCAAGAGGTGTCTTCTGCTCTGCTGAGATAGTGATGATGATCCCAGTTTCTTTATCCAGGTCAAAGCAATCAAGAAAAACTGTAACGATCATGAACCTGACCTCACAGCCCATTGTTCATTCAGTGGTGCTAGCTCCAGTCATTATACAAAGGTAATGTTTTTAAGACTGGTTAAAATTCTGCATTCAGCGGAGTCTGAAAAAGTCACTTGGATGTGTGACAAAGTGTTTCTATCACTGCAAACGCTACATCCAGATGAACAGAATAAACTTTCTGGGATTTTCTTACCTGAATGATTGAACATGCATCAAGACAGTAATGTGAAATGCTGATACGTTAACATATTTTTATTCTTTCCATGGCTATTGTTTCTAATGATAATGTAGCTATAATAATCCTGCATAGACATGCCCGTATTTTGTGCAATTTGGGCAAGCAGTGACAAGGTAATGTATCACTTTTTTTCTTTCTGTACTTCACACATTATAACAAATTGGGAATTGTGATGGATTGTGAATCATTGCATCACTGACATTCTGGTTATACAGTTCAATGAAAAGCTGTGGAAAACACATATGTGCCGCTCTTAATGGGTGATGTACAGATAGAAACATCTGTGATCTGTAGATTTTGTCTTTCTTTTTTTGTTTTTTTTTTCAAATGTTTACACAAAGCTGATTTCAGCAAAATGTTCTGAGTCAATACAAGATACACCATTTGTTAATCGTTTTCTTACAACACTGGAAAAATCCAGCACCTTTAAAACCGGTCGGAGCGGGCACGCTCTGTTTTGCGTAACTATTTTTAAATCCCGGTAGCACTGCAACCACGTAAGCTAGCGCAAAAATTTTTTTTGCATATGAAACCGGAGGAGTTGTACTTACATCTGATGCCATCAGCTTGTCCTAGGTCACAGTTTCCTTCCACATATAGCTTTGCAAAAACTGCATAAAAAGCGCTTGCAGCAACAAAAACTTAATATTCCAGAAACAGGCTTTGCTGATCCGATCAGCTGTTTGTAACACTTCCTACGTCCATAAGCGCGAACTATCGCATGTCTGCCATGACCTGCCCGAAACCGGAAGTGACGTCATTTTGCGGAAATGTAGTTTTTTTTACCATCAGGGCCTTATTAGCCTATACTGGTGTTTTTAAAAGTTATCTTTGACTTTATGACTTTCTGTCTCATTTCTGGGATGCTTAGGACTCATATTGCACTGCTGGAAATAGTTTATTTTGATGCATATGCTGTTTTTTTGCAAATTTGCATTATAATATTTATTTTTGTTTTTCCTGCAGTATATAAAAATTGGTGTATTTCAAAAATAAAACGATGAAGACACTTAAAATAAATTTCCTGTGGTAGGAAACTATTTTGTGCAACTTTTTTGTATTTACAGTTTTGAGGGATAAGCCTCTTAAATTTCTCTAACTAGAAATATATGTTAAAAAAAATGATTTTAAATTTTTTTGTAGTTTATTGCACTTTTTTGCAATTTATGTAATTACTATGCACTTAATGCAGACATATTATTAAAATTTGGGCTATAATGGTTGTATTGATGTATAGTAACTTGAAATGCTCCCAAAAATGGCTCCACAGCATGTAAAAATATAATATAAGCTCTGGCGGACTTGGTTCTATGGTAGGTCTTAAAGGGTTAAACTATGCTGCTGTTCAGGAGAAGATAGTCACTCTCGGAGACTCAGTGACTCATCAGTGTTCACTGGTCTTAACATATTATCTTTGTATGTTCTTGTTTTGCTTTTTCTGTGTGAGATTAAAATAACCAAATTGATCGTATTTTATTCTTTCATAATGATTATGGTAGTAGAAAGTTAATCCCTCACCCTCTGGATGATCTTTGTCCTTCAAGCTTGACCCTAGGAGCTTGAGGCCCCTATGCAGAATCTTAGCTGTTTGCAGGATTGTGCTCATCTGGAAAAATAACTCAGATGTTGTTTCTGGAATCTACTGGAGCCACTCTCTCAGTTTGAGCATCACTGCATCGAGTGGTCCAGTTAACACGGAGACCTCCACATTTCTCTAACTATATTTGAAGCTCTTGGTATTTCCTGAGGTTCATGTGGTCCTTTCTAATGTTGCCATCATTTGATATTGCTACATAGATCACTATAGCCCTTTCCTCTGCTTGCTTCCACTATTATGTCCCACTGGTTAGATTTCACAAGTTTGTCTGTTTCTGGAAGTCCCACAGCTTGGTCATTCTGAACGCCTTTGGGGTGTATCCCATTTTCTAGGCCATGCTCTGCACAAATGGTCCTCTATGCTATGCTGGCCCCTTGGTTATGGTGTTCCATCTATAGCCTGTCTGCAAGCATCTTGCACCCTGTTGTTATGTGCTGGATTATCTCATGGGAACAGCCTGCATCTGGTAAACCCGGGTCTCTAATGATCTTGATCTTGTGCTTAAAGTACTTAGATCTTTTGCCTAGAACTTGTTCCTGTGCTGCCGTGATTTGTATGAAGAGATTAGTTTCTTTGTCCAGCCATTGGTACGATCTTCTTTGTCATCTATTTTTTTCCACTTGCTGGCTGTCTTGCAGGATTCTGTCTTTCCACAACGGTTCCTTTTTCATGTGCCTCTTCTTTTGTTGGTTTCTGAAGCCTGAGGCATCACTTAGCACACGATCAGTTGTGACCAACTTTCTTATGTAGTCATGGATCTTTCTTGTATCATCTCAGATAGTGTTTCTTTCTGACAGTCATTAATCCTGAGCGTTAGGGTGCTGGATTAGGGGTGAAACCCTCCATGCATGTTATGGAGCTTCCTTGTCTTGAGATCAGTTGCTTATATTTCTTTTTCCGTCAGCTTATTGTCTCAACAAGGTTTTTGATGACTGGCAGGACTTAGGTATTGATTGGCTGGATTTTGTTCATCCCATTCAGCTGAATCTTCAGAACTCACCTTACTCTCTGCAGGAATTTGACAGTTGAGTCATTCATAGTGGTCTCTTAGTCATTTCTGTTTAACTGTGGAATTCCAAGGTAATAATAGCTATTTTATCTGCAATGCCACCTTCTGTCTTCTAACTGCACAACTGAATTGGATTTCACTCAATGACCACAAAATTTGCTTTATTTTTCCTCCTTCCTGCAAGGGATCTCAAACACTGGATTAGAGATGGGAGACAAGAGCCACCTCAACAGGACAATGCTCTGCATCTAAGGGACAAAGGTCACTCTTTCGACGATGCCATTGTTCACATTTTGGACAGAGAAGATATGTCACAGTCTGGCGAGGGCAGACTGTATGAATTGATGAGAAGGACCCAAAACGCAGACCCCAAGGAACAGGGAACAAAACTTGAATGTTAACAAAAAGCGAGCCGTTTAATGCGGCTGGTAAAAGGTACAAACAAAAGGCAAGGCAAACTGAAGCAAAATTAACACAAACCTAAACTGGGAAATCTAAACAACAATATGAAAAAACCTGGACATGAAACCTGGAGGAAAGAACATGGCGTGAACAACAGACGACCTGACAAGGAATGAACAGAAACACACAGACTAAATACACACAAGGGTGATTAGGGGAAGTGGAAACACATGGGGAAACAGCTGACACTAGTCTGACATAACGAGACAAAGGAAGCAAAGCTGACTACACTGACATAGGACACAGACCTTCAAAATATAACAGGAAACATGTGACGCAGACAAGACAATATAAACTTGACAACATAAGACACGCAGCATGAAACACATGAAGGGCAAAGGGAAAGGGAAACTGAAATACAGCGGTAGAAAACACAAAGGGAAACTAGTAAACAACTTAGCTACCCTAAAGAACTCAAACATATCATCCAAATAAACTAAAACTCAAAACGCTGGGTCAGACCCAGGAACGTGACAGGATAGATAGTTGACTTCTAACAAATTCCTGCAGAATTGCTGCTTTGCGAAGTTTTTTTTTTTCATTTTTTATTATGTGTTTTCTGCAACACGGGTATCTCAACAACTGCTGTGTTGTTTGCTATATAATTTGAACCACGACTTACTCATAATCTCTTTTTGTCAAGAGGCTAAATCATCTCATGCGTGCAAGAGGCATTGGTTCAGCTTTGCTCTTCAGCTCTTCTTGAATTTTGAGGTAGCATTCTTTCTCCCCAGCGAATGATGAGTCTTAAAACTTTGTTTTCAAATGCAAAACATGATATATATCTGTACCTTGCACTACATGCCACAAATTGCAGTGCTGACTGAACTGAGTCCTATTTGAGTGTTCAAGGTTTAAGGACAAGAATAAAAATCAAATAGAGGCAACATTAAAAAAAAAAAATTAAAAAAAGGGGGGGGGGGGGGGGGCAGGATAGCTCAGTAGGTAGAGTGGTTGCCCCATGATCGGAAGGTCGGGGGTTCGACTGAACAGCTACCCTGAGGTACCCCTGAGCAAGGCACCGTCCCCACACGCTGCTCCCCGGGCGCTGCATTGGTGGCTGCCCACTGCTTCACTGGGTGAATGGGTTAAATGCAGAGGAGTAATTTCCCTATGGGGACTAACACATACACATTATACATTATACATTACTATACGGTGTTATTGTTTGGAAAATGGACAGTTGCAACAGAAGATGAAAGAGAGGTGATAGGTTTTGCAAAGCCCAGGATGAGGCAATTGCGACAGGAAATGTACTTTTGAATCTATTGTGTGTTAACCAATCAGATACCGTCTGACCTAAAACAACCATCTTGCCTCCTCCACTCACTGAAATACCAGTGTGGTCTCCAACAGAAGCACTGTCAAGATGATCATCTTATGGATTACATTGTTTTTAATTCACCAAGGATGTAAGTGCTTTTTTAAATTTGTCTAAAAATGTTCTTAAGAATTTACTTGTCAAACAGATGCATATAAATTGCTGTAAAAATAGTTTTGCACTTATAAGTTACCTTGCACTACATGTACCTTGCATGTAGTGCAAGTTAAATATATATCAAACAAGATTTTATTTTTCTGCTTTCTCTTAATTCAGATTCTGTAGTTCCAGTGAAAACTGTTCAGCTTGGTGAACCAGCGACTATAACATGTGCTATACCCAAAGAGCTCAGCAGTAGAGGAGTCCACTGGTACAAGCAGAGTTTTGGGGGAACTCTGAAGTTAATAGTGACAGTATTCAAATCTACAGAACCTACTTTTGGTCCTGAATTTACTAGTTTGAAATTTGACATAGGTGATGATTTTGCCAGCCTGACCATTTTGAAAGCAGATCAAGACGATGAGGGAATCTATCACTGTGCAAACACAGAAAGGATTGGAGTTAAATGGAGTGGGACGTATTTGTTGGTAAAAGGTAATAAACTGACATGCTTTTACAAAGTTTGAAATTGTTTTAAAACGTGTTTTGAAAAAAAATCTTTTTTTTTTTACAGGAAACACTCAGAGGACATCAAACTATACAGTTAGTCAGCTGCAGATAGAATCAAACCCAGTTCGTTCAGGAGACACGATGACTCTTCAGTGTTCAGTCTTCTCTGACTCTGACAACCAGACATGTCCAGGAGGTCTCAATATTCTCTGGTTCAGAACTGGATCAAATAATGCTCATCCAAACATCATCTACACTGACACAAATAGAAGTAATGACTGTGAGAAAAGTTCTGACCCTCAGGATAGATGTGTTTTTCAGTTCTCTAAGAACGTCAGCTCCTCTGATGCTGGGACCTACTACTGTGCTGTGGCCACATGTGGGGAGATATTATTTGGAAAGGGAATTACACTGGAACTTGGTATGATTTTCTATTTAAAAACTGGAAGTTCTGTTTACAAAATCAGCACGAGTGATAAAAATGTTTGAGAACTTTTTGTTTGTTTGTTTTTGTAGAATCAACTGAGACAGTATTCATTCAGAGCACGATATTAATAGTTTGTTTGGCTGTTTCTGTGATTGGAAACGCGTTCCTCATCTTCAACCAACAAGTATGTAAATCACATAGAGGTAAGCGTTATAAAAAGTAAAACATTTATACATTTTATATACAATATCATAAGTTCTACAGAAGAACGATGAATAGAATCTGCAATAATTGAGGTGTTTATAGTGGTTAGTAATTAATCAATCTAATATATTTTATTAGAACAATGTATTTCTATGCATGAGATTTTTAGGTTCTAAGTCAAATGACACAGTTAAGTTCATTTCACTATTTATTTATTTATTATTTTTATTCTTAGGAAATGAAGGTGCTTTATCAGATATACAAACTGAAACCTCGCACCAACTTGTAAGTAATAATAATTATTGGTGTTAAAAGATGTGACAATTGTTTTTCTATCTAACTGTCTGTGAAGGTTCTCAGACATCCAGGTCATCGTAGTCTAAGGAGCTTGGAAAGAAAAGCGTCTGGACTTCTTTGAGTTGCTTGAAGACATTTCATCTCTCATCCCCAGTGGGGGAAAGTCCCACTGGGTTTAAATCTGGGACTCTCCACCATTTGACCCTTAGAACTGAAGAAGCTTCTCGGATGAGAGGTGAAACGTCTTCAAGCAACTCAAAGAAGTCCAGACGCTTTTCTTTCCAAGCTCCTTAGACTATCTACCGAACTCTATCTCAATTATATAATTTTATTTTTATATAACTGTTTTTAACTACGGCACAGACTGAAGAAGCTGATGATGAACTAAACTACGCTGCACTGAATTTCTCTGAAAGAAAAACAAGAGGAAAAAGGAAGAGAGAGGGTGCTGAACACAGTGTCTACTCTCAAGTTAAACGCTGATGCCAGTAACAATGTCGTGGAAGATTGCTTTTTTTTGTATTGATCACATGTTTTAACCATATAACTTTAGTAATTGTAGAATTACATTTTCACCAGTTGTATGCATGTGCACCACAAGTGGGCCTTATGCTCTATCACACATATATACACACACACAGAAAGGAGCCATTGTTAGTTCATGGGAGACGTTAAACAGATGGTGAGACTCCTGCTAATCTCTAGGTGACGGCTCGGCAAAAACATGTGTAATTCTTTACCTCTCTCTCTCCCTCTCTCTTTGAAGGGAAGGTATAGGCCTGTGAGATTGGGCAACATGTAGGAGTTGTGGAATGTCTTTGTCTGTTTGTATATAAGATGTAAGGGCGGCAGCCATCGTCAGAGACTGCTTAGGTATTTGACCAGAGTCTCTCCATATTGCAATATGTTATTAAACTCACTTTAAATCATGCTCACCAAGGTGTTTGCGGGTTTATTTAAAATGTCCACGACAATCTCCTGAAATTCTATATTTGTGACCCTTTAGTCATGTTTTTTTTTCCTCTTCATTAAATATTAACTGTTAACAGTTTATTTGCTTCATTACTGACTGGCTCTCAAAGCTAGAAATTTAGTTTTGTCGCATTTCTCAAATCCCTGATTTTAAACTGCATTCAATGATTGTCCTACTTTTTGTAATTAAAAATATATTTTTGAGGTGTCAGTTGTTTTTCTTTTCTTTGTAATTAATGCAATACAATACAAGAATTTTTTTTTTTATATTTTTGCTTCCAAGATATTTTATTTCTAAAAGGAACAATCCAAAACACACATTTTAGTGCTTATTTTCCTATTTTTTCTGTATTTGGACAGATTCTATACAATATTTATTGTTAAATCTCATCTACATCTTTAAAATAACAATTTAGAAATCCTTTAATGCAAAAAAAAGTCATTATGTCAGCAATAACTTTGCTTATAGAACTATGGTTGGTATTGATTTGAGAAACAATGTTACAATGCAGTTTTGTCACATCAGATGCCAGATGAGTGGACTCAAAAGGCGGATTTCACTAAACAAGTTTGAAGAGTTTATTTACTAGAAGAATACACATTTTTCCCAACACTTACATTTATTTAAATTTTCTTGAGTAGGGTTATGCAGTCACGTTCTATAGGATCTTGCTAATTACTTACTGTGTTGCAGCAGAGTCACGTGTAAAAGAGTCAGGATACCTGGAGTTTGACACCCCTGCCATAGATCCAAAGAGGGGGGGAAGCTCATGGGCAAACAAACAGTAAACATGAAATGGTTACTCCATGCCTTGTTATTCAGAATGACACGATAAGGAACTGAAACAAACTGAGGTAACAAAAACACAAGAGGTGAGGGCAGAGTGGAGACACAATGGTAACTATACACAGGTGAAATAAATCTAAATAACAACGCATGGAGTAAACTAAGAACAAGGCAAAGGACAAATGGGTACCAGAATCAATACTAGCAGGGTGACAGAGACTTAACGAGTCACAGGGAACACAGGAGAGACAGTGTAAAGTAAAATTAGGATTACAAGCAAATTACAACTATAAACTACGGAGCACCGCAGGGGACATGGGAGGGAAAAAACATTAAGACGGACTTTTGCGAGATCTCGCAAAACAAACTCGGGATCTCGCAAAGGTTTTAGCCGCATTCTACGGAGGTCGGGAGGTCGAGGCACGATGTGCCGGGAAAGCGGTGTTCCTCCCGGCTGTAGTAGGTCTCGACCTCCCGTTAGCTTCGAGATGGTGGGTGTCAGATCTCCAAAAACGTCGGAGCACTTTTGCAAATATGTGATGTCTTGTAAACCGAGCAGATATCTGACATTTACACAACTACATTCACGCCTCAAAATATCTTAAAAGTGTATTTTGTGACCCAGAAAGCCTAATATTACAACTAAGTAGCTGCCGCCATTGTTGTAATTCAACTTTTGCGAGATCTCGCAAAAGTTTTGCGAGATCCCGAGTTAGTTTTGCGAGATCTCGCAAAAGTCCATCTTAATTTTTTTTTCCCATGTCCCCTATGGGGCTCCGTAATAAACAGATTTTAGAAGCAAAACTAAATCTAAGAAGGCCGGAGAATATAATATAGGAACATGAACCAGGTGATATCTGCTAATTGGTCAAAGATCCAGAATCATGTCAGGGATAACACAACACAAACTTGGAAAAAATTTTCATTTATTGATATTTATTCCAGAGAATATGTGATTAATATAACTGACTTAGCTTTGTTTTGGCTAAAAAACAACTGCTTTGGGCTGGGAGGTCAATTCCTTAATCATAATCATGCAAATTCTCATGACCATTGAGGGTTTATACTTTAAGAGCTCTTTGGAGCACACAAGTTGCAAATAGTTGGTCCACTGACGGATTGGTTAGCACTGTTTCCTCTCAGCAAGATGGCTTATAGTTCAAGTCCTTGCTGAGGCCTTTCTGTGTGGTGTATCCATGATCTCTCTGTGCGTGCATGGGTTTCCTCCAAGTACTCCAACTTCCTCCCGCAATCAAAAGACATCCAAGTTAGTTGAATTGGTAATTCTAAATTGACTGTGAATATGAGGCAAACAAAGTACTTTAAGTGTATGGAATAAAATACTATATAATGTATGATTAAAATGACATCTTCTAAAGCCCTTTAAATAAAAAACATCGTAAAAATAAATGTATTGCAAAATTTAAAGTGGGTATTGAGAAGGCATCAAGTTAAAAATTGATTTTATTGACATGATCATCAAACATGTTCATAATTTTTCTCTTGCTACTTTGAGTTGAAATACTTTTGAAATGTGTTTCATTGATCTGTATTACCTGTTCTTGACTGGAATAGGGGGCATTTAGTTGATTCATATTGCCCAGAAGAAACTTTTAACCCTTTAAAGCCGGTTGGAGCGGGGACACTCCGTTTCAAAAAAACACTTCCTACGTCCATCAGCGCCATGACCTGCCCGAAACCGGAAGTGACGTCATTTTGCGGAAATGTAGGGGTTTTT
The DNA here is from genome assembly GCF_041146795.1 of Maylandia zebra. NCBI lineage: Eukaryota > Metazoa > Chordata > Actinopteri > Cichliformes > Cichlidae > Maylandia > Maylandia zebra. The sequence continues at coordinate 3,655,150 of NC_135168.1, read as the reverse complement.
TTTTACCATCAGGGCCTTATGAGCCTATACTGGTGTTTTTAAAAGTTATCTTTGACTTTATGACTTTCTGTGTCGTTTCTGGGATGCTTAGGACTCATATTGCACAGCTGGAAATAGTTTATTTTGATGCACATGCTGTTATTTTGCAAATTTGCATTATAATATTTATTTTCATTTTTCCCGCAGTATAAAAAAATTGGTGTATTTCAAAAATAAAACTATGAAGACACTCAAAATAAATTTCCTGTGGTGGGAAACTATTTTGTGCAACTTTTTTGTATTTACAGTTTTGAGGGATGAGTCTCTGACTTTCTCTAACTTTGTAGTTTATTGCACTTTTTTGCAATTTATGTAATTACTATGCACTTAATGCAGACATATTATTAAGATTTGGGCTATAATGGTTGTATTGATGTATATAAACTTGAAATGCTCCCAAAAATGGCTCCACAGCATGTAAAAATATAATATAAGCTCTGGCGGCCTTGGTTCTATGGTGGGTCTTAAAGGGTTAATGATGCATAAAACAATGAGTTTTCAACGAGGCAGATAAAGATGCCTACATTTACAAATAAAGGCTTGATTTCATAATTATTATCTGAGGTTGTAGGTTTTCTCAATCCAGCTGATGCAAAGAAAAGCTTTCTATTTTGATTTAGTCAGTAAAATGCTGCAGTATAAGTTTAGCATCATTCTGGATTTACCTCTAGCTCCACCATGGGGTTAACACGTGTGATCGTTATTAAACTACTTCAGTAATGTTGGTTGATTCACAATGAATTTTGCTGCAAATATGGCAGTTCTGATTTTGAAGAGGTGAGGTTATCTTCTTTAGGAGGGGATATTGGTTTAGTCAGTTCTTCAGTGCTTCTCAGGAGTAAACTGTCATTGCCAGCAAAACAGCCAACCAGGAAATTTCCTCTAAAATGCAAACCATGATGAACTAATATATTTCTAAGACTATATGGCACACATGTTTAAGATTCACTAACAAAAATAATAAATATCCAGGGATAGACGAAATTGTACAAAACAATAGCTAAAAAAGGATTACTTCAACACTAGATAAAAGAGAGGTGGCCGTTTTTTACTATGCCCAGGAGGAGGTAAATGTAACAGGAAGTGTAGATTTGAATCTTTTCAGAGTTAACCAATCAGGTGCACATTACAGTCTGACTTATTGTAATCATCTCACCTCCTTTTCACTGAAATACCAAAAAAGTCCTTAACATAGATCAGTGTAAAGATGATTGTGATGTGGATTACAATGTTCTTTCTTCATCAAGGATGTAAGTACTTTTTTCTTCTTTTGTCCAAAATTATTCTTAGTGAAAAACTTGTCATGATGATTTATATTGTGACCTGCAGGAACAGAAACCAAATAAATATAATTTTGCATTAAAAATTTTCCACATCTTACAACATTTTATTTTTCTGTGTTTTCTTTTTCTTCAGATTCTCTGGTCCCAGTAAAAACCGTTCAGCTCGGTGAAGCAGCAACATTAACATGTGCTTTGCCCATTAAAGAATTCGGCAGTATAACAGTCCACTGGTACAAGCAGAGTGCTGGAGATGGTCTTAAATTAATTGTGACATTGTCAAAATCAGCACCACCTGAATATAGTCCTGAGTTTTCTAGAAAGAGATTTAATGTGGAAAATGCTAATAATGTTTGCAACCTGACCGTTCTGAAGACAGTCCAAGAGGATGAGGGAATCTATCACTGTGGAATAGCTGAGTGGATGTATCCCATTCAGTGGAGTGAGACGTATTTGTCAGTAAAAGGTAAGACTGAGCTACTTTTACAAACTTTAAAGTTTCTACTATAAGCTTTAAAGCATCTCCGTATCTTTTGTAATACACAGGAAATACTCAGATGACATCAAACTATACTGTTGTTCAGTGGCCTCCAGTATTAGACCCACTCCATCCAGGAGAATCAGAATCAGTATTTAGTATTTATTTATTTATTGTCATTGTCAGAGAACAATGAAATTGCATTTGGGGCTTCCGTACAACCCGTAAATAAAATAATGAAGAAAATAATAAATACCCCTTAAAACCCAAGTGTAAATATTTAATAGTGTCTTCTTTTATGTTAAAGTAGAGAAATTATTTTATTATCCCGTATCTGTTTGATATGTAAGCAATCTGGGCACAGCCATTTTTTTCAGTGGTTGATTGTAAACTGTGGTAAATAATTTATACTATATATATGCAAACCTTTATGAGTTATACCTTATTAATGTTAGAGAAGCCGTTTGTGTGTTTGTGCTTCATTTACTTTATACAAATGGAACTGTAGCTAAAAAAAAAACACAGATTAGAAGAATGATTAGTCTGTTGGTTTTCATCTCAGAGAACATATTAATAGACTAGAATAGGTAAATTTGACAGTTGATGGAACATTAAAATCCAGAGTAATGATAAATGTGGACAGGCATTTTTTTTAAAAAAAAAACACACACATAAATTTGTATTTTGAACTTCAGTTGATTTTTTCTTTATTTACCTTTGATTTAACCTTACATTAAGGCTCCTCTGAAAATCACTTCAAAAATTTGTTGCAGCAAGCTTGATGCAAGCGTTTCCATGAGGTGAGTGGGAACATTTCTCCAAGTGGTGAAGATGGCCGCACAAAGGGCATCTACTGTCTGGAACTGTTGTTCATCTTTTTTTTAAACTTTCCTTGCCATCCATCCCCAAAGGTTTTCAACTGGATCAGGGCAACATGCAGGACCGGCCAAAATAGTGATGTTATTCTTCTGGAAGAAGATCCTTATCCTGCAGGCATTGTGTAATGTAGCGTTGTCCTGTTGAAAAACCCAGTCGTTACCACACAGACGAGGGCCCTCAGTCATGAGGGATGCTCTCAGCAACATCTGGACATAGCCATCGGCCGTTTGATGCCCCTGCACCTCCTGAAGCTCCATTGTTCCACAGAAGGAAAAAGCACCTGAGACCATTATTACACCCCCTCCACCGTGGGTTGTAGAAAACATCTCAGGTGGGATCTGCTTGTCATACCAGTAACATTGGAAACTATTAGAAACATCAAGTTTTTTTTCTCATTAGAGAATAAAACCTTCTTTCACCTTTCAATGTCCCATGTTTGGTGCTCTCTTGCAACTTCCAAAAGGTGAGCTTTGTGCTGTTCAAAGAGACGAGGCCTTTGAATACGTTTTTTGTTTTTGAGGCCCTTCAGTCTCAGATGCCATCTGATGGTTATGGGGCTGCAGTTAGTACCGGTAACATCCTTAATTTGGGTTCAGGATCGTCCAGTGTCTTGATGACAGCCAATGGGATCCTCCGACCCCAAAAAATCTGACCAGCACTGTCTTACTACATCCCACCTCAGCATTGATTGTGTGCTGCAAGAGACCCTGCTTATGCAGTTTAATAACCTGAACATGTTCAAAAATGAAACATTTTTTTTTGCCTTTGCCATCAGAACATCATGACAATGTGACTACCTGACAGAAAATGACAATGAATCCACATTTCTGCACAGATTTGGTCCTAAACTTTAGGTCAGCTGTAGAAGAGCCTGTTTCATTTTAAGCATTGTTCTCAATATATTGCATGCTCTAAACAAATATTTTGTCTCACTCCCATTTCTTCTTGTCGCATGTTGAAGCTCTACTTGGAACTTTGTTAAGATTTAACCTTGCAAAATACAATTTTTTGCTATTTTTCAAGTGGTCTTAAACTTTTGATAGGGATGTATAATGAGAACTGCATAGAAACTGTCAGGGTCCTGGGACTGGGCGACCCAGGATCCCTGAGCAGTTATGTATTATATTATTATTATCATTATTATATGTATTTTGGTGTTGCTGCTGCTCTTCTCCATGCTTGTAGATGTGTGTGTGTGTGTGTGCGTGTGTGTGTACGTCTGCGGGTATGCTTGGAGGATGGAGCTCAGCCACCTGCAGGCCTGAGGGGTGTGGCCCTGTGGAAGGATTGGCCACACCCGAAGCCACACACCTGCCGCTGATCAGGGCTCATCGGGGGAGCTACTTAGGAGAGTCTTGGAGCTCCCACCGACGCGGGATCATTGCTTGGGACTCCACGTTAGTTACCCAGTTTAGGTTTTGGTCGTGTAGTGTATGCCTGCCATTGTTCAGTGTCCTGACTGCTGCCGCTATTGTTTCCCGCAGGAGGAGCGTGGAGGGCTTAAGGAGCAGCGAGCACCGGGAGTGCAGACACGGGAGCAGAGAGCACTTGGAGGACACGACACGGGAGTCTGGGGAGAAACACGGGGATTTATTGTTGTTTGATATCACCCTCTGTAAATAAACACTGTCTATACGTAGAGCACCGCGCCTGGGTCCTCCTTCCCCACTCCTTCCACGGTGTGCCATGCCACACCGTGACAGAAACAGTTTATTTAGGTGATATACTGTTCTGGATGCATTTACACTCATCATAGGCACGAATGTCATGGCAATTTGGAGCTTTTAATGATTTCTTTCAAGGTAGAATGATTAAATAGCATAAATACAAAAATACCTAGAATGATAGGGTTTATAAGTTTTAATGTATTTTTTGCATTCTCTTCTATCTACACAAAGTCAAACGTTTATAAATAGGCTTTGATATATGCATACACCTCCAATGATATTTGGTTTTATGCCCCCAGATGCTTTTGGGTACTCTGAATGGATACTGGATCACTCCTCTTGGCAGAATTGGTAGCGCAGACTAAAATTGACTGGTTTCCTTGTGACTCCTCCTCATGACTTTTCACTGTCTACAAATTTTCAATAGATTTAAGAATGGGCTTAAATTAAACAAAACAACAACAACAAAGAAACACCTTTCAATCAGCGTATGTCATCAAATCAATTATAACTGATAGCACAATTTTTCAATTACTACTGGACACTACAGGTATTACACAGGTAGTCCAACTCCTCAAGAATAGCACATCACATATGATTGCTGTATCTCCCAGCACAGTCTCAAGAATATTGATGCTGGCTCGTTATTAAACTCTGGCTCTCTTCCACAGCATGTCTTTATCCTGTCTTCCTCTCTCAACCTAACCGGTTGCAGCAGATGGCCCCGCCCCTCCCTGAGCCTGGTTCTGCAGGGGGTTTCTTCCTTTTAAAAGGGAGTTTTTCCTTCCCACTGTTGCCAAAGTGCTTGCTCATAGGGGGCCATATGATTGTTGGGTTTTTCTCTGTATGTATTATTGTAGGGTCTTTACCTTACAACATAAAGTGCCTTGGGACGACTGTTGTGATTTGGCGTTGTATAAATAAAACTGAATTGAACTGAATTGAATTAAATTGATTCTAGGAGACAGGCAGTTAATCTAGGAGAGCTGGGTTATAGAAGGTCCTTATCCATCAGCAGGACTGGTATATACTCTTTTGTGCAAGGACGAACAGGATCTACCACTGGTGACCTGTGCTTCTTACATGTGAGAGCAGGTTCACCCTGAGCACATGCAAGAGATGGAAAGCGTCTGTAGAATCCATGTAAAACATTCCTGTAATATCATTTAGCATGACCAGTTTGTTGTTGGGTCACTGGTGGTCTGAGGAAGGAAATCCGTGGAAAAATTCACAGACCTCAAAGTGATAGGCACCAGTACCCTTACTGCCATTAGATGTCCTTGGATCCACTGACAGACTATGAGAATACATGGCCTCATGTTGCAAGAGTATGCAGGCAAGTCCTGGAGGATAAAGGAATTGAATGGGCCCAATGTTCAAGTGATCTATATTCATTAGAACAACTCTGGGACATTATGTTTCAGTCCATCTGACACCAGCAGGTTGCACCTCAGACTGCTCAGGAGCTCACTGATGCCCTGATCCTGATCTGGGAGGAGATGCCTCAGGACTTTTGAGGTCTGATATGTTTTCAAAGTGCCTCTCTGAAGTTTTTGAGCAGTGTACAATTGTTGATCTTGAAATCTGCAATCTCAAAGGACATGAAATCAGTCCATGCTGTGCAGAGTTTGCTCAGACTAATAAAGGAAAACTGTCTTAGAACATAATGATTTGATTTCATAACTTAGGTCTATACCATATCTTTGTATAGGTATTTTGATATTCTTTATACAGCCAGCTGATGCAAAGAAGACATGCCATTTTGATTGAGAAAGTAAAACAGTGTATACCAGCTAAGGTCTTGGAGGTAACATTATTCTGTCTTTACCTCTAGCTCCACCATGGGGTTAACATGGGTGACATTCAATGCAAGTGCTGATTGGTTTGTTATGAAAAATGCAAAAACATATAAATAAATAAAGTTGCACATTAGTTGGGCAAAAGCCTTCGCTTCATCCTGTGCGCCAGCTTTTCTCCAAGTCAAGATGTCAAATTTCATCAGAAATTCAATATGTAATGTTTTTGTGTTATTTCTTGCACTACACACCACAAACAGAAGTGGTGACTGTTCCACTGTTTATGTCCTTCAGATGATAAGAAAAGGAAGGAATAGAGAACGAATAACCACCAAGAGAGAAGTAAAAATTAACCAAATGGATAATTACAACAGAATATCAAAGAGAGGTGAAATGTTTTACAGAGCCCAGGAGGGAACCAGTGTGACGTGAAGGGTCCTTTTGAATCTATATGTGTTAACCAATCAGAATCATTTTACAGCCTTACCTAACATGATCATCTTGCCTCCTTCACTCACTGAAAGACCGTGTTCTCAACAACGAGCAGTGTCATGATGATGGTGCTGTGGATTACTTTGCTCTTTCTTCATCAAGGATGTAAGTGCTCTTTAATTTTCTCCACAACTATTCTATGAAGATAAATTATGTCAAATAGAAAAAAATGTGTTGAAAATAAAATGAATTATTTTGCATTTGAACATTTTCACATCATTTTTTTTCTGTATTCTCTTAATTCAGATTCTTTGGTTCCAATGAAAATCGTTCAGCTTGGTGAACCAGCAACGTTAACATGTGCTTTACCCAGCAATAAAGAGCTCAGCACTTTGGAAGTCCACTGGTACAAGCAGAGTATCGGGGATGAGCTCAAACTGATTTCAACACTGTATGGAACTACACCACCTCAGTATGGTCAAGAAATATTTAGATCAAGATATGACGCATGTAATAAAAAAACATTTAGCAATCTGACCATTTTGAAGACAGTCCAAGAGGATGAAGGAATCTATCACTGTGGAATCATTGAATGGCTTAATCCTGAATGGAGTGGGACATATTTGTTAGTAAAAGGTAATAAACTGGCATACTTTCAAAAAATGTATTAGTGTGTTGGAGCATGTTTTGACGATTGTCTTTATATTTTTAATAAACAGGAAACACTCAGAGGGCATCAAACTATACTGTCGTTCAGTGGCCAGCTGTATCAGATCCAGTCAATCCAGCAGACACAACAGCTCTCCAGTGTTCAGTTTTCTCTGACTCTGACAACAACACATATGCACGGGATCGTGATATGTTCTGGTTCAGAGCTGGTTCAGACAAATCTCATCCTAGCATCATCTACACTGGCAGAAAGAGAAGCAATGAATGTGAAAAACCATCTGACCTTCAGAATAGCTGTGTTTATCGCTTCTCTAAGAACATCAGCTCCTCTGATGAAGGGACTTACTATTGTGCTGTGGCCACATGTGGGGAGATATTATTTGGAAATGGAACCGATCTGAAAGCTGGTATGATTTTTTGTTTACTGCTGGAAGTTATAGTCAAGGTATGTTGGCAGCATATGAGTGATTTTTTTTGGAAACTTTGATATATCTTTCTGGTTGTTTGTTTTGTAGTGGAAAAAACACAGTCGGCATTTATTCAACTGGCCTTAATAATAGTGTGTTTGGTCATTTCTGTCACTGGAAATGTTTTCCTCATCTGCAACCAAAGAATACAAAATAAAGGTAAGTGTTGTATGATGATTTCCAAAGCTAAGATTGCCCCGTTATTCAAGTAGCATTTCCATTGTTTAAATATGAATATGAATACATATTAAATGTTTTGTGTTATATATTTATATGTTAGGAAATACATTTTGAAATAGTTGCCACATCAAATGCATGTTACTATTTTGTATTTGTCATAATAATTGAATTCATCTTTATGAATAGAAAATGCTATATCGGAAGACCAAATTGACACCTCACACCAACCAGTAAGTAATGAAAATGCTTGTTATTCAATTAAAACTGAAAAGCTCATTATTATTATTTCACCTGGTTGTTATTATTGCATATCTTTATTACACAGGCTGAAACTGATGGCCATGTAAACTATGTTGCACTGAACTTCAGTGAAAGAAAATCGAGAAGCACAAGGAAGAGAGACTTTGCTGAGGACAGTGTCTACTCTCAAGTTAAATCCTGATTTCAAGTGTTGTGTGTTTTCTTGAAAAAACAAAAACACAGAAAATAAAAGAAAATTAGGAAAAAATATCAAAGAAAAGAAAAATCAACACATCAACTTAAAATTTTGCAAAACAAAAACAAAAACAAAAAAAATTCTCAAACTACTATGTGATTTAATCAGTGGATTCACACTCCTGTTGGAGAGGAGACGTGAGTCCCGCTCATTCCATAGGTAGCTTTCTGCCTTTGTAAGAGAAATTAAGTTGAGTGCTGCTGAATTAGAAGCTTTTCTTGTAAAAACAAATTGTTTTTGTTGGAGATACTGTAGTGTGAGAAAACACTTGTGCAGACTGACAGTATAAATTCAGGAATGTGAGAGTCAGGATCAACTGTGTTGGTGAGTTTATCTGAACTGAGCCTTGCAGCCATGTTGTTTGTTACTGCAGTAGCATTGTATTGCCTGTTTGTCTTTCCTGTTAGGTGAGCTTGACTTTATATTTGCTGCTTTTTGTTTTTTTTTTAAGATTAGATAATGTAGTTTGTTTCTACCTTAAATAGTTGAATGGAAATTTGAATGTGAATTATAGCTTTCGTTGTTTTTATGCTAGGTCACCTAGTCCCATTTTAGTTTGCATGTTAGTGTTATATCATGCACAGCTGCACGGACCGCCTTGCAATGCATCATCTCTGCTAATAATCACAACAACAGCAATAATAACAACAATAATAATGACATGTATTATGATGAATATGACTTACTTTGAGGGTCCGGAGTCTAGTGACTCCCAGTTTATGTTTATTAATATTCATTGATTTTGTTAGTTTATTCGTTATTTGTAATTATTTCCAGTGTTTAGGTGTTCTCTGTGCCTCCCTTGTGTTACTTGTGTTGTGTCTAGTGTTCTTGGTTCTATGTTCCCCTTTCCTGTTTTACTTCGGAGAGTCTTGTGCATCAGTGTATTCTGTTTTGCTTCCACCTGGTCTCATCTCGTCTGATTATTGTGAGCTGTGTTCCCTGCCTGCCTGCCATTTCCTCACTTCTCTGTGTGTAATATATAGTGTGCGCTTGCCTCTGTCAGATTGTCTGCGTTTTCTCCTGTTTGTCATCCCCCGTGTTTCATCCTGCATTTCCTCCTCAAGGTTTCCATGTCTTAGGTTCCGCGTTTCCAGTTTCAGGTTTTTGGTAATGTTTTCTATGTTCCTCATGTTCTTTAATTGAGCTTTTCCCGGTTTAGCTTTTTGTTTGTTTTTTCTCAGTTCCTCCGCCACCTTTTGTTTTGTAGCTTTTTGTGCAGTCAAGAATAAAGGCTCGTTTTTGTTAAAGATCCACATTCATCTCCATTGTCTGCGTTTGGGTCCAGTTTATGTTTGCATCTGGGGATGAATATCTGTGTGTTTTATGTGTCTTTGTGCCTTGTCTGTGTCATTTCATTACATTTCAGTTTCTTTTTTAAATGCTTTATAAAACAAAAATAGTCTTTACTTTCGATGAAGTCACGCAAAATGTCTAAATAAACATAAAATATGGAATTAATATAAAAACGATAAAATCTCGACTACCACACTCTCAAACAATGAACTCATATCTTACATGTACAAATGTACTAAATATCTTGTTAATCACATAGACTTTCTAAATGGCACTATGAACATGCTAGTTGCTGGTAGGTCTTGGGCTACACAAATGGTGCTTTTTGTTAATTGTTCTGTTTATAATTATATCCATAACTTTTAAGGATATAATTTTTAGCCATAGTCAAATTGTCAGAGGTTTCCAGTTCAGAGATCATGGGAATATTTTTCTTTTTAATTTATATTTTATGTGGGCTTTCTGGCTTCAACAAGTGCTCACTGATTCCTGCTGGGAAGGTTTGTTGTTAACTGGGCTCTAGTACCTCCAAGTCTGAGAGTGTGTTTAAGAGATAGGTGACCAATCAATTCAATTCATTTGTATTTATTTAGCACCAAATTACAATAACATTCAACCTGAGGCACTTTGTTTTGTAACATGAAGACCCTACAATAATAGAGAGATAACCCCAAAAATCAATCTTCCCTTTTTGAGCAAGCACTTGGTGACAGTAGGAAGGGAAAACTCCCTTTAACAGAAGAAACCTTCAGCAGAACTAGATATACTTTCATCTAAAAACAGAATAAAGCAGATATTGTGGAAGAGAGCGATAGTTTAATAATAACTAATGATTAAATGCAAAATGTCGTTTAAATACTTACATAGTGAGTAAATAGGATAAGTGAAGTCTGTCTCTTGAATCAGGAGGCTTGTTTAACAAAAACAGGGCATGAAAGCTAAAGGCTGATTCCCATTCGACTTTTAGGTAAGTGAGCCAGCAGTCAGAGATCAAGCAAACCATAAAAGTAAAGTTTGTCAGTTTACTGTCAATCTACATCCAAGCAAAGACTCACAGCATTGACCAGCAGCTCGAAGCAATATAGCAGCTTTACTTCATGGAATCATCAAAGGTGTACTCTCAGTGGCCGGGGAACAATATATGAACAGCACCACCAAGGCCGTGTCCTTCCAGAGCAATACGAGAAGAACACAACCCACAAAGGCTAGTGGATCTAAGAGCAGACCACAACAACGAACCTGAACCAGTAACCACAGTGCCAGACTTTTAAGAAGGAAGCTTTTCCAGTATAAAGAGCTGGACTGTACCAGGCCCTGACATGATTCACACCTACTGGCTGAAGAAGCTGACTGCACTCCATGAGCGTCTGGCAGCACAAATGAACCAGCTGCTGGTCAATGAGACACACCCAGAATGGCTAGCTCAGGGGTCGGCAACCTTCACACCCAAAGAGCCATTTCCATGTAAAAAAAGACAAACACTGGGAGCCGCAAATACTTTGTGACATCTGAAATGCAGATAACACTGTATATATTGTTTTGTTGTTTTTTTACCTTTATGCTTTGTATAATCAATTACAATGTGTTGGTTATGAAACCCATGAAGTGCTACAGAGAAAATTAGATTTTATTTATGTAATGAACACATTTTGATCATCTTGAACACTTAAAAAAATAATAACAAAAGAGAAACACGCTGAGTCCAAGGCGTCTTTCAAATGAATTAAAAAGCTGAACTTAAATTATCCATGTAACAGGCAAAACAATATTGTGAGGGGTCATCCGTATATCGCCTTTGGGCTTTTGGAGCCTTGACCTGAATTTAAAAAATAAATTGGAAAAAAACAATATGTCACTAAACAATGGAAAACAAATATTTGCATAAATATTTATTTTAACTGGTTAATGGGACTTCTGTTCCTGAACCTCTGCGCACAGCGTCTGCAAATTTGGGCTGTACAAAGCAACTTTCATCTTTACGCAGAACTGTAAACTGTCACCTGTGAGGCATGAGCAGTTTTTGTTTTTAACATAGTTCATGGTGGAATAGCTAGTCACATACGTATGCGGATCAATAGGACTCCAAATGTATATTTCTTCATGTTTATGTAGGTGCTGGGGATGGCATTCCATGTTTCAAACACGAGTTTGTGATTCTGAACTTATTGGCCTGCTATGGGCAACATCCCCTGTCAAGTGTTTGAATTGGGACACCCACATATCTTTGTCAGCTATGTCAGCCAGCTCGATCTCCAGATCAGGTTGACTTACACCTGCAGCCACATTTAATAGGGATGGATCGATGGTCAGAGGAGGGACAGGGAAGCATAATGTGGGTTTTTCTCTCTGAACTCACTGAATCGTTTCCCAAACAATGCTTGCATTGTGGTGATTGCAGACTGCTAATACTCAGAATTGATCAACTCATGAGCTTGTTTGCACTCCCTTACAGAGGGAAGTGAGAAAGTGTGCCTCTCTGTAAATCTCTGGCTAAAACTTTCCGTTTGGACTCAAATACTAACACTGTCATGTCCACCATGAAGTGCAGCTTTTCCAGCCACTCTGGCTGTTCCAGCTCAGAAAAGGTGAGCCCTTTGCTGCTCGTGAAAGTTTTCACCTCTCGCTGACATGCAGCGAAGCGTTTCAGCACCTCTCCTCTGGACAGCCACCAGAATCTGTTACAAAGCAGGAGATCAGAGTACATGTGCTCCACCTTAAACAGCAACGCCATTTCTGTGGTTCTGTCTTTGACAGTCTTCGCAGAGAGAGGCATCTCTCTTGTTTTTAAAGTCTGCGATTAGGTGTTCTGAAATCTTAATGAATGAATCCTTCATATATTCTCCGTCCATGGACAGCTTCCCATGCCTGACTATTTCCTGAGCTGCCACAAAATTTGCATATATAGTTGAATTTGCAGACTTCATCCACGTCTTGAATTGATTTTTACTCAGATCAGCCTTCTCCATCTGCCCAGGCATCATTAAATGTTGTATTTTCTTAAGATATTTTTCTTTTCTTACATTTCCTCATACTTGGCCTACCCGGGGTTGAAAGTCTCGATAAATGCATGGACTTTTGGCGGATATACAGGCTTCTGTGAGTGTGACACTTATTTTGAGCAATGAAAATAATAAAATATAATTTTATTTTAATATTTCAAGATCACAATAATCTTCCAAGTTAGAATTACACTTTCTAAAAAGAACTAACACTTCAGTTAAATACTTATAATGTATTTTTTCCATTCACACAGAGCTGCAGTATAAGGATGAAAGAGCCACGTGTGGCTCTGGAGCCGAGGGTTGCAGACCCCTGGGCTAGCTGAAGGCAGGACACTCCTGATCCCCAAGGACCCACAGAAGGGACTGGTCCCATCCAACTACTGGTCAGTAACCTGCCTCAGTACCACATGGAAGCTCCTGTCAGGCATCATACCCATATGGAAAAGAAATAGTAAAAACTTATATGTGATTACTCATGAAAGTGGCCACTTTCTCATTACTTTCATACATTGTTTTAGTAAGTATCCAAAACATACAAGTTTCATTATATAATTTTTCAAGGGATCTTATATCTGTTTTCACTCTTGTATGCTTTTCATACAAGTTTCACACAAGACAGATACAAACTTTATAAGATTTATATATATATCTTTTCCATATGGGTAGGGCCTTAGAGGAACAGGCACATGGATCAGTACATGAGTGGGGCACAGAAAGGAATTGGCAGGAATACCAGAGGAGTGAAACACCAGCTACTGGTAGACAGAGCTGTCGCCCGAGACTGCAAGACCAGACTGACCAACCTGTGGACTGCCTGGATTGACTACAAGAAGCCTATGACTCAATACCCCACACCTGAATGCCTAGAACTATACAAGTTCAACAGGACCCTGAGAGCCTTCATCAGGAGCTCAATTGGGATAAGTAAGTAAAAAAGTAAGTAAAATTTTATTTATATAGCACCTATAAAGATAAAAATCCCAAAGTGCTTCACAGAAGCTTGTTATGGAAATTTTAACAATAACCTGCAACACACCCAGTGAGCTTGATTTGAAGTGAGTTTAATAAACACATTGCAATGTGGAGAGAGCATCCCGGTGAAACACCAGGACCATCTCTGAATTGTGGTCACACACACATTCACCACTGGTTACCAGTGTGTGAATGTGTGTGTGACTGGGTGGATGACTGACTGTAGTGTAAAGCGCTGTACAAATACAGACCATTTACCATTCAAGCTGCTGTCCTGCAGAACAACTTCAGCTATCAAAAAATACAACAGGTAAAGTTCTTAATGCTATAAATTTGATTGTAATTTTGAATTTTCTTTTAGCGATTTTATGTGTTTTGATATTTATAATATTTTTATTTACTCTATTATCCTAGAATATGGATACGTGGATGTTTTCTGGTGTTGTCTTTACCATGATGAAAGCTGACAGATGTACAAAAAACAACACAAAGCCAGCAAAGAGGCAGCAAATCTACATGGCTGCCAAGGCTTTTGGGCTGAATTAGGTCTACGTATCACTCCTTGGTATGTTGTTCTGTTCATGCTTTTGTCAGTGTTTAATAAAGCAGCAGTTTGGTCATGAATGGCTGTTGTTTTACTCTGTCTTTTATCTCATTTACATTATTGCACAAGCACATCAAAAACTATGTACGGGATTGAAAATGGACATTACTAAAATCACATAAGAAGTCAGGATGTCTACCAAATGGGAATTTAAATATGTTCATATATATACCAGTGGAGTGTGTTAATATTTGTAACTCTGCAACAGTGAACTGTAAATAATACTTTTATTACATCATATGTAACCATGTAGGACATTTCACCATTTTGCTGCAGTCTTGTAATAAATTGTCTTAATAAATATTTTGTTGTCTTATTGTGTATCAGCATGTCCCACTGAAGTTTTGATAGAGCCCCAGCTCTCCCACAAAATCAGGTGAGCACCAATTTTTAGAAAACAGAAAACATTTACACGGGGAAATGGATTTCTAACATTAACCCAAACTATCTTACTGTAAATTAACACACCTTAAAAAGTAGCTCACAAGGTAGAGGTCATCATAACGGAACGATTCTTAGTTCAATCCCCTGCTGCCAGTGTATTTTGGGGCAAAACGGTGAGCCCTAAGTTGTTCTCTGATGCATTTATTGGAGTGTTAATATGTTTAAATATCAACTAGAAAGAACTTAGCCATAGAAAACATGAATGTATATCTTGCATTCTACATCACAATAAAAAATCTAGAGTTGGGTGCACAAATTTCCATTGATTTTTGATTTTTTTTTCTAATACACACAAGTTAAACATCTACATAGAGGCTCAAATATATATACAACCACAACTACATATTTATTATGAACTTTAAATAAAGAATTTCCAAATTTAAACATAATAACAATAATAATAATAACAGTAATAATCCCAGCATTCCCAAGAATATAGGAAGGTTTCAAGGATGAGCTGAACTGGGAGGTATAGACCTGCGTGATGTGCTGTGGAGTTTCTTTGTCTCTGTGCTTTTTTTGTTCATACATAAGACACTATAGTGTCTTATATATATGTCTTATATATATATGTTATACATGTCTTATAGGGTGGCGGCCCATCTTCAGAGATGACTTTGGCATTTGACCAGCGCGCTCTCTCCATGTTGCGACATGTGAATAAACCATTTCGAACAAGCTCATCGGGTGTTTGCAGTGTCTTTTGAGTTTCCATGACAAATCTCAAACTTTAACAGCGCAAAATGCTAAAAATTGAGAAATATTTTGTAACAATAGAGTTTTCCACGTCAGAATCATTAAAGCAGACAGCAATCTGCTTTAGTCATGGAGTTTTTCTGCAAAGGGTCATCTGCAGCTTTATTTTACCCACATACGCATTTCTCTGAACAGAGAATAAGGCCACGCTGTTAAATTTACCGAGATCATCAGGACATTTTTGGAGTCAAAGTTGATCAATACCTAGGTCTGTAATCTGTTTTACAGCGTCATGGGCAACAAATCATAGCTTGTGAATAACAGTTGTGGTTAATCTTTTTGCACAGGTGTGGTTGCTCCTCTCTGTAAGCCAGTCATAGGTGCATTATTACTAGCAAAGCCAAAAAGCATACATGTAATTTCTCCAGAGATGCCCTTCATAACTGCAGAATGTCAAAGCAGCCTTGGTCTGCAGCTGCATTTTATCAAGCTGAAAAGAGAGGCCGGACCTCTCACCTTTGTAGGGAATTCTAATGTCAACAACCAGGCAGGTGGAAAACGTACATTTCTAGCTGACTGTTTTCACACTGAAATAGTTGTGCTTAATGAAATGTTGGAAATAGGATGCATCCAGATCATCCCGCTATAAAATATCATCTTTAACAGAATCGTGATTGTTGAAAGAGAAAGTCCATTTCTGATTTCATTGTTGATTGTGCTGTAAACTCATGATTAAGCACTTAAAATCAGAGGGCGAAGTACATTTTTATCTCCACCAGGTATAAAAAGAATTTAGCAGAGGCAGGCAATATCCAACAGATCAGATAATGGAATTAGAAAATTTGTTAGTCTATTGATTACGTTTGTTCTTAGTTTAATAAGGACAGTCTGTAATCACTCATCTGCCTGTTTCCTCAGTATTCAGTTGGTAGTCTCTTCTTTACATCTCTACTTTCCCACAGTGTCAAAATCAATAGTGGCATCATTACACTAGTCCAATCATCTCCTTGTTGGCCTTCTTTGAGCCAATCAGCCACTTTGCATCCTTTAAACTGTGGTCATTAGTGATGTGTGATACCACTGATTTCCTTTCCGATCCAATACCAAGTAAAATTCAGGGTAAATTGACAATACTGATCCGATACCGATACTTTGTACAAAAACGTAATGTTTATAATACAATATGTAATTGTATTATGAAATTGTAATAATAATATAATAATAAAGCTTCATAATGATTACAGGACATCAGACTACTTGTTCTTATCGCTTCATAATGCAGAATTATTATTTAGAAATAAAAAACCTGAAGCTGTGCGCTATCTGAACACCTTGCCTGCCTGCAGCACTAAAGGACTCAGAGACGTCTGTCTCGCCCTAGCAGCACCTGCCCCTCTCCTCCTCTTCAGTTCACCTCAACATAACCTCGTCATATTCTGTGATATGATTCACTGTGAGGTGTTTGACGAAGTTAGTGGTGTTACCACAACACCTCACTGTCTTGCCACATGTATCGCAAACCGCGTCTTGGCTGTTTGTGGGGGTAAAATACGTGCGCACATCCCTCCGTTTATACGCTCAGCCATTGTTGTGAATGCGCACGCCAGGGGCTGCGACACATTTATACAGCCGTATTTCGCACATGACTGTGAAAGGCAGAAGCGGAAGTAGTTCCTTCCAATTTAGACGATCTGAATGATAGTTTCTTTCCACTGTGTTCCTGTTAATGAAAAACTACAAATTTACCCCAAAGTACTAAAATATCGATATTTTAATATGAGAATCGATTCTAGAACATAAATTACTGGTATCGGAAGAATCGATATTTCAATATCGATCCGCACACCACTAGTGGTCATTCTCCCTTTAAGACTCTTTTATGCTTGAGTTATGAGCCAGCTTAACTTCTGTGCTTCTTGTTGTTTACGCTTTGCATAGATAACAAGGAGGAAAGGCTCTGTGGGAGGTTTGCTGGTAAGCCTTTGCTGATAGCAACTTTGTCAAACCTCAAACACACTTTGATCATTTTTTTTAAAAAGTTCAGAATCAAAGGAAACAGCTGAAGATGTGGGTATCTGACACTGATGCACCTTTGACACCTTTTCGGTGAGGTGTTTTGGGAACATTGTATATAAGATAGATTCCTGACACGATTTATAAGCAGTAGAAAATAGATGTATGAATTTAATTTAATTTTTTTTTAACTTTAACTTTAATTTGAGATCTCAAAGCAGTTTGCAAGTTAAAAATAAATTATGGGCATTTAGAGTGTATTAAATACATTTAAAAACTAAAGATTAAAAGATTCAGAAATCCTTTCTGTTTTTGTTTTTTTCCTATTTCCCATTTCTCTCTGTGACCTCTGACCTCTATCCGTGTATTTCAGTTCAGAGGAAGTTTATATGGTGCACATTTGAATTTGAAAGAGGGTTTGGTCAGTGCCATATTAAGAAAAACTGTCTTGACAAATAATGATTTGATTTCATGGCTACTATCATGACACATGATACAACAGTGCCATTGGCTTTTAGGTTTTCTGGATCCAGCTGATATGAAAGAAGTCTTTCTAATTTAATTGAGGAAGGATAATGACAGCTAAAATCTTGCAGTTGCCATTATCCTGTCTTTACCTCTAGCTCCACCATGGGGTAAACCTGGGTGATATTTAATGCGACTGCTGAATCGTTTGCCACAAACTTTGCCACATTAATTGGAAAAAGGACATTGGCTCTGCTTGTTCTTTTGTCCCCTTTTGCAATGCATTTCTGTACATCTGAACAGTTGAAAGCGAGGTGATATGCTTCACAAAGCCCAGGATGAGACCAATGTGACAGGAAGTGTATTTTTCAGTCTTTTCAGTGTTAACCAATCAGATACATTTTAGCGTCTGACCTAATACAATCATGCCACCTCTTTCACTCACTAAAACACCAGTGAAGTCCTGAACGAGGTGCAGTGTCAAGATGATCGTCTTATGGATGACATTGTTTGTTCTTCAGCAAGGATGTAAGGGTTTTTTTGTTATGTGGAAAAATTTGCGTGCATTGATTGTTGCAAGAAAAAGCTTTTTCCATTTTTATATATTTTTTCTTCTTTCAGATTCTCTGGTTCCAGTGAAAACAGTTCAACTTGGTGAACCAGTGACCTTAACATGCGCTTTGCCCAAAGGGCTCCAGAGTGGAGAAGTCCACTGGTACAAGCAGAATCACGGGGATACCCTAAAGTTAATTATGACATCGTTTAAATCTACACCAGCGCAATATGGTCCTGCATTTTCTAGATCAAGATTTGAGGAACATAATGATAACAATTTCAGCAATGTGACTATTTTGAAGACCGTCCAAGAGGACGAGGGAATCTATCACTGTGGGCTCACAGAGTGGATTAGGACTAACTGGAGTGGCACATATTTGTTTGTAAAAGGTAAGTGTACATCCTTAATATAAGCTTTAAAAAAGCTCTTTTGCCTCTCTGTCTCCTTTTTTCGACCTGGACACATTTTGTTACATCCCCCTCATCCCCTGAACCTTTTTAGGGGAACGTAACACTCATTTACAATATTTTTCAGCTACTATGACAGCACAATGTCTTTGCATTTTTATTACACAGGAAACAATCAGAAAGCATCAGTAGTTGTTCAACAGCTGACAGGATCAAATCCAATCCATCCAGGAGACACAGTGACTTTCCAGTGTTCAGTCTCTCACTCTGTCAACAAGACGTGTCCAGGAGGTCTCAGAGTTCTTTGGTTCAGAGACAGATCTCATGAATCTCATCCAGTCATTTACGCTAATACACATAATGAATGTGAGAAAAGATCTGATACTCAGAGGACATGTGTTTATCACTTCTCTAAGAACGTCAGCTCCTCCGATGCTGGGACTTACTACTGCGCTGTGGCCACATGTGGGGAGATATTATTTGGAAATGGGACGACACTCGAACTTGGTATGATTTTGTGTTCAGTACTGGTGTTTATACTTCAAATATGTTAAAATATGAGTGATGAGACATTCTGAGAACATATTATTTTGTTTGTTTTTTATAGAGCAAGCCAAAAAAATTGAGTTTCTTCAAATAGCCTTAATAGTCTGTTTGGCCATTTCTGTCTCTGGGAATATTTTCCTTGTTTGCAAACGAAGAATATGTACGCCAATTAAAGGTAAGAGCTACAGGTATCTAAAATTATGAGAACAAAATTATTCCATTACACTTAAATAATTTAAAGACTAATCATTTATGTAAAATAAATTCATGGGGGAGATAGTCATTGTATACACTGCAAATACACTCCATGGTGGTTATTATTCCTATGTTAATTATTGGAAGAATTTATTTATATCACTGAATTTTATGGTTATAAAAAATTCAGAAGTAAACTGCATATTAAGTGCATTTTAGTAATATGTATTTGTTACTATGATCTCATGTTTATAGCAGAAAGTGTAATAACTGAAGCACAAAATGACGCCTTATGCCAACTGGTAAGTAATAAAAAATATTGGTGTTTAGTTAAAATGTCTGAAAAGTTAGTATAACCATCTAAACCAGATTAAGAAACATTTGTTTTGTCTGTTGTACTTACAATGCAGACCGAAGCTGATGAAGAACTAAACTATGCTGCACTAAATTTCTCTGAAAGAAAAACACGAGGAAGAAAGAAGCGAGAGCCGCCTGAGGAGAGCGTCTACTCTCAAGTTAAATGATAGAACTGAAATTTCAAGTGAGCCTGACATCCTGTTACAGACCCGGTGTTTGAAACTCTTTGATTTTACTCTTTTTAACTTAAATGTCTGTGTTTTACTTATTATATTTGGACTCTCAAAGCCAACATAGTTTTGTTGCATTTTTTGTCATCCCTGATTGAACTGTATGAACTTGTCATCCTTTCTGCAATAAATCAAAATTAATTCTCCTGATGCTTTTTATGTTTATTTAATGACATCTAGTTATCAAAGGTATAATGCAGTATAATCTGGTTTCAGGTCATTTGTGAATTTAATCCAGCAGGGAGAACAAAAAATCAAAGGAAAATCTGTGTACAGATCAAAGGTTGTGATGCTATGCAAAAATTGAGACTATTTCGATGTAATGAATTGCTTTCTTCAGTGACTAAGTAAGTCATGTGTAATACATTCACTTTTTTTTGCATGACAATCCCAACACTGACACAAGCATTGTGTGCTATGAACTCATAAAATCCTTACTAAGTCACTTGCAAGCTTTGGCTTGTAATTTTGTGCTCTGTGTTCCAAATATGATTGCTTTTAGCTCGAGAAGACTATGGCAGAGGCCAAAATGCTAAGATTGAGGTTTTAAAGCACCACAAACCAATTATGGATGACTACATGCATTATTTATATAGTTTCATGTACTTTCACGTACTCTTTCATGATCACTGGTGATGGCAGGGATGTAGTTTGAACAAGTTGACATCTTTGCGCTCAGACTCCTGATCACCACAACAGAGCAGCTAGGAACCATGGCCTCAAACTTGGAGGTGCCAATTCTCCATGGTTATTTGGACATTTAACATAATGATTGGGCAAGTTACTTTAAAAAAGTAATCGGTTATAGTTACTAGTTACTTCTTCAAAACACTAATTGTAAATTAATTAATTACTAGGAAAAGTAATTATTGCGTTACTTAAAAAAATGTTTAAATAACAGACAGGCTGATCACATGACTGTCAACATGTGAGTTAATCAACACATTGCGTGCTGGACTGCAGGGTGGCAACCAGAGGAGGACCTGCCACTGCAGCAGATTGTGTGATTAATGCAAGCACACAATATAGCAACAGAGAAACTAGAAAATCATAAATGTAAAAATTATGCACTAAACCCAAGTCCCCAAGTCAGCTCATTCCCCCAAAGCCAGCACAGGAGGACTGGAGGACCACGACACAGAACGTAAAAGTAATTTCCAGTTATTGCAAATGTTTGATTTTAGTTTAGACCTAAACATACCATTTTATAGGTTTAGAGGGCAGTTACTTTGGGCCTGGTAGGTTTGGACAGATTTTTTTCTTTAATAAATAAAATCATGATTACAAATTTTGTGTTTACTCTGGTTGTCTTTGTCCAGTTTCAAAATGTGCCCCTGTCTTTATTAAGGCTTTCATTGTTAATATACTAGAAATGTTCTAGAAAAGTTATTAAAAGTTTATTTAAATGGTAAATGGCCTGTATTTATATAGCGCTTTACTAGTCCCTAAGGACCCCAAAGCGCTTTACATATCCAGTCATCCACCCATTCACACACACATCCACACACTGGTGATGGCAGCTACATTGTAGCCACAGCCACCCTGGGGCGCACTGACAGAGGCGAGGCTGCCGAACACTGGCGCCACCGGGCCCTCTGACCACCACCAGTAGGCAACGGGTGAAGTGTCTTGCCCAAGGACACAACGACCAAGACTGTCCGAGCCGGGGCTCGAACCGGCAACCTTCCGATTACAAGACAAACTCCCAACTCTTGAGCCACGATCGATTTACACTGCACTCCTCTACATGTTAGCAAAGCTGATTAGTGAGGGAAAACTTACCTGCTCTATTTCCCTGCCTCTGTTTATGCAGACATCTGGAAATGTCTATAACAATTTAACAATATCATAATTGATATAAGAGGAGTGAAAACAGAGCCAGAGGCAGCTTGACTACCAGCCTAATCTCTCTTCAGTGTCCCCACAGGGAGCATGTTTATTCACAATGTATATCATCATCAGAATCAGAATACTAAAAGGAAATTATGTGGTTACAGTTGCTCCAAGACAATAGCTGTAACAGACTGGATTAAATTAAATAACACAATATATTACAAAGTTAAGAAATATAAGAAATAACTCTAATATATACGAATAGCTCAATCATAAATATCCAGTATATTATAGAGGTGAAATATATATGGTTGACAACTGTAAAACTTTGTTAATTTTACTACAGAGCATGTGCAAAAATGTGTAACTATTGCACTGTGAACTGTGCATTAGATGGAGGAGTTGTACAGGGAGATTAGTGGTGCATTTGGTTAATCTCAGCCTCTCACTGAACGTGTTCCTGTGACCTGCCAGCACATAATGGAGTGGGTGGGAGGTATTGTCCAGCAATTTTTTGGACTACATCCGCCTCTCCTACACCACCTTAGGGGAGTCCAGCTCCATACTCACAACATTACTGGCCTTGTAGATCAGTTTATTGACTCTGTTGGTATCTGCCACCCACAACTCGCCACAACAGACTCATAAAAAATATTGGGCATTGTCATGTGTACTCCGAGGTATTTGTAGTCCACCACAGTGTCCACATCGACTCCCTGGATTGAAACAGGCATCACAGGTTTGGTCCTCTTAAAGTCTAATTTCAAGTCTTTGGTCTTTGTCACGTTGAGTTGCAGATGATTTTGCTCACACCATTTACAAAGGCTTGAACCGCAGCCAGGTACTCCATCTCATCGCCCTCACTGATGCATAAAACCACCACAGAGTCATCAGAAAACTTCTGAGGATGGCAGGTCTCTGTGCAGTGGCTGAAGTCTGTGGTGTAGAGGTTGAAGAGGAAAGGGGAGAGGACAGTCCCTTGTGGTGTGCCTGTGTTGCTGCTAACCTTGTCAGACACATAATGTTGAAGACACACATGTTGTGATCTTCCTGTGAGGTAATCAACAACCCAGGACACCAGAGAGGCATCCACCTGCATTGCTGTGGGCTTATCACCCAGAAGGGTCGGCCTGATGTTATTGAAAACATGACCCTCACTGTGCTCGCTGGCTGGTCCAGATGGGCATAGAGCAGGCAGACAATGGCGTCCTCAGCTCTGGTAAGCTGGTAAGAGAACTAAAGGGGATGCTGATGTGGCCTGACAATAGGTTGGAAGCTTGTCAAGAATGACTCTTTCCAGGGTCTTCATGACGTGGAAAGTCAGTGCCACAGGCTCGAAACCCTGGAGCCACTGGGACGTGGCATCTTTGGTACAGGAACGAGGCATGATGTCGTCCACCGCAATGGGACCCTCTGCAGACTCAGACTCAACATGAACAGTTTATTAAAGAATCCATAAGGCTGGGCTGCACAGGCCTTGAGGACACGGGGACTCATCCTGCCTGGCCAGCAGACTTGCCTGAGTGGAGTCTTCTCATTTGTCTTTGCATCTGGTCGTGAGTAAAAGTAATCAGTGGGAGAGGGGTGTCACGGCACTCCACACCACTCTCATGCGCTTCTGCTGGAGTTTTCACTCCAGTTATCTCCTGTAATTTTCTTTAGCCTCTCTGATCTTTCCCTTTAATAACGCCATAGACCCATTCTCACCTCCTCTCTATTGCCTGCTCGGAAGGCCCTCCTCTTGTCTTTGAGGAGCGCTTTGGTGTCTGTTAGCATTGATTTGAGCTATTGCCCTGTAAAAGCTATCCTTGAGTCTGTTTGTCCGCCACCTCAGCAAACTGAATCTCGTGCCAGACGGCAGCAGCTTAACACCCGGTGTCCTGGGTGTGTGCAATCCTGCAGGATGCTGCGTGCCCTGTGAGTGCTGTACAGGTCATTGAGGGAGGGAAGAGGATGTCCGATGATATTTTGGGCCATATTAATGACCCTCTGAAGTGCCTTTTTGTGTGCCATGGTGCAGCTGGAGAACCATAGACAGATGCAGTATGTCAGCACACTTTCAATGAAGCAACAGTAGAAGACAATCAGCAGCCCCCACTTCAGGTCCACTTTTCTGAGGATTCTCAGTAAGTGGAGAAGCTGTTGGGTGTTCTTTACAACCGCCAAGGTATTTGAGCTCCATTGGAGGTCTATGTCTATGTGCACAGCCAGGGACTTGAAACTGGACAACCTTTCCACGCACTCCCCATTGATGCTGATGGGCTGTAGCACAGACTTCCTCCTTGCTGTCTCAGGTGGAGCAACTCTTGTTTGGAAGTGGAGAAGACAAACAAATGGACTGGGGTGAGTCTTAGTCAGTCTTAAAGATACACCACAGTACTCCCCCAGAAAAAAATTGGAGGTAAGGAACCTGATGGTAGTTTGAGCCGGGGATGAAAAAGAAAACCTTTTGACAAAAAAATTGATTTCATAACGACAATCATAATACCCATGATCTCTGAATAAGGGTGTACCTGGAGCTAACTAATAGAAAAAGAGCTTGCATATTGTGATTATCAAAAAAAAATCACAAATAAAATCTTGCACTTATTATTCTATCAGTTCAGTCTGCTCAGTCCGGTGATGTGGAAGACATCATGCCTCGTCCCTGTACCAAAGACGCCTCGTCCCAGTGGCCCCCAGGATTATAGGCCCGTGGCACTGACCTCCCACATCATGAAGACCCTGGAAAGGCTCATCCTGGACCAGCTGCGACCCATAGTAAGACCACATCTGGATCCCCTTCAGTTCGCTTATCAGCCTCGTCTCGGAACAGAGGACGCCATCATCTACCTGCTCAATCGTGTCTACACCCATCTGGACCAGCCGGCGAGCACTGTGAGGGTCATGTTTTTTGACTTTTCCAGTGCTTTCAACACCATCAGGCCGACCCTCCTGGGTGATAAGTTAGCAGCGATGCAGGTGGATGCTTCTCTGGTGTCCTGGATTGTTGATTACCTGACAGGAAGACCACAATATGTACGTCTCCCACAGTGTGTGTCTGACAAGGTGATTAGCAACACAGGGGCACCACAGGGGACTGTCCTCTCCCCCTTCCTCTTCACCCTCTACACCACAGACTTCAGCCACTGCACAGAGACCTGCCATCTTCAGAAGTTTTCTGATGACTCTGCGGTGGTTGGATGCATCAGCAGGGATGATGAGACAGAGTACCGGGCTGTGGTCGACTCCTTTGTCACGTGGTGTGAGCAGAATCATCTGCAGCTCAACGTGGCAAAGACCAAGGAACTGATCGTGGACTTCAGGAAGACCAGGAAACACTTGACCCCTGTTTCAATCCAGGGGGTCAGTGTTGACATTGTGGAGGACTATAAATACCTTGGAGTACACATTGACAATAAACTGGACTGGGCTAAAAACACCACAGCACTTTACAGGAAGGGCCAGAGTCGTCTCTATTTTTTGAGGCGACTGAGGTCCTTCAACATCTGCCAGAAAATGCTGAGGATTTTCTATCAGTCTGTGGTGGCCAGTGCGATCCTCTATGCTGTTGCATGCTGGGGGAGCAGGCTGAGGGTCGCAGATGCCAACAGACTTAATAAACTGATCCGTAAGGCCAGCAATGTTGTGGGGATGGAGCTGGACTCCCTCAAGGTGGTGTCGGAGAGGCGGATGCTGTCCAAGATAAAGACAATGTTGGATAACACCTCCCACCCACTCCATGACATGTTGGTCAGTCACAGGAGCTCGTTCAGTGAGAGACTGAGATTACCGAAAAGCACCACTGAACGACACAGGAAATCATTCCTGCCTGTGGCCATCTCCCTGTACAACGCATCCACTTAACACACTGTTTGCTGCTACAACTACACATGTTTCTTTTCCAAATATTTATTTATAAGTGACTTATGTATGTATGTATGTATATATATGTATATATTGTACTATTCTTAGTTAGCGTATTGTCTGTCTTGTCTTAATGTTGGTTTAAAATGGAGCACTGTAACAAAAAATAATTTCCCCCAGGGATCAATAAAGTATTCTGATTCTGATTCTGATTCTTCAACTCTTCCAAGGAAGAAATTTCATGACCTTCCCACCAAAGAAACATTGCAAATTTACTCGAAAGTGTTACAAAGTGTTACATATCTGGGGTATATCTTGTTGTATGTACCAATAATTATTATCCATGGATCCATGCTTTTTGCTTGAGAAGATGAATTACAATCACAAACTCGAATATAAATATGAAAACTGAACAATCTGAACAACTGCAATAGAAGATGAAACAGAAAAACCTCTGGTTGAGATCAATGTGACAGGAAGTGTACTTTTGAATCTATTATGTTTTAACCAATCAGAGCTATCATATGCATAGATGGTCTTACCCAGTCACTCATCTCACTTCCTTCTCTCACAGAAATAGCAATGAGGTTCCTAAAAAGGAGTAGTATCAAGATGGTGGGGTTATGGATGACATGGCTATTTCTTCATCAAGGACGTAAGGGCTACTTTTCTCTGTTCATAAATCTGATATACGTTGTTATTGTAAAATATATATGTGTAGAGTTATAGATAATAACAATAATGTTTTTGAAATGATAACAATTTAAAAATTTTCAAGCAAAATTTTGTTTTTCTGTGTTTTGTTTCAACTCAGACTCTCTGGTGCCAGTGAACATAGTTCAACTTGGTGAAGCGGCAACCTTAACATGTGCTTTACCGAAAGAGCTGAGCAGTAAAGCAATCTACTGGTACAAGCAGAACATTGGAGAAACTCTTAAATTGATATTGGCACTGTATAAAAATACACCACCGGAATATGGTCCTGAATTTTCAAATTCAAGATTTAATGTAAATAATGATAAAAATTTTAGCAACTTGATGATTCTGAAGACAATCCAAGAGGATGAGGGAATCTATCACTGTGGAATCACAGAGTGGATTAATGCTGAATGGAGTGGGACATACCTGTTAGTGAAAGGTAATTTTGCACCCTAATTTATCAAATATCTTCTGAGCATGCTTTGAAGAATGTTTGTGTTTTGTATTATAAAGGAAACATTCAGAGGACATCAAACTACTCTGTTGTCCAGCAGCCGACAGAATCAAAACCGGACCGTACAGGAGACACAGTGACTCTTGAGTGTTCAGTCCTCTCTGAGTCTCAGAATGAGGCATGTCCAGGAGATTATAATGTCTTTTGGTTCAGAGCAGGATCACAAAAATCTCACCCAAACATCATCTACTCTGATGGAAATAGAAAAAACGAATGTGAGAAAAGATCAGAGACTCAGAAAAACTGTGTTTATCACTTCTCTAAAAATATCAGCGCTTTTGATGCTGGGACTTACTACTGCGCTGTGGCCACATGTGGAGAGATTATATTTGGAAATGGATCTTCAGTGGAACTTGGTACGATTATGAATTAAGTACTGGAATTAATACACAATAACATGTTATTCTAAAATGAGGCATAAGACTTTTTAAGAAGATTTATTTGTTTTTATTTTCCAGAACAAACAACACAATCAATATCTATCCAAATGACCTTATTAGTGTTCTTGTCCATTTCTGTCATTGGAAATGTTTTCCTCATCTTCTACCAAAGATTATGGAAACCATATAAAGGTAAGTGTTATAGAAGTTATAGTCTTTCTTAAAGGCAAAACTGACCTCATTGCACTTGGAAAATGGAAAATAAACATATATTCTATATGTACATGTCAGACAAATTCAGGAACGAATGCCACATTAAGTGCATTTTTGACCTACTGTCATATTTACAGGAACAGAAAGTGCTATATCAGGAGCACAAAATGACAAATTGCACCAAGCTGTAAGTAATAACAAATATTGTTAGTTAAAATATTGTTTTACCAGTTATTTATTACAGTTTTTGCTCATGGTTTTAATTATAAAGCAGGGTGAAGCTGATGAAGAGCTAAACTACGCCTCAATTAATTTCTCTGAAAGAAAAACAAAAGGAAGACGGAAGAGAGAGTTTGCTGAGGACAGCGTCTACTCTCAAGTTAAATGTTGAACTTCATGACAATGTTGAGCATTTCCTGAATTTTAAAAGGAACCTCATATTCTGTTATTGACCTTATATTTGAGACTTGGCAATTTGTTTGTTCCACCATTTGGGCTCTCAAAGCCTGTAACTTAGATTTATTGCATATCTGAGGGCAAAATTTGAAACTGTACGTAGTCCTTTTTTTTTTTTAAATTTTGAATTAATAAATGTTTCTTTAATTCCTCCAATGCTTTGTATGTTTGGTCAATGGTATCTATTTGTTTCTGCTATTTTGTGACTTCAAACAACAGAACGCAAAACAGGTTAAAGCTCTTTTTTGTGCAAATTTAAAATTCTGATGTGGAAATTGAGACTGTGTTTGAGAAACATTTGACAGAATATAAAAACATAAGAAAATATCTGCATACACTCAACAAATACTTTATTACATACACCTAACCAATAGTGGGTCAAATGCAATAGTTCATTATGACATAGCCAGTGTTGGGGACTGTATTCCGTTACAGTTAGCATTTAAAAAAGCGGTACTCAGGATACAGTTACTTTGCTGAAGTAAATGGATTACATGGTGGTCTTTTCCTGTTTTATATGTTAGGCTATGCCCTCTGGAAACCCAAACAAAACAGGCAATAAGAGGCTCTAATGCAGGGGTGGGTAATTCCAGGCCCCGAGGGCCGGTGTCCCTGCAGGTTTTAGATGTGTCCTTGAACCAACACAGCTGATTTAAATGGCTAAATTAGCTCCTCAACATGTCTTGAAGTTCTCCAGAGGCCTGGTAACGAACTAATCATGTGATTCAGGTGTGGTGACCCAGGGTGAGATCTAAAACCTGCAGGGACACCAGCCCTCGGGGCCTGGAATTGCCCACCCCTGCTCTAATGCCTGGGTCTCAATCTCGCGGACGATGTCACCTCTACTTGCGGCCCACATAATGACGTGAAGAAATATTTTTTTTAATTATTATTGAAAAAATGATTTAATATGAAGGCAATAGACAGAGTGTTACAGGCATAGCCCTAAAGAATGTAGCCTCATGGGCAGTGTAGTCCGTGCTGCAGGGAGAATGGACTGCCATACCTGTTATGTGTCTGTAGGCGTGAGGGAGGGAGACAAAGAAGAGTCATAAAGTAAGAGTTGTCACTGACCAGAAATGGGAGAAGCATGTAAATATAATAATAACCACTGCAGCCAAAAAGAGTACCTGACGAGCCCAGTTGTAAGTAAGCTATTAAGCTATTACTAATTTGGAGCAGCCTTTTGACGCCTCTCTCTGTCTCTGTTGATCCTGACAGCAAAGTAAAAAACTATAGTTTTCAGCTATGAGCCCGACACGAACCCGACGTATTAGCCAGAGGTCCCTTTACTACAGTTCGGAGCCGCGGACTTGTTTTATATAGTTTTCTACATGAGGTCGCTGCAAAAAGTGCAGCCTTACCTAATGTCCACCTACTGTTACTCATTTTATATTAAGATTTAAAAATCTAATATGTATTGGTATGGTGAGTAACTTTCAGTAATAGTAATAAATCACGCAGCAATAGTACATCATGTAGTTTTAAAATGCATGATAATATATAATATAAGTAGTCCAAAGTATTCATAATACATTACTCTCATTGAGTAACGCAAAGTAATACGATACAAAATACATTTTGGGCCATGTACTCTGTAATCTGTAATCTACATTTTAAAAGTGACCTTCCCAACACTGGACATAGCTTTAACAAGGTGCTGGAAACTTTCCTCTGTGATCTTGGTGCATATTAATGGTCCATATTAACATGATAACATCATGAAGTTGCTGAAAATCAGCTGCAACGCTTAAATGCAACTCTCCCATTCCACCACATCCCAAGGTGCTGTATTAGAATGAGATCTGGTTTAATTGCAGGTTGACTTCACTGAGTGCAGGGACATTGTGACATTGTGTGTGCTTCCTAATCAAAGTAGTCATCAGAAAATGGAAACGCTGTTGTCATAAAGGGACTGTGGCATTTTAAACTATATTTAATTGGTACTAAGCCCTAGAGTTTACCAGGGAAATATCCCCACATCAACATGCTACCAACAGGTTGGATTGTTAAAACAAGGCAGAATAGAGCAATACTCTTGTGTTATTTACAGCAAATTAAGACTGCCAGCTGAATGTTGAAGTGGAAATTGAGATTACTCTGACTGGGCAATGTTTTGGAATCTGTTATCATCAGATTTTGATGATTCTGTGAAACTCTTTCTTGTTCGTACCTGACAGGAAGAGCACCTACCGTGGTATTCTGTTGATGTACCCCATTTATTTCAATGTGGCATCAGGAAGGCATTGTTTCCCACAGAACTGCTTCTCACTAGATATTAGGCATGGTTGTGCAGCCCATGTGGCATCAATAACCATCCCATATTCAAAGCAATTTAAATCATTTTTATGATACTTTGTCTGAATTTCAATACAGCTGAGATTACCTGCCATGT
Source organism: Maylandia zebra (assembly GCF_041146795.1). Taxonomy (NCBI): domain Eukaryota; kingdom Metazoa; phylum Chordata; class Actinopteri; order Cichliformes; family Cichlidae; genus Maylandia; species Maylandia zebra. The sequence continues at coordinate 3,624,648 of NC_135168.1, read as the reverse complement.
GATCGGCTGTGTCAAATGCTATAACCTTTGGGTGTGGGTGCGGGTTCTGACTATCATCTGTACTCTTTCATTAAACATGACTTCATAGTACTTGGCCTGGGTTGGGTGCATTGAGAATGTGTGATATCAAGACAGTTTTCAGGCCAGATCATTCACAGCTCCCCTTCTGTCAATGAGTGTTTTCATAATTTTAAGGACATAATTTCTAAAGGCAGACAAGAAGAAGAAGGTTTTTGTTTTTGCAGATGATGTGGCTTCTTATGCCTTCATCAAGCAGTGACCTCCAGCTCACACTGGGGCTGTTTGTAGCCAAGTGCAAAGAGGCAAAGAGAAAGTTGCTCAATCACTTTTTAATACATTTTAAAAAAAACGATTGGACCAGATTAAAATATACAGTTTCATATCAAGTGGGTGTATTTTATAAAATAACTGGTTCAACTTAAAAAATCTGGTCAACCAAGTGATTTCTCATATCTACTAATGTGAAAATGTTGTCCCAAGACACTGATGACATTGATTTTGTTTTATTTTCAAACTCGACAGCGTAGGAGTCGACTGTCCCCTTTTGATGATCTGAATCCTTTTCATAAATGTTTTAATCAAAGTTTTATTCACAATAAAGTCTGAATCTTCTACACTGCCTAAGGTGATTAGTGAAGAAAACCTATGTGCTCAGATGATCAACTGCAGGATAATTTGCTCCTATACTGGCTTCTGCTGCCTGTGTTTCCACATAATATACAAATGCATATAATAATGATCCGCATAAGTAATTTCACAGTGGTGAGAGGAGAGTCAGCTTTATAAGCATCTCAGTCTCTTGTGAGTCTGCTCACAGATGCACACCGACCCCCAGTGCTCAGCCTTGATACATGCTGGGACGTATGCTTAGTATTTTTGTGCATCATTTCCTTATTACTACCCTGTCTTGAAATAATAAAGTCTGCTTATTTTGAATGAGACAATCCTCAGATTGGGGTGGCAGCGGCTCAGGAAAAAATTCATTCCCCAGCTAATCTATTTTGAATGTTGAAGTATTTTTCATGAAGATGCTGCCCCTCTGGTTTCTCCCAATGTGAATGTGTCCACAAATGTTCATCATGCTGCTTAGGTGTTGGGAAAAGAGCTTGTGTGAATGTTTGCATGACTGCATGGATTGGATTGGCTTGCAGTAAAAAAGCACTTTGATTGCACTTTGACTACTTTCAGTCCATTGACAGTCACAACTAAAATGTTGCTCTTATTCTGGACATGTGGTTAATGTGGGTGACTTTTGGTGGAATATCTGCTTCTAGGTCGTTTCCTATATGAATAAATAAAATACTCATTTGTTCTGTTTTCTGAAGAAGTAAAACCATGCAGCATCGTTTCATGTTGCTGTTCACGTCGTCTGAAAAACAAGATATTATGACCTCTTAGCAATGAAACATTCTGCTTTCAAATTTCCTCTGAAGTGCAGAGTTTGATGTATTTGAGGTATTTCTTGCAGTGCATATCGCAACCAAGACAACCAAGAGCAGAATTGCCATTTGCTGTTTCTGTGCTTAAGATTTAAAATTAAAATCAAACAGAGACAGTCAAACATAAAAAGTGAACAACGTGAAACCTTGCAACAGAAGATGAAAAGAGAAGATGTGTTTTTAAAAAGCTCAAAATGAGACCAGTGTGACAGGAAGTTTACTTTTGAGTCTCTTCCGTGTTAACCAATCAGATTTCTTTCATGGCCCAACCCAACATGCTCCTTTCACCAACTTAACTTACTGAAAAACCCCGAGAAGGAGCAGTGTCAAGATGGTGGTGTTATGGATGATATTACTTCTTCTTCATCATGGGAGTAAGTGCTAATTTCTTCTGTCATTTGTCATTTACGTTGAATAGATTTGTCAGGATTTATCAATAATTATGTTAATAATAATTTTAAGATATTCGTCTAAAACAAAATTTTGTTTTTCTTCATTTTGTTTTAACTCAGATTCTCTGGTTCCAGTGAAAATGGTTCAGCTTGGTGAACCAGCAACCTTAAAGTGTGATATATCCAAAGACATCAGCAGTAAAGTATACTGGTACAGGCAGAGTGTTGGGGATACACTTAAATTAATTGTGACACTATATCGAGATACAGAACCTGTGTATTATTCTCCGTTTTTGAAATCAAGATTTCCTGCAAAGAACGCAAACAATTTTAGCAAACTGACTATTCTGGAGACAATCAAAGAGGATGAGGGAATTTATCATTGTGGAACCACAGCATGGTGTGATCTTGAATGGAGTGGGACATATTTGTTAGTTAAAGGTAATAAACAGACCAACTTTTACAGACTTTTTAATCTTTCAGAGTATTTTTTGAAGAATGTCATTGTAATACATTTTATATTATGCAGGAAACACTGAAAGGACATCAAACTATATTGTTGTACAGCAGCCGACAGAATCAAATCCACTGCGTCCAGGAGACACAGCAACTCTACAGTGTTCAGTTCTCTCTGATTCTGAGAACAAGACGTGTCCAGGAGTTAATAATGTTTTCTGGTTCAGAGCTGGATCTAATAAATCTCATCCAAACATCATTTACACTGATGGAAATAGGACTGATCAATGTGAGAAAAGATCTGACCCTCAGAAAAGATGTGTTTATCGCTTCTCTAAGAACGTCAGCTCCTCTGATGCTGGGACTTACTACTGCGCTGTGGCCACATGTGGGGAGATATTATTGGGAAACGGAACTACAGTTGAACTTGGTATGATTTTGTTTTATTTGCTGGCATTTATACTAAACTATGTTAATATCAAGATAAGTTATAAGACCTTTTAAGAATGTAATTTTTGTGTTCTTTTTTATAGAGCGAACAACACAACTCGTGTTTAATCAAATGGCAATATTAATAAGCTGTTTGGCCATTTCAGTCATTGGAAACGTTTTCCTCGTCTGCAGACAAAGCATATGTAAGAAAAGTAAAGGTAAGTGTTATCTGAAGGTAAAGAGTCATGCCTTTTACAAACAAAATCTTTAAATGAGTTTTCCTATAACACCATAAGGTAAATTAATTGTTAATGAATCTGTACGACACCTCCTTCCCCACAGTGACTGCCTTTACTTTGTGTACCTGAATTTGTTTAATGCATGTATCTATGTCTATGAGTGAGATTTTTGTGACAATAAATTCACAAGGTAATATCACATTTAGTGCATTTCACTATTATAATTTATTGTTACAATGTATATTTTAAGGATACGAAAGCGCTGTGACAGAAGTCCAAACCGACAATTTGTTCCAATCAGTAAGTACGAGAAATTACAGCTGTTCAGTTCACATATGTCTAAAGAGTTCCTCATCACAATCTAAACTATGTTTGTGTGTTCTTATTATAACACAGACTGAAGCTGATATAAACTACGCTGCACTGAATTTCTCTGAACGAAAAACCAGAGGAAGAAGGAAGAGGGAGTTTACTGAGACTAGTGTCTACTCCTAAATGTTGATGAAGTATCAACATATTGAGTATGTCCTTGAAAATAAACCTGACATCCTTTTACAGAGTCTATGTTTGTGACTTTTTGGTATTGTTAGTTTCAGTCTTTGTCATAAATTTGCTTCATCACTAATGCAATTTGTGCTGTCAGTATTTGTTGTACTTGTAGTTTTTTATCTGTGAAAAATGGTTACCTTGGTTTTCACATTTAGAAGAAGATTACATTTAGTCCCTATGGGGGTAGGGTGGGGGTCAGTTTTATTTTAAGGGCTGGGGCTGGTGTTGGGATGTTTAATTACTTTGCACAAGAGTTCTTTCAGAATAAATACACATCTATGTGCTTATTTCACCTTCTGTCACTGTCCTGGATCTTCACTCAACTGTTTTGAGTTGCACTTTCTTGTTCTTAGTTAAGCGTATCCTGAGTTTCCTCAGATCTTTGTCATGTCCAGTGTGTGAATGTGCGTGTGAATGTGTGTGTGAATGGGTGGATGACTGAATGGAGTGTAAAGCGCTTTGGGGTCCATAGGGACTAAGTAAAGCGCTATACAAATACAGGCCATTTACCATTTACCATGCCGTCGTTATATCCTTCATGTTGCACACGCTCTATCAGTCAGCGTTAGCATTTCAGTAAGCCTACTCCAGTTAACTGTGCTTTATGTTTTGTCATGTTTGCCAGTGCTACCTTTTGAGTTCATGTTTGTTTGCAAAGTTCTGCATTTGGGTCCACTCTCTACCTGCCACACAGCATCCCTTGATTGAATGACGTAACAAAGAACAGGGGGAAACGGAGTACTTAAATACACACATGAGGCAATTACAAATATGGAACATAGCTGGGAAAAGCAAAGCACGGATAAACAAAGTCAGACTAATGACAGGGGAAGCAAAACTGAATGTAACACATGCAGGACAAGAGACTTTCAAACTAAAATAGGAAACTAACACAGCGTGAGACATACAGACTTGACAAAGGCAAAAAGAGAATAAACAGAGACATAACCGACTACAGAGGCAAGGCACAGAGGTACCAAACAGATGGAGACATGCCTGGGGAAACAGACTGAGAAAAAACAAAGAAAACCACTATTAGAAAACCTCAGCCAACTGATGCAGTCAGACTAAAATTCAGTCTCATTAATTTATTTCCGTGAAGAAAGCAACAACACACAAGAAATATTCAGTTGCAATTACAAGATGAGTAGCCTCGTTCTCTTAGCATTGAGCCTAAACTCATGATATTATGATGGTTTCCAATGTTCAGCCAGTCCGAGTGTATGGGATTCACATGTTACTTCATTTCAGTGTTTCTTTATATTATCATTTTATAAATGTGTTGTAAGTTATTTCATCAACAGTTTGATAAAATGCACATTTTGCACACTGCTATCTGCTTGCTTGCCTTGCAACCAACATGCACTAGGTGCTAACAAAGCTATCTGTTAACCCTTTAAGACCTACCATAGAACCAAGTCCGCCAGAGCTTATATTCTATTTTTACATGCTGAGGAGCCATTTTTGGGAGCATTTCAAGTTGCTATACATCAATACAACAATTATAGCCCAGATTTTAATAATATGTATTCATTAAGTGCATAGTAATTACATAAATTGCAAAAAAGTGCAAAAAAACTACAAAAAAATTGAAAATCGTTTTTGCTTTTTTAACATATATTTCTAGTTAGAGAAATTTAAGAGGCTTATCCCTCAAAACTGTAAATACAAAAAAGTTTCCTACCACAGGAAATTTATTTTGAGTGACTTCATAGTTTTATTTTTGAAATACAACAATTTTTATATACTGCAGGAAAAACGAATATAAATATTATAATGCAAATTTGCAAAAAAGCAGCATATGCATCAAAATAAACTATTTCCAGCAGTGCAATATGAGTCCTAAGCATCCCAGAAACGACACAGAAAGTCATAAAGTCAAAGATAACTTTTAAAAACACCAGTATAGGCTCATGAGGCCCTGATGGTAAAAAAAAAAACTACATTTCCGCAAAAATGACGTCACTTCCGGTTTCGGGCAGGTCATGGCGGACATGCAAAAGTTCGCGCTGACGTCTATTCCAACGTAGGAAGTGTTATGAACAGCTGATCGGATCGGCAAAGGGTGTTTCTGGAATATTATGTTTTTGTTGCTGCAAGTGCTTTTTATGCAGTTTTTGCAAAGCTATATGTGGAAGGAAACTGTGACCGAGGACAAGCTGATGGCATAAGATGTAAGTACAACTCCTCTGGTTTCATATGCAAAAAAATTATTGCGCTAGCTCACGTGGTTGCAGAGCTACCGGGATTTAAAAATAGTTACGCAAAACGGAGCGTGCCCGCTCCGACCGGCTCTAAAGGGTTAATAGGTACAGAGTCTGCCAGAATATTAAATAAGGACCAAGCAATCATCAGTCTGCAGAATCTGATTGTTGTTTATGTTTTGAAACAACAAACTTTACATTATCTTAATAAGCTGTCATGTTTTCATCTTATGAGGCAGCACGGTGGCACGGTGGTTAGCACTGTTGCTGCACAGCAAGAAGGTTCTGAGTTCAATTCCACCATCAGGCCGGGGTCTTTCTGTGTGGAGTTTGCATGTTCTCCCCGTGTTTGCGTGGGTTCCCTCCGGGTACTTCGGCTTCCTCCCACCGTCCAAAGACATGCAGCTTGTGGGGATAGGTTAAGTGGATAATCCAAATTGTCAATAGGTATGAATGTGAGTGCGAATGGTTGTCTGTCCCTGTGTGTTGGCCCTGCGACAGACTGGCGACCTGTCCAGGGTGTACCCTGCCTCTCGCCCTATGACAGCTGGGATAGGCTCCAGCGCCCCTGAAAAAGGATAAGCGGAAGCGAATGGATGGTTTTCATCTTACATCGAAGCTGCAATCCCTATTAAGGATACGTCAAACTTAAATTTAGTATCACTTCATAATCAGTGTCAAGGTACAGTTTAGGTTCAATAATAAATTTGAAAAGAGAACCTTCAGCATTTGCCACCATCATTCTGCAGAATCCTGTAAGTAACACCCTACAAGTTGTCACACCATCTAGCTAAGTCTTGGTTTTAATCTAAAGCATATCCTCTTGTGGAATGTCATGTTCATGTCAATTTTATGTATATTTAAAGTGTCTCATGAAACATAAAGGAGAATATAAAATTCACTAACACTAAATTATGATTGATATTTATTTCAGTTTGATTTACTCAACTCAAATCTGATAGTACATAATATAAAGATCCACATAATCTTAACATATATATTTTTGATTTAAATAGCCAGCATTACAAAACATATGTCCCATCTCTAGCCTAATCTATTTTGCAGTGCTACTAACAATAATATATCAGCACGAAAATTGTTAAATATTCATTCTTGATGAGGAGAGCATTTTACTGGTAGTCTATCATGCCAGAATATATGCTGTCATCTGGTAGCTCCCACTTATTCTTCCATTTTTTAGCTTTTCTCGAGGGGAAGTCCAGCGCCGCATAGTTGACTCCTACTTCTTCACCGTCCTGCAGATTATTAACAGAAATTAGAAGACAGAAAACAGAATTGGAATTTAATAACCATTTTAAAACAGTTTTACAATTTATATTAAACACACAGAACATAGTCATAGTTTGAAGTTGAACGTGAAGTGTGATACTGAGGCCCAGTCAAACTCTTTTCATGCCTAAACTTTACTAAATCTCCCACAGTTTACTTTTAGCAACTTTTTGAAAGGATGTGAGGTAAAGTCGATTACTACCCTGTAGTTTTGCCTGTATCTCAGTATGTCTCGGTTTTCTCATAGAAAATGCTAGCTGTGTGTTTCAGCCCTAAGAATCTGCATTGACTTTGCCACCCATGGCATCTGTCCAGTGTAGGATGCTAACATTATGATCATGTTTTTTGCAGTATTTACAATATGTACCACATTACTCAGTTGATCTGCAGTTGATCTACCCTGGTCATTGGTTGGAGGCTGAGTGGAGACGGTTTCTCCTCCTGTTCAGAAAAAGAAAACATTAAGAGTGATTTATTTTTAAAGCCTTTTAGGTCAGATCCAAGAAGCTAATTATCAAGATTATAGTAATACTGCATAGGGCATCCATTTGCTCTAAAAACAGCTTCATTCATGGAAACATTCATTTGAGAGTTTAGTCTTTCCTAAATGAAGCTTATAAGGAAGCTCTGTAGTCACACTTATGTTTGCTTCCTGGGTATTTGCTGGTTAGTTTATGCTTTACATCACTTCCACTTTCCCACACTACCATTGTTCCAATGCTGACATCACTGGTCTGGTCCAATCATCTTTCTGTCCACCTTCTTCAGGCCATTCAGCCTCCACTCCGCATACATTAAATCTCACTGTTAATCTGTCATCCTGCCTTGCAAACACCTTTGTGAAACCCACCTCCTCCCTATCCCTGCCTCTCTCATGTCCAGCCAACTTTCCATCTTCATCTCCACCACCAGCGTTTCATTCTGCTGCAATGGGGCATCAGAGTCCAATCTCCAAATAGTTTAAGTGAATTCTGCATATCAATAAATCATTTTTAATTCCTTATTGATCTTGTACCTGAAGATTCATACTGCTAAACTCTTGCTTTACCACTTCTGAAATAGACTATTAGATTAAAATCTGTCTGCTGAAATGACTGCTTAGGTCAAGTGGAGTCATTGTCATGCTAATGAAAGCAGTTTGAAAGCACTTGTGCTTAACGTTTGAGTAATCTATGTTTTTGACTCATCCAGAAAGTCGCCACTTAAAGTTTGGTGACATAGATATGTAAGGACTCACACGGCAGGTCTGATCGATCCATGCAGTTGATAATAATTCTAATTCTGACCAAAATGTATCACGCCGTGCATTACTGGGTGCAGAGCACAGGACTGCAGTTCAACATGGTGTCTGTTAGATTTTGTTCCAAGTTACAGTTTCCTACAAAGAACCAACTGTATTTTAAGATATTTTGTTTAATACATAGCTATGTCCTGGTTTTAGTAGCATTTCTTAATGCTTTATCATGTGATTCGTTAGTAATTTTCTCCTATCAGCTAAGATAAGGAAACTTACAGTTCAGTAGCAAAGCCTTGTTGAGTCCAAAGCTGTGTTGAATTTCTGATGTGAAACATTAAGGCAGTTCTAAAGGCAACCGGTACTAGCAAGGTAACTATTACTGTATACTAATGTTATACTATTAATGTGTATACACACAAATGTGGTGTAATGGAAATGTGATGCACCACTGTACCTTTGGAATGTTCACAAGTTGGCTTCTTTTTTCTGGAGACAATCAGACCAAAATTTACAAGCACAGAGAAGATCAGCAGCGTCACAAGCACAGCACTGAGCGGGAACTCATCTGGAACGAGAAAACATCCCAGCAGACACTTTACATCCCATTTATGTAATTGTGTAATAGCGCACATCTACATGACTCACTGTTAGACCCAATTAAATTTCATGCAGATGGCTTTTATTGATTTATATTAATTACTAATATTTTACTCATTACCAAGTTAATAACAATAAAAAATAAAATCATTCTCTCCTCGTAGTTTATGGAAAATTGCCTACAGACAATGTTTTTTCTCATCAACCTCAGCTGCACTTTTTTTTAACTACACAACAGAGTGTATTGCAATCCAAGGTTCATGGATAATGAATTATGTTGAGCTGAAAGTAAAAGTTTTCAGCATCAGTAAGGCAGATGTCTTTGGACTTGACTTTATCACCACGGTAACATACGATAAAAACACAATCTTGTCTGTAGCAGGTTATATTAGTTTCATTTCGCTGAAAGTCCAATATTTTAGCTAATTATTTTTAGTGAAAGTAAGCTTTAAGAGCAATAAGGATTATCAACTGAAGGAAAACATTTTATACACATGTCACTTGTTAGGTCGTATCATAATAACACCACCATATGAAACTGAAGTTAAAGTAGTACTGCTTGTGTGACATATATGACTTATTTTTATGTTTTGTCTTAATGCTTCCAGGTGTTTTTACATAGCTGCAATTAGAGCTAATAGAGCTCAAGTAAAAGAAAATTATCAGTTACATTTGTTAAGTACTACATTCCTTTTCCCCCCATTCCTCTAATAATGTTCTGATTGGACAAGTTTTTTTAATTGTGTCCCCTTTGTGTAATTGTGCAGAGGTTAAATCTAGGTTAACAGAAAAAGATGAACATGATACCTGTTATCTCTGACTAGATTTTAGGTTTTCTCAAATCCAGCTACCACAAAGAAGGCCTGGCTATGTTCAGCTTGCTTCATAGTGCAACCCTCTACTGAACATCAACACGTTATTATTTAGCTGTTCCAAGTATGGCTTCACAGATCTTTAATGGGGTTTTCAAAAAACCAAAACTAATACTAGTATTCTGTATTCTTTATTTTATTATGAAGCGTTGTATTTTGAGATTGTATTGCATCCTAAGTGTTTGTGGCCTCTAGCTTGACATACTTAAAATAAAACCATCTAAACTAAATGCATATAACAATATGGACAGCTAAGATGCAGAGGCCTTTAGGTGACACAGAACGCTGCAGGAAATGAGTAGAAAACATTCACATAAAAGAACAGAAAAAGAACAAAGACAGCAAAGGCAACAAAGGCAGCAAAATGGCACCTGCAATATGACAAACACAAACAGGCTGCGGGCTGTAAGCCTTGAGAACATTATATGTTTATATAATGTATTTAGAATTGTCAGAACCTCAAGCTGATCTAGGTAGAGTTGCTTTATTAGAGGCCTGAAACTAGCATCTGAAGACTTCCAGTATATATTCACAGAAATACAGGCAACAATGATCACTATAAATAATAATATTTTAAATAAGACTTTAAAAACATACTTGTCACCACTTTTGTTCCTTCACCAAACAGGATCTCACTGCATGTGACAACAGCACAGTAGTACGTCCCAGCATCAGATGAGTTTGTTACAGTTTTGGACAGACTGTAGTCACATCTCCCGTCCTCTTTATTTCTGAGACTGCCGTGGTAAATGACGCCTGGATGGGATTCTGATCCACCTTTGAACCAGTGCACTTTGTCTTCATCTGGACACTGATCTGTGTCATTCTCGTTCTTGGAGAGGAGCGAACACTGCAGAGTCATTGTATCACCCAGCTTGACTGACTCCATGTCTGGAGTTTGTTTCACAGTTACAGATTTAAGTTGAGTTTTAGGATCTGTGTGATTCACAAAAATACATGTCTGTATTTGGTTTGATTTTGACACAGATATAGAAAGAAAACAATAAAATGAATATACTTTACCTTTCACTGCCAAAATTGTGCCATTTATAAATTCTGGTTCATATACCGATCCTGCATGACAGAGGTAAGTTGCTTCATCTTCTTTGCTTACATTTCTTATGATAAGAGAATACACATGACCTACTTTTGTGGCACTGAATCTTGAGTTGTTAAATTGTCCACTGAGGGATATTCTTCCATAAGTTCTTTTAGCAACTGTTTCAAGCAAGTATCCAAAATTCAACTTATACCAGTAAGAAAACTCTGCATTATTTTTCACACATGTCAGATTCACATCATCTCCAAGTTTAGCCTCATGTAAAGACATCTGCTGAGGAATCTCTCTCATTTCAATCAAAGCTGAAGAAAAGAAACCAACAGTAGCAGTTAGAACATGACAGGACAAAATACTTAAAAATATGTATAATCATCATGCAGTTTAAAATATTACAGAGCCTTATACAATTTGTCTTATATGATTTACAATGCTACATCCCACAGTACAGAAAAAGTAAACTCACACAATGTACTTAGAAGAATCAAAGGAACCAGTCTTCCGATCATTGTGGTACCTCAACCTTCTCTTGCACAACTGATGTCTTCCCACTCAAAGGAAGATTTAGTCACAAGAGGATCAAGGTTTAGAAAGTCGAAATCACAGTGATTGGCTGAAACACAGAAAATGCACTTCCTGTAATATTTTACAAGCCCTTTACAGTGAATATAGGCTGTTCTGTTTGTTTTCAAAGATAATTCTCCAGGAAGAGTAACATAATCTGCATTTGAAAACCTGAATTATATATACATGGAAATACAGTTGTATTCAAAACAAAATTGTGTTTTAGTTTGTTTATGATGAACAATCCACACAAGATAACCACAGAAATCTTGAGCAGATAGTTTTACCAATCATTTGAACAAAGATTTAGGAGACTATGATTATCCTCATACCCTCAAACACCAATGAACAACAACTGACAGTTTTTTTTATTAAAATAATATATTTTTTATTATTTTATTATATCTCATCTCACACCCTGAAGTTGACCTTACACTTTCCATAATTTACATACCAACCATGCAAGCAAAACCATCCTTATACCCAAATTACAGATTTTGGCTTTAAATTTAGTATCCAGACTTAAAAAATGCAGAGAGCCACAACTAAATAAATAATGATCAATCAAACAAAGTTAGGTTGGTTGTGCCCAACAGCAGATCCTCTTTGCATTTGCTGTGACTGACAAACTCAACTGGATAGTTGCTTTCAGATGTAGCTACAATACTGCACACATGTAAGATGTAAATACCCTATTAGAAGGTTTGTTCACTAAAAAGATTAACTTTGTTTTAGTCATTTTTTATGTTTTGTTTGAGCATCTGAAACAACAGCAAAGCCTGAGTTGTCTATCTGTAATCAAAAAGATCAGCACTCCCCTCATTGACCAAAGCAGTACAAGAGATCTATAATGCCTTACATTTGTTTTTGCGGGGATCAGAATGAGTGTAAGCAAAACGTATCTCAACTTTTATCTGCAGTGCAGCTGTTTGCTTCCTGCAACTCTCCGTCTCAGTCACACAGCCCAGCCCAACGTTTTTTGTCCCTTATATGCGTGAATTAATAATCTTGCTATCAATTGTGCAAAGAAAGTATAATATTATAGCAAACCTACATTTTATTTCCCTCTATGCTGGCGTTGTCTCATGGCAATCCATGTGACAGTAATTGTTTCATACATTCAGTAAGCTAACCGTTAACTTCGGTCTCAAGAAATAACTTCTCATACACGGCATGTTCTGATCTTTCTCTAAGCAGCTTTTGTTTTATTCATTGTTTTCTAAACCCACTCAAATAAAGCAAAGCTTAATATTAAAGCAGTATAAATGGAGGTGTAATTCATTATTTACATGACTGAGTTTAACTGCCAACTCTTGTCCAAGAACATGAATCATTGGATTAAATTTTGTATAATACTAAGTGCTTTGCGACTTTGTTTTCAGTGCAGTTGTCTACTGAGGTTACTGACGCTACTGGACTCCCACTCAAAAACAAATATGTAATGAAGTAAAATACTGGTGTTTGTCTTTGGGTTTGTTAGGTTTCGGGTGGTTTAGGGTATAATTTCAGTATTTTCAAGAATCCTGTTAATTCTTGTAACTTAGCTTTTGTATGTGAAATGAATAAAGTTTGTTCCTTTTTACCCTTTCAAGCTATGTGTGGATGTTAGTTTGATTTTAATTTATAAACTTTTGTGATTTTTCAAAACCTGCACCACATATTGACTAAAATATTTCCATAGTGCAAATCAATTGCTTTATTGCTGAAATGAAAGATGAAACTTTGAATGAAACTGAAATAAAGCGTGAGAAATAAATGCGGCTTATGATATTAAAGTTCTTCTTTGGAGCAAAAGGAGATCAATTAACTAAACTCATGTTTTGATGGTTAAAGTTCACTGTACACATGCTGGTTGGTGGGCCTTACCACTTCAGAGCAGAATGGTAATCCTCTAATCTCAGGAAATGAGACATGAAACACTACAGGTTACATAAATAAATAATGAAACCCCAGTGTTTGAGTTTTATTGTATTTTGCTTTCCACTTGTGTTCTAGTTTCAGTTTAATTGACCTTATTAAGTGCTACGATGCCTAGGTTGCTGTGTTAGTCCTTTGCTTTGTAGATCTTTTTGTGTCTTCTCCCCTGTTCTAAGTCTCCCTGCTTCATGTCTACCTGTCATGTTTCATGTCTCTGTGGTCAAATTCCTGTCATGTCTCGTAATGTTTCCTGTTTATTTTTGGAAGTCTTGTTTCCATGTTCTATGTACTTAGTTTTCACTTCCACTGTGGCATGATTATGTTCATCCTAGTCAGCTGTTTCCTCATGTGTCTCCACTTCCCCCGGTCACCTCATGTGTGTATTTAAGCTCACAATCTTCCTGCGTTCAGTGTGGTGTCGTCTGTGTTCCCTCCCCCATGTCTCATTTTAGACTTCATAGTGTCCCTTCATGTTTCATAGTATTATCAGTCTTCATAGCTTTCATTGTCTCTCTAGTCTTGTCACAGTTTATTCATAGTTGTCTCAGTTTGGTCTCAGCCTGTTTGCTTTATTTTTGTATGCTTAAGTATCAGCCCCCAAAAAAGGCTCATTTTTCGTTAAAGTTAATTCCGTCTCCTCGTCAGTGTCCGCACTTGGGTCCTCCACTCATTCCTCCCGCAGACCGTGACCACAAATTCCTATTTTATTTAAATAAACATGTACTGAGAAAATGTCAGGTTTAAGTAATACATGGATTTTGAATGTATGTAAAAATAAAACATGATGATTAAAATGTGGAAGTGAGTGAGAGAGAGTGAGTGGACTGAAAGAGTAGGCTTTAGGATATTTGCTTTTTCTCCAATTGAGTTTCTGAATTTCTGAGTGAACTTCCTGAAAACCATCAGTCTTTTAGACCACATCCCCACAAGACTGAAAAGGAAGTCATACCACTGATCAACGCGTTAATCTCTATTTATCAGCTATGTACCACAGGCCTTCAATATGGCAGTAGTTAAAATTTCACTTACATGTCATTACTTGACACTGTGTCAGTTATAGGCCAATCTCAAACCTTACCTCTTATCTCAAAAATTCTTGAAAGGGTAGCTAACTGATCATCTGCTGAGGGATGGTTTATTTGAAGATTTCCAATCAAGTTTCAGAGCTCATCACCGTAACAAAACAGAATTTGTGAACGTTACAAATGATCTTCTTATGGCCTGTGACAGTCGATTCATCTCTGTTCTCATCCTGTTGACGATAATATTTTACTTCAGCAATCATAGCATGCTGTAGATATTGAAGGTTCTGCACTGCAGTGGTTTGAATCACATCTATCTAATAGACTCAGGATCAGTTGAAGACATAACATACGGCCGAAAAATGGCCGAAAAGGCAGAACTGAACTGAACCCAAACGCAGAAACCCAAAGCGGAGGTGGCACAGTGTTTAACAATGTTTATTGATCTAGCACTGGTTGAACTTGACAGTAGCTGGAAACAGTGGGAGAGCTATGGTACAAGAAAACAAGGTAAGTAAAGCATGTCGCAACAAGAACATGGAGCATGGAGAGCCGATTACCAACTGCCAGTGAAGGAACGTCAGCGTAGAGCTTAAATCTCTCCAGCCTGATCGCCTCAGATCAGCTTCAGGTGAGTGGAACTGCTGAAGAGATGACAGCCCTGCCAAGGAAACTCAAGAACCTGGCGGGAATTTCCAGCCAATCATATCGTGACAGCATATTAATTCACTGCTACGTGGATAGCACCCAAATGAATCTACCCATGAAGCCAGATAACACACACCAATTGGTTGAACTGCAGTGTACTGCAGGAACGTCTTCAAGATATAAAGATCTTGATGACGCCTAATTTTCTGCTTTTATATTCAGATAAAGCTGAAGTTATTGGTAGTTTTTGACCGGGATGTGTCCTTCAATGTGTATAATAAACAAATATATAGGACACATCCAGCACACATCCTGTCTTAGAGTGATGCTGAAATAGTAGTTCATGCATTTATTACTTCAAGGCTGGACTATTGCAATTCATTTTTATCAGGATGCCCTAAAAACTCTGTGAAAAGCAAGAACTAACAGGGACTAGAAAGAGGAAGCATATTTCTCCTATGCTGGCTTCTCTTCTCTTCTCTTCTCTTCTCTTCTCTTCTCTTCTCTTCTCTTCTCTTCTCTTCTCTTCTCTTCTCTTCTTGGCTTCCTGTTAAATCCAGAATTAAATTTAAAAATCCGTCTCCTCACACACAAGGTCTAGAATAATCAGGCCCCATCTTATCATATAACCTTATAGTACCATATCACCCCAATAGAGCACTTCGCTTTTAGACTGCTGTTGTACTTGTCGTTCCTAAGATATTTAAAAGTAGTATGGGAGGCAGGGCTGCGTTGTCGTTGGGAATATGACCCCCTATGAGCAAGCACTTTGGGGACAGTAGGAAGAAACCTCCTGCAGAACGGGGCTCAGGGAGGGGAGGCTGTCTGCTCTGACTGGTTGGGGCAAGAGAAGGAAGACAGGATAAAAGACACGCTGTGGAAGAGAGCATGAGATTAATAACAAGTATGATTCAATGCATAGAGGTCTACTTACAAAGTGCTCTAGTGCGAAGTGCTCTAATAGGGTGATATGGTACTACAAGGTCATTAAGATAAGATGGGGCCTGATTATTTAAGACCTTGTATGTGAGGAGCAGGATTTTGAATTCAATTCTTGATTTAATGGGGAGCCAATGAAGGGAAGCCAATATAGGAGAAATCTGCTCTCTCTTTCTAGTCCCTGTCAGGACTCTTGCTGCAACACTTTGGATTAACTGAAGGCTTTTCAGGGAGTTTTTAGGACTTCCTGATAATAATGAATTACACTCGTCCAGCCTGGAAGTAATATTTGCATGAACTAGTTTTTCAGTGTGACTCTGAGACATGAAATGTTCTTATTTTAGAGATATTGTGCAAATGGAAGAAAGCAGTCCTATATATTTGTTTAATATGTGCATTGAAGGACAACTGAAGCGAAAGGTACAGTGGGTAGATTAACCACAGAACCCAGTCACTCAATTAAGCAACCAGGCTGGTGAGTCACCTGTAAGGTCACAATTTGCCTCCAATCATTCTGATGCACAGATAAATATACGTGACACTAATTAAGGACAAAGACACATAGTGAAATTAAATGCAAAACAGAGGAGACTTTTAACTACAAAATGAATTAAGAAGTAATTCAAATTGGAAACATCTCAGAGAGACTTGACAAAAAGACAACACAAAGCAGGCCGATCTAATAAATACTGGAAAATGAGTTAGTAGAAAGCAGAATACAGACATATGAACAGAACTCAGAATGCAAAAACATAGAAACAATAAAAAAATCATCTTTAGATAACAATGAGAAACATCCAGTGTGTGAATGTGTGTGTGAATGACTGAATATAGTGTAAAGTGCTTTGGGGTCAATAGGGACTAAGCAAAGCGCTATACAGGCCATTTACCATAAAACTCTAAGTAACCCAACAAAAACCCACAGTATGACATGTACAGGTGCAATTCTGAAGAGTGTGAACCCTGTTGCACAGATAAAGGAATCATTCAGATGTTGCAAATGTTTTATCGTTGCTTAATCAGGACTCTGCAGAATTCACAAATTTTTGCATGACAGGTGCATAGACAGGAATCTTTTATGTGTGGAGAATATTGCTCTCGCTTGATGCATGTAAACTAGTTAACAATGACCAATGCACATGCAACTGTGCAGATACAGTTTGACAAAATCAACAAGGCTCTTGTACTTTCATTTCAAAGCACTGTGGTATAGGTACGTCAGCGTCTGTGAGAGAACAAGCAAAGCCACATGTGGCGGCTGAACTGTGCGATGCAGGCTGTGGCTGGCTACTTCTCTGCTTCCGACACCCCGCCAAAACCTGTTTACTCAGAACGCATATGAATTTTGGTATCAACAGGATATGTAGCTCACTGAAAACAAGCCTCGGCAAGCTATTTTTAGCTGTAACTGTTAACCTGATAGTTTTCAGATCTGCTGTACTGGACATTGTTTAATTAATGCATTAATGCAGAGGAGTACAAAAAGAACTGCTTTCAATCACAAACTCCACAGAAGTACAGCTGTGCTAAAGATCGAAATAAAAATAATTTCAGTCACGTTTTGAGAGTTAAAATGTGATGATGTTAAATATGTAACATATAAAGTTTAATCGATCAAAGGTCAGAAGAGGTTTGCAGACCACCAGGTTAACTTGGGTGTGATTGGGGAGAAAGTGAAGACAGATATTAGAAACCACAATGATTGCTGTCTGGTTTCTTATGAGGTGGGTCAGGGGATCAAAATATTTGCAGACCCACCAACCACAGTTTGGTTAAAAGTGAACAACCTTTGATTTTTAAACACTGTTCAAGTTTAGTTCATTTACCACAACAGGCTTCATAATATGTACAACATACTCTATGCTTTGAGAGTCTTGGTTTTGAAAAGCAAAAGGCTTTTGGCAAAAGGCTCTAACCCAATTCATACTGAGTAAAGGAAACTCATATAATCAATATGAATTTGGAACCAACTGAATGGCTCAGAAATGATAGCTTAACCTTTGAACTCTGTATGATGTTGTCAGGTACCAGCTGTGTTTTCCTGTTGTGTGCAATGTGTTCTTTAGCACTGGTGCTCTGACCCTCCAGTCGTGGCCACTGATAACAGCCACATTTACCAAACCTGCAACGTCCTCATTAGGAAACTGGAGGGGAGGTGGTTAGGGTTATTTCTGTTAAGAATTTGTGTTTCACTTCAACTTCCAGATAAATTATAGACACTATATGCAGCTAGATTAAAGTTAGTGAAATATTATAGTTTGAGTTAAAACACGTGCAACTGCCCTCCCTCACATATGCCATAGCAAATGGGCCATTTTAGTAGCTTTGACAAATACTAATTGGCACCCCAGAGATAAGAATAAGATATAGCTAGTATTAAGGGACTATAATATCAGATAGCGATTTGCACAACTGATGGCTTCCTGTCTGTTGGCATCTCAAAACTTCAAGATAGGCACTAATCAGTTATTTAATATACTAATGTTTGTGGACGCTGTGCATAACATGGCTTACAACATAACTATGTTGCGTGACTAAGCAGTGCATTGCTTTTTCTAAACAAGTTATGAAGGAAACCACATTGCTGCAATGGAAATTCTTACAGAACAGTCGTCATATCACATGTCAAGTGCTAACGTGATGTGCTACGAGTTGCTAGTGCACAAAATATTTGCTTTAACTTTAGTTGCCTTGCGGAAACAGGTTTAAAGTTAGCCCCTGCACAGGAACTAAAAATAGAAAGCAAGAGAGAAAAAAATACCCCCTGTGGATTCACAACACGCAACCACATTACTGCTGATTTTTCCACTCACTGCCTGTGAAACATCAGCTAAAGTATTGTGGATAAATTACCTATTCTAAGTTACTTGTTTATGTTTTTTACATAAAATGAACTCAATGCAAACAGATTGAAAATAAAACTCTGTATTCTTTTTTGTTAATAAAAGGAAGCTGGTATTATATGGATATGATGCAACAGAATTCACTCAAAGCAACAACATAACATGTATAAGACAGCCGGCCAGCTCTCTGCAATGTTGATTTTTCAACTGAACACAAATTTGTTTGGCCTTTTTTTCATTATAAATTTTTTAAGTTAATAAGGTCAATTGTATAAATTATTTTAGAAATAAATTTGAAATATATTTTATTTCTGTCTTCTTGATAGGGATAAAAGGCCATAATTAGTCATGTTACTACAATAAAAACTGTTGTTACATTAGCTCTCATTATTGAGTAAAATGAGTGTATAACAGTAATGATGACTGCTCTTATTTGCTGCTGTCTTAAAGGACGACTGAGCTGAGGTCACTGCAGGCCCAACATGTTGACTAAGTTGTGACAAATGCTCTGTTGCCATCTGCTGGTGACTTATTGGTAATTTTACTTAAATATTTCTACGTTGTACAAGTATTATTTAAAAAATCAATACAACTATTATTTTAAACTATTAAATATACTATACTGAAATATAAGTTAAATGTAACTAATAAAAGAAGAGATTTTGACTGAATAAAAAGGAAATACAGAGGTTTTGAAGCAAGTGTTTTTTAACTTTTTACTGTTTATTTGCTCTAAGGTCAGCTACTAAAATTGAGTCCATTAAAGGTTTTTGTCTAGATGTTTGTTGCTGCCTGTTTTTTAATGGAGCAGTTACCTCATGTCATCTTTCATGGCAATGGCAAAGAAACGTTGTAGAAGCCTACTTGACATCAGTGTGAAATCAATAAACCACCAGCCATTTCTCTCCATGTGGGCCATTTTTATTGCACTCGTTTTTAATGCATTTTCTAACAAATTTAACTCCACATTTTAAAAACACTTCCCAGTTCCTTCCTTGAGGTTACAGCCAGCATTCATCCATATTAGGAGACGATTTGGAGGAAATTAAATGATTGCAGAAAATGGCTGTCAGATATGGATGATTTATTGTCATGTACAGTTGCCTGCACAATGAAATTAGGTAGCAAAACCACAAAGTTGTGAAAGTAAAGAAAGCAATATACAAGAAAGAAGAAGAAAACCAATATAAGAATAAAGTTGAATATATCAAATATTCACATTCAAGCTCAACAGAATTGTCCAAACTGTTTTTGCTTTATGTACTATATTTCCCAGAGAAATATAAAGACAGGAACTGCTGCTCAAGACTTTTGCACGGTACTGTACATGCATTGCTAAATGTCTTGATGCATGCTCACACGTCCAGGTTAGGAAATCCCAAATAGTTGATTCCGTCAACTGCTGTGGAACTTTGAAAAAGAAAGTTTCCACACGGAGTCTTGACACTGTGCAAATACTGATTGTATCTTTTTTTACCCAGTTTTGCACTGGTGCCGCGTGTTATGAAATCCTGTCCTTAATTTCATGATTATCATCATAATGACACAAATTATTTCTCATTTTAAGATTTGTGGTTAGACATTTCATGAACAAAATAAAACAATCATAGCTAAAATCTTTTACTTGCCATTATTCTTGGTTTTCTTCTAGCTCTACCATGGGGTTGATGTGGGTTGTTTTTAGTGGACAATCTGCTGCTGGATGGTTTCCTATGTAATTTGCATCACAAATTACACATTAGTTCTGGTTTTTGAAGAAGCAAAATCATGCAACATGGGTTCAACCTGTGCTTCAAGTTACTAATTACTTAGTACATATTGTATTTAAAAATCTTATCTAATTACTGTGTCAGAAAAGTAACTTAATTACTCAATAAGTAATTTAACTAAATACTTTTTAAAATCCCTATAAACCTTGAGTGGGCAAACAATAGAAATTAAACTCTTTAAATAATGAATACATTTTTTTAAAGATGGAGACTCTACAGTACGCAGCGGTAGCATCTCTTCCACAATATAGGCTGCAATCATTTTTTAAGCTCACCTTCAGACGCTTTCTGTGCTGCTGAAGTAAAATCAAGTTTTGCCTGAACAAGGATCACTCAGAAGTGTTCGTCTATGCTCTCGTGTCAGGCGCTTCAGTAGATTACTCGTACTATTAACAGCAGCCGATCGTTTTTTCTCCCCAGGACATAGCTTACATATTACTGTAACATTCTTGTCTGCTTGTTTCAGAAAAGTGAAGAGAATATGTCCATTTCAAAAAACAGCCACTCGCTTCAGCCGAGTCCGACATCTTCTGCTTTAGAATACGACTATGTAGCAAACTGGCGCGAAATGACGTGCAGCTGCACTACAGCGATGTTAAAGCAGCAGAGTTTACTTCTACGTTTAGAAGATAAACTATTGAAATTAAATAATGATATTCAGCGAGTTTAATTATTTTACAATGTAACACAAGTACATTGTAAGTAACTGTGATTAAAATACCTAAAATGAACAGTAATTAGCTACTCTACTTTTTCAGTGGAAAAGTGATTTAATTACAGTAACGCATTACACCCAACACTGGCCTTACTGCTAAAGAACAAAATGCCCCTAAACTCAACATTCCTCTAAAGTGCAGAGCTTGAGGTATTTGATGCATTTCTTGCAATACTAAACCAGACATAGACAATCAAAAATGAAAAGTGAACAAAGAGAATAAAAAAGATAATATGCTTTAGAAACAGATGAGGTTAGGGAGTGTACACAGGGAGTGTACTTTTGAGTGTCTTCTGTGTTAACCAATCAAATTCCTTTCATGATCTAACCCAACACGCTCAGTTCACCAACTTAACTTGCTGAAAACCCCCGAGAAGGAGCAGTGTCAAGATGGTGGTGTTATGGGTGATGTTGCTTCTTCTTCATCAAGGAGGTAAGTACAAATTTATTCTGTCCATAAATCTGAAACTGGATTATTTTTGTCAAATACATCTGTGAGCATTTATCGATAATATTTTTATAATAATATTTTGAAAACATTTTAACCTAATACGAAATGCTGTTGTGTTTTAACTCAGATTCTCTGGTTCCAGTGAAAATGGTTCAGCTTGGTGAACCAGCAACCTTAAAGTGTGATATATCCAAAGACATCAGCAGTAAAGTATACTGGTACAGGCAGAGTGTTGGGGATACACTTAAATTAATTGTGACACTATATCGAGATACAGAACCTGTGTATTATTCTCCGTTTTTGAAATCAAGATTTCCTGCAAAGAATGCAAACAATTTTAGCAAACTGACTATTCTGGAGACAATCCAAGAGGATGAGGGAATTTATCATTGTGGAACCACAGCATGGCATAATCTTGAATGGAGTGGGACATATTTGTTAGTTAAAGGTAATAAACAGACCAACTTTTACAAACTTTTTAATCTTTCAGAGTATTTTTTGAAGAATGTCATTGTAATACATTTTATATTATGCAGGAAACACTGAAAGGACATCAAACTATATTGTTGTACAGCAGCCGATAGAATCAAATCCACTGCGTCCAGGAGACACAGCAACTCTACAGTGTTCAGTTCTCTCTGATTCTCAGAACAAGACGTGTCCAGGAGTTAATAATGTTTTCTGGTTCAGAGCTGGATCTAATAAATCTCATCCAAACATCATTTACACTGATGGAAATAGAACTGATCAATGTGAGAAAAGATCTGACCATCAGAAAAGATGTGTTTATCAGCTTTCTAAGAACGTCAGCTCCTCTGATGCTGGGACTTACTACTGCGCTGTGGCCACATGTGGGGAGATATTATTGGGAAACGGAACTAAACTGAATATGCAAGGTACCCCAATGATTCTGAAATTAATCCATATAATATTTCTCATCAGGATGTGATATCTCTTACTTTTTGCCAATCCTAACTTTATTTTCTCACTACTTTTATTATTGTTCCAGAAAGCAGTGTGTTGTCACAGACAGCCAGTGCAGTTGTTTTTCTGCTCAGTGCTGTCGTGTGTATAAGTCTCTTTGTTATTGCTGTCCTCATTTACATAACCAAGAAAAACAACAGTGATCATCACAAAGGTAATTGAAGTTACTCACCATTTGCTATAAACAAAAATAAATAATTATTAGACATTTAATTCTTAATTAAATGTTATATTTCTAGACTATCAACAAGCTCCGGTTAATGATCAGAAAACACAACAGGTACTTAATGTTAACATTATTCTGATAAATATGAACTTAAACAAATTAAAGGTTAAAAGTTTTGATATTTTCTAATATTTTCCAATTTTATAATATTTTTATTTAGGACATTTCCTGGATTAAGGACACACAGATGTTTTCTGCTGTTATCTTTGCTGTGATGAAAATTTATATTTGCACAACAAAGGTTGTGAATGCAGCAGAGGAGCAGCAGATCTACACAGCTGTCAAGGCTTTTGGGCTGGATTAGAGCTACTTACTGTTGCTTGGTATGAAACATCTACATTACAGGATTTTTTCATCTTATAGATAATACGCTTTTATGTGTTAAAGTTCTGTTGTAGTTCTGTACATATACATTTGCACACACATCTAATGTGTATGTCTGTTGCTTTTTTCTGTCTTATTTACATTATTGTTATTGTTATTATCCATCTATCCATCCATTCGCTTCCGCTTATCCTTTTCAGGGTCGCGGGGGGCACTGGAGCCTATCCCAGCTGTCATAGGGCGAGAGGCGGGGTACACCCTGGACAGGTCGCCAGTCTGTCGCAGGGCCAACACACAGGGACAGACAACCATTCACACTCATATTCACTCGCACATTCACACCTAGTGACAATTTGGATTATCCAATTAACCTATCCCCACAAGCTGCATGTCTTTGGACGGTGGGAGGAAGCCGGAGTACCCGGAGAGAACCCACACAAACACGGGGAGAACATGCAAACTCCACACAGAAAGACCCCGGCCTGATGGTGGAATTGAACTCAGGACCTTCTTGCTGTGCGGCAACAGTGCTAACCACCGTGCCACCATGTTATTATTATTATTATTATTATTATTATTATTATTATTATTATTATTATGTGCTGCCTTTAATGAAGCCCAAGTAAAAGAAAAACTCCTCCAAACAAATTAAGTAATCATGTTAAATATTCCTTTCTTTCCTCACATTTCCCATTACCAAGTGTTTTCCTTAACATTTCAGCAAAATAGTGCAAGGTTGTTTTAAAGTATTAATTTAAGTAATATACCATTTTCAGGTTGATATCTACTCACATTGAAAATGTTTACCCAGTAAACTCCCCACAGATTTGACTGAAGGATAATTTCATCTCAGACCAGCACATGTTTTAGACTGTCTCTGATAGTGTAGCAGATAGTCTGATAGTGTCTGCAGAAACGTTTTTGAAGTTTGTACACATAGCGTTCTGTGTTGTGTTAGAACCAAGAGCAGCCTAAAGAAAACATCTGTGAAAACCTTGTATTTACTCTGAATATTATGTAGAAAAGGTATTTAAATATATTTATCCTTTCAAGGTTAAAAAAACAACAACAACATTGAAATACCTGCATAGAGACTATAAAAATATAAAACTATGCCTAAAAATTACAGAATTTCATCATGAAGTCTGTGATGAATAAATTCTTTATGTACTGTAATCAGTGTTTATGTTCAAGCTGGAGAGATTATACCTCTCGACTGGTCTGGGAACACCTTGGTGCTCCCCTGGACAAGACAGAGGACGTGGCTGAGGAGAGGAAGGTTTGGGCGTCTCTGTTTAGGCTGCTGCCCCAGCGGCCTGGACCCGGATAAGTAGAAGAAGATGGATGGATAAAAATTGTTGGAAGCAAATTTGATTGTGTTACACTGCATATCCTTGCATGATGAGAGAATATCATGCGTTTTTATGCTAAAATGTGTTAACCAAACTTGACCCTTCCCTCTTTAACGTTATACGACACCTGTAAAATCGACAGTTTTCCTTGTCTGTTGATTAAAAAGGTGAACAAACCACCGTTTGGCTTAACATATTGATCCTCCATCACATCAGTGTTCTGAATGCTTTTATTGTAAAAGATTGCTGATTATTAGTGGTGCTGGCAACGCCGCCTGTTGGCCGATTGTGCTTCCTGTGATGTTCAGTTAGTTGCCTGGAGTTTCAGCGAGACTACCTACTGATCATGTTTACTTCTCTGTTAATTAAAATTCTCTTCAAAGTTTCTCATTCTTTTATTTCCATGCTGAATGGAAGAGGACACATTTAATTACAGACTGAGCAGCTTTTTTCAACTTTGATTCAAAATAATGGTTTTCAGTGTCCAGCCAGTTTAGGTTTAGGTCAGACATAACTTTTTGCATCTATTTAAATTTGAATTTGCACCACTTTAGTAACAATTAAAAAAAATCTCTCTCACACTACAGTTTATGATGAAAGACTGCTGAGAACATTTTCTCTAATCAACCTCAACTACACTTTGTTCATTACACAACAGAGGGACATAATCTGAATAAAGATTAATGAGTTATGTTACAAAATACTTTGAGCTTGAAGTCACAGTTTTCAGTGTCACAAAGGTGGCTCTCCTATTACATGGTTATATGGCCATGGTGACTCATCAAAATCCATACATGATCAATAATTATATCATTTTTTAATATTATTTATTAATTTGTTTATTTTAATTTATATTCAGTAATCTTTGAGAGCCAGAAAGATTACATACTAAAAGAATATGAATTTTATAAGTTATTAAGCTGTACCTTACTAACACTATCGACCGAAGCCCAGCTGTACAGCAGCACAAACTGTATGTGTCACATTCAGTTGGTGATGCAGAAATGAAAAATCATTTTTATGTTTGATTCTAATATTACTAAATCTCTTTTATAAATAACAAGAATTAAATGATGTGACAGAGCTTGAAACAGAAGCTCTGAGTTAGCAGAGAAAGTTGATAACCATAATCAACCACCCATTATCTGTGACAAGAACAGCAACAACAACCTCCATCTAAGCTGTGCAAGACAACATGAGCAGCTGAAATGCAGGTGCCTCTATGTGACACCACAGGAAATGAGGAGAAAACACAAGCAAAGAAAAGCACAGAGGAAAAAACAGACCAAAGCTGACAGAGGAAGCAGAAAGGCGCATATGAAATAACCAAAAAACTGTAGTCTGTAAAGTGAAGAAGTAGTATGTAAGTTTCCAACCACTGTGACACTTCGGGCTGTGAACACATTAAGCTGATCTAACTCATATAACCTTTGAAAGCCTGAACCTACCATGTGAAGACCTCTATTCACTGAAATCAATACAGCAGTAATCAGTACAGATAAACAAAGACTAAAATATGAATTTAAAAATATATTAATTCCGACTTCAGTTTTTTTCACCAAACAGGATTTCTCCATATGTGAGCAAAGCACAGTAGTATGGTTTTAGCATTAGATGATTTGGAAAGACTGTAGTCACATGTCTCGTCCTCTTTATTTCTGATACTGTCATAGGGCCTGGAAGGGACTCTGGCCCATCTCTAAAAGAGACAGAAAACCATTCACACTCAGATTCCCCCCAATTCAGTTTAGAAATATCAGTTAACTTCTCCCCACTAACTGCATGTCTTTGGACTGTGGGAGGAAGCTGGAGTACCCATGTAGCAGGCACGCAAACATGGGGACAACATGCAAATTCAGCACAATTTGTTCCTGTGAGGCGACAGTGCTAATGACTACACTCTGCTCCCTGTATGTGCTGTGTGAGCTGTATTTATTTATTTTCATTCTCATTCCTTTTCATTCTTACTCTATTTCTATGCAAGTACAATACTGTTGTGATTATTCTTAGTTTATCTTATTTCTATATATATGTATATTTGATTTTTTTCCTCTTTTTTTTTTTACAGTTTTCACCTTTGAGGACGATATTTTGTCCCACTGTATACTTGATGGGTTGACAATAAAACACTTTACTTGTTATGTTAGGGTTAGGTCTCATTCCAAAATGAATTAAATTCATTTTTCACCTTAAAATTCTGAACACAACACCCCATAATGACAAAATGGAAAAAAAAAAGTTTTCTTGAAATTTTTGCTAATTTATTAAAAATAAAATACAGAAATATAACATGTATGAGGAGTAGTAAGTAGAAAGTAAGTAGTAGTAGTAAAGACTGGTGTTCAAAATGGCAGAAGAAAATGAATTTGCTGCATAATCTATCATATACATTCATAACAATAAAGACAGAGATTGGTGCAAAAGTACAATAACAATAAACACAAAAATATAGGTGTGGTGAGAATAAGGCATGGCGGGACCACGGAGTGTCATTCATGTTTTGAGCCATCTTTATTTACATCTCACCACAACAACACACCAACCCCTGAGTCCCCCGTGTTTTAACACGGCGGGCGTGATGTACTTTATTCGTCAAAGGAGATGTAACACAGAATATAGCATAGAATAACTAAATGCATTAACAATATGATACAATGTTTTTTATGACCAAATTCATTCAAATCAATGAAAATTTTAATTGAAAATTTTATATTTTTAGTGCTAAATAAAAAAACAACAGCTGATTCAAGGCGGTTTGCGAGAGTTGTCATTTTGTATGTTACAGCAGCGGCCCGGTACCGGTCCGTGAGTTGTTTGGTACCGGGCCGCGAGAGTTGAGGCTCAGGTGTGAAATGTCTGGTTTTCAGGGTTTTTATCGGTCTTCAGCGTTATTTTGTTATCGTTTTAATCGTTAACTCGGTTTCCCTGGGTCTTGTCACGTGTGTTATGAATAACTTTTCTTTTTTTCGGTACCAGTACTAGTTTTATTTTGTTGTATTTATCCGCGACACCTTAAAGGCCGGTCCGTGAAAATATTGTCGGGCATAAACCGGTCTGTGGCGCAAAAAAGGTTGGAGACCGCTGTGTTACAGTTAGTCAAATATCCTACTGTTAGTCTCACAGCTACAGTGAGTAAACAAAAACCAGTCCACCAGATGTATTATGCTATGACATGGGCCTTTTATATGTTTTCATTAATGAAGCATGCCAATATGAGTATAAAAAGGAATAATTTCATAATCAGTTTTATTAATTCATTGGATTAACCTTTGTTGTCTACAATGTTTTCTTTGATATTCTGGTTCCAAAAATCATGAATGTTCTAAATTTAAGAAAGCAAAGCAAGAAAAACCTTTAGTGTCTGGATAAAATAAGAACTGCGATCACAATCACACAGAGAGCCAGCAGCATGCCGAGCACAATGACAACCGGGTCCCACTTTTGTCCTAAAATCACAAAACAAAATACACTAAATTCTTTCATTCTCATTTATAATTTGTAAACAGAAAATATTATCAAATGTCATGAAAGAAACGCTGAATAGTTTTTACCATAAGTGGATTTCACTTACTAATAACATTTTAAGTCAGTCTCTGTGAGCCATGACATGCTGATAAATGTGGAAAGCATTAAGAAATTAATTCTGGGCTTTTTATTAGGTTTAGAAGTTTAAGAGTTGTATGCCATTTAAGTCCGCAAGTCCACAGGTAACAGTAGCAAATCAAATATTACATTTACATTAATGCATAATATAAGAATTACAGATATTTTTTAAAGTCTTATCAAATGATTCCCTGAAACATAAAAACAGTTTCAGTGAAGTGAATTAACATGTAGGAAAAAAATCAGCAAAAGATTTTAGACAATTATAAGTGTGACCATTTAAGATCTCTATATAATTAAACAAAGTAATTTTAAAAAATATACATACCTATCTCAACCACAGTTCCTTCACCAAACAGGATCTGTCCACATGTCACCACGGCACAGTAGTACGTCCCAGCATCAGATGAGTTTGTTACAGTTTTGGACAGACTGTAGTCACATCTCCCGTCCTCTTTATTTCTGAGACTGCCGTGGTAAATGCTGCCTGGATGGGATTCTGATCCACCTTTAAACCAGTGCACTTTGTCTTCATCTGGACACTGATCTGTGTCATCTTTGTTCTCAGAGAGGAGCGAACACTGCAGACTCATTGTATCACCCAGATGTACTGACTCCACGTCTGAAGTTTGTTTCACGGTGAAAGATTTCTGCAGCGTTTTTGTATCTGTGTGAATTACAAAAAGACACAAAATAGCATTAACTGTAATTATTTGGGCTTAGAAGCAGATATGACAAAAACAGTCAAATTAAAATACGTTACCATCCACGACCAAAAGCGTGCTATTAAAAAATTCCATTATGTATGCCGTTCCTCCTTGGCATAAGTAAGTTGCTTCATCTTCTTTGGTTGCATTTGTTATGGTAAGAGAATAAATATCACCCACTTTTGTGGCATTGAATCTTGAGTTGTTAAATGGTCCCTTTAGTGATATTTTGTCAAAACTTCCTGAGGCAATTGTTTCAACCATGTTTCCAAATTTCAGCTTATACCAGTAAGACAAACCAAAATCATCCCTAGGGATTTTACATGTCAGAGTCACATTATCTCCAAGTTTAGTCACAGTTATAGAGCTCTGGAAAGGATCCTCATCCCCTTCGGTCAAAGCTAAAAAAAAAAACAAAAAAAATACGGTATCAGTTAGATTCGAACATGACAGGACAAAGCACCTTAAATTTAACAAATATTACTCAACCCTATATCGCAGTGTCACATGTTTCAGTGCAGAAGTAAACTTACACAATGTACTTAGAAGAATCAAAGAAAGCAGCCTTCTGATCATTGTGGTACCTCAGCCTTCTCTCGCACAACTGATGTCTTCCAACTCAAAGGAAGACTTGGTCACAAGATAATCAGGGGGTACGAAGTGGAAAATACAGTCATTGGCTGAAACACAGAAAATCCACTTCCTGTAAAATTTTACAAACCATTTTAGTGAAACTTAGCTGTACAGTTTGTTTTCACTGATTATTCTCCAGCATAATCTGTATTTTAAAACCTAAATTGTACATAGATATAGGTTAAAAATATATATACATTGAGATTAATGTTTTATCATTGAAGCAAAGCAATAGCTACTAATTCCTACGGTTATAGATTTGGCATTGAGGATCGTAATTACTCCAAAAATTGTAACGCAATGCATGATTTCATGATAGTCTATTCTCCACTAAATCTCTTGATTTCTTCCTCTCGTAAAAATTGCAAAAGTGATCTGAATACTTTGATTTTGGTAGTGATAAAGAAAAACCTTGTATTCTTAGTCTGTTTTTAAAGACCATCTTCTCATCTAGACCACCATCAAATTCAGAATTTGAAAATGACAGTTTTATCAATTCTTTGATCAGAGGTTTTAAAGGCTGAAATCAATCCGAGACCCTCAAAACATCAATGACAAACAACTGACAATGTTTTGTTTTTTTTCATCTAACATTGCATTGCAGACAGGTACGTGCATTAGAAGAAGCCTTAGCTTATTGAGCAATTCTCAATAAGAGCCCGCCACACAAGTGGTGTCCTCTTTTAAACTCATCAACCACAACATTAACGCCACTGACACTGAAACCAGGCCACATACATACCAGCCAACTACAAACTGCTATAGCCCAAGCAAACCCCTCATGGCAAAGGCAGTCAACAATTGCAGCATCCTCACCTAGAAGATGCACTAGCCCCAGTTTATTTAGCACTACCACAAAAACTGCTCAACAACATTTTGCCCAGCATTCAAACTCAAGCATTCACAGAACGCACTGGAAAAAGCTTGATCCACAAATAACCCATTCTGGATCCGAGACAAGTTGCTGCCCCAAGTGGAGAAGTTTAAAATATTGAGTTCATGAGTAAAGGGATAATGGAGCAGGAGATTGAGATATAAACCAGGGCCACATATTCAGCAATGCAGAAACTATATTAGTCTGTTGTGGTGAGGACAAAGCTCAGTGTGAAAGCGAAGCTGTAAATTTACTGGTCAGTCTATGTTGCTGCCCTCGTATGTTCACAAGCTCCAAATGACTGAGATTGTAGATAGGGTCAGGACCAAACCATTTAGGAGGGGCTTCGAGTAGAGCTGCCAATGTTCTACATCAAAAAGAGCCTGTTGAGGTAGTTCAGGCATCTGACTTCACTCCCTCTTTAACACCTCCTGGGTGAGATGTTTCAGGGATTTCCTACTGGGAGGACACCGTGGGCAAGATTTGGGACTCTGAAACTCTGGAGAGATTTTTCTCTTTCAATTGGTTTAGGAATGCATCTGTGTCCTCCTGATGAGCTGGAGGACTTGGCTGAGGAGAGGGAGGACTGCTTGTCTCTATTTAGACTGCTTCTATGCAATCCAAACCTGGATAAGTGGCATAAAAAACTTAGTTACAGTTATTTACAAGCCAAACCAGTAATTACCTTTTAGAAATAGGGAGTAGCACATGGTAGGGAGGAAAATCACTTGCACCTGGGTGTCACTGGCTTATTGTTGCATATGTTTGTTTGGGTTTTTTATTGCTCAATCAAGAATCTACAAAAATTCAAAGAAGTCTCAAATTCCGACAGCGGCACATACATGAACTGTTTATGTGTGGAAACATAGTGCTTAACGTAGTGCTTAACAGGTCAGGAGCAAGGTTATGAAGGACCATGAAGGTGAGCAGAAGACGTTTTGTATATTATCTGGAATTTCACAGGGAACCAGTGAAGTTCCTGAAGAACAGAGGTGATTTGGTAATAATGTAAGCAACAGAGTTTTGAACAAGTTTAAGCTTATGGAGGGATTTTGGGGGGAAACCATGCAAGAGAGAATTACAACAGTCAATGCAGTAGGTAACGGGACTATGAACAAGAATGGACGTAGACTGAGGGGAAAGAGAAGGACGTAATCGGGAGGGGGGCGCAGAATAGCACGGGAAGGAGCGCAATCACACAAAAACCACACAGTCGCTAAAAGGTCCGCAAAATCCTCTTAGCCTTTACGTTGCTACCAGCCTGTTGCTCGAGCCGCCGTACCGCGACGCTCGTACCGGGGGGGCTGGCGCGTCAGACATGGCCGTTTTGATCCCATGGCTATCCAGCCGTAACGCTCCTCACCTGCGGCACCCAGAACCTGAAAGACAAGACAGGAAGAAGAAAAAAAACAGCATTCCCCCGCAGGGTGGGTGGATGTCAGAAATGTTAGCCCATTAATTCCCTGCAGTTCTTTTTCAATTGAACACTAATTTGTTCAGCACTTTCTTGTCTTTTAGGTTTTATCCGATACCGGTGCCAAATCGGTACTTTTGAAACGGTGCCGGTGCTTAAACGGTGCTCAAACCGGTGCTTAAAGAATGGAGAACACAAACTTTGTCCAAAAATCTCTCATGTTCAGCTGTTTTGTTGTTGTTTTTTGTAAAAAGATAACAATGTTAGCCTTTTCTGCAGCTATGGGGCATATATGGTATCACTCTTGGCTGGAAGCTTAAACAATGGAAAAAACACAAACTTTGTCCAAAAACCTCTCATGTTTAGCTGTTTCCCACTTTTTCTTTGGTCATTTTAGCCTTTTTGTCCAGGGTGAAGGGAGTATCTGCCATCAAACAAGAAGACAGCAGCATGTAGCTATGATGATGTTTGCTAGTTCACCTTACATGCATTAATGTAATAACGTGGTTAGCCTACTCAACGTAAATTACACACGGACAACATTAAGCGACTCACGCAGAGAAGAACAGCTGCTGCTGCATCATCATCCTCATCATTTCTGCTACACTGGCAGGGCTAGGGGCCAGGACTCTATTCTTCGGGTTTTTGGGGGATGTTGCTCCGGTCCGATAACTGGCAACCCACCCAACGTGCACAGTGTGAGGTCTCGCAGCAAGCTATCAAATACGGCGCATTTCTGGGCTTTTAAAAAAAACGCTATGCGTCGCCAGGTGTTTCATCGGATTCTTGGTGTTACCTCCTTTGACAGTATCACAATATCATCTTAAAGCACTTGTTGCTGCTGAGTTTGCATCTTTTACTGTGAAGTACAGCCAGACTTTTGACCGCTTCGCCTTGGACATTTTTAATCTGTAGCTCTGCTCTAACTGAACGTACGTACCTGGCCCCGCCTACTATCCTGGGAAACGTAAAATGATTGGCTAGAAGTGTATCACAGCTCAGGAAAAAAAAAGGACTGAAATAAAGCACTGAAATGTGCGCTGCTTTTCGGTCTGCTTACTACCGTTTATGTCAGAACGGCACCGGACACCGATACCCATCCCTAAGCAGGAACATCTGGCCCAGCAAGGTGACAAATGCTCTGTTGCCACCTGCTGGTAAGTTTTTCATTCTTTTAATGTTATTCCACAGTGATTCTTGAAGAAAACAATTACAAAATATATTGCCTAAATGAAAAATTATACTTTCATGTAAATCTCGCTGCTTTGTAAAAATATTAGATTATGAAAATAAAAAAATATGCATTTGTTAATCTGTCAGTTAAACCAGTAAATTATTAATAAATAAAGACCACCGCTGCTTCTGTTTCTTGTTTTTTGTTTTCTTTCTATGCAGAATCTAAATGCATTTTTACACTACATTAAAAAAAGTAATTGTAAAGATGACCTAACACTCTGCAATTACATTGTGTTTGTCATTGTACAATTGTCCTGTATTCGTAAATGCCACCATACCATACCTAATCGTAAGATTCGTAAAGCCCACTTGTTTGGGCAGAAGGAACCAAACATATGTGATATACCACCAGGCCCCAGTGACTCTTCTCCATGTATCCTAAGACTGCTTTGGTCACTAATTTTTAATCCTATTATTACTGACATGTGTGGACAATACATGACTTCAGACTTTAAATCTTAAATCAGTTCCCTGAGGTAACCATCTTATCACTACGATACCATCTCATCCTCGTCAAATTAAATTTAACTGCCTTTATTATTATTATTTACATTCTCTAGTGATAAAAATATGTCACATTAAAAGTGAATTTAACAAATGGTAATGCCAGAAAGGGGATTCTGTCCATCTGGATGTAGTGTTTTTCATTCATCCAAATCAATGTTTTCAGTCTCACAGTCTGATACGTGTATACCATAGTTTTAAAAGATGTGGGACACTGTGTAAAATGTATATAAAAACAGTATGGGACATGTTTACCACTGAGTAGCATCCTCTCTTCTTTTAACAACAGTTCATAATTGTTTGGGATTTGAAGAGACCAGTTGCTGGACTTGGTGAAAGTTGCCCCATTATTGTCCAATAGCTGTTCAACAGTCCTGGGTCTTCTTTGTCATATGTTTCAGAGCCAGTTTTTAGTCAGCCTCCTGTCAGAGAGCACAGGGTTTTCCAAAATGTATGTGCAAAACCTGCTATCCTCTCAGCTTGCAAAGCACCAGCCTTTGGTAATGAAATATGGAAATTCCCATTAGAAATACAAAAAATATACATTCCAGTAGCTCGGCATCAATCTGGCTTTCAAAGACAATAGCCAACTGTCATTTCCATAAGGAGAGGTCATTGGAAAGAATGAACAGAGTGTTGATAGATGCTTGGCTCTTAGACTCTGATGGCCCATTTCGGCAGAAGGGAACCCCAGCTGTGAAAGCGATTGGAGCAGGACCTCGAGCCGAGACGCTGGTAGTGGAGATAAAGGTGCCGTGAATGGAGCTTGAATGATGAGAGGAGGAAATATGGAGGAAGTGGGGTGCACAAAGGCATTTCAAAGGAGAAAGACAGGTGCATAGTTAAATTTAAAGTATGTGTCATGAATGCTGATTGGTGAAAAATTTTTCTCCAGGCAGAGAAGCTTTGTTTAGTGGTGGATGTCACGATCCTGAGTCATTTGACCCAGTGTTTTGAATTTTCTCGTGTTTTGATGTCATTTTGTATTATGTTTCATGTTTAAGTCCTCTTTGGTAGTCTTAAGTTGATTTTCTAGTGCCTAGGTCGTTTCTGTTTAGATTTA
The DNA here is from genome assembly GCF_041146795.1 of Maylandia zebra. Lineage (NCBI taxonomy): Eukaryota > Metazoa > Chordata > Actinopteri > Cichliformes > Cichlidae > Maylandia > Maylandia zebra. The sequence continues at coordinate 3,590,075 of NC_135168.1, read as the reverse complement.
GATTATTTAGTATTTCCCCCTTGTGTCTTTGCCCTCTGTGTCTCCCTCTGTGTGGCTGTGATTATCTTTGTTGTGAGTTCTTGAGACTTGCTTCCCTCATGTTTCATTCTGTTCCCTGTCATGTTATCCATATTTCCTCAGTCATGTCTCCGTGTGTCTGTCTGCGGCTCTGTGTGTGTGTTCCCATTACTCCCTGTTTTACTTTGTCTTTTAATACATTACGTCATATCTCTCTTGACTCTCTTCAGTGTACCCTTTCAAATAAAGCCGTCTTCAGCAGACAGTTCAGCTTCTTCACCTCTTTTCAGCAGATAGTTCCTTCTTCAGTTTTTTTCAGCAACACTTCCACTACATTTCTGCTACATGGCATCCACACACCATTTTCACAGGAAATAAAACTTTTTCTAGTACACATCTATAGTTTGTTTTCATTGCATGTGTGGATTGGATGGGTTGTTAATGAGATCTGGTGGGAATTCTATATCAGTAGTACCTTTAGAAATGTGATTACTTAGAAAATTAAAACTTATACACTCCCAGTCAAAAGTTTGGACACACCTTCTCATTTAATGTTTTTGTTTTTTTTTTATTTACATGACTATTTATATTTCAAATGTAAATAGTGATAATAAACAAAAAAGTGTGAAATATCTCAAAACATCTTTTATATTTTAGATTCTTCAAACTAGCCACCCTTTGAGTTGATTACTGCTTTGCACACGCTTGGCATTCTCTCGATGTGCTTCATAAGGCAGTCACCTGAAATGGTTTCCCAACAGTCTTGAAGGAGTTGCCAGAGATGCTGAGCACTTGTTGGTCCTTTTGCCTTCACTCTGCTGTCCATCTGTGTGTGTGTGTGACATCAAACTACACTAATATCCAACAGTTGATTCTGTCTGTTCAAGAGACATAGGAACTTTTCAGTGTTCACTGTACTCTAATTCTCACAAGACAAAATAGAATAGAATAGAATAGAACAGTATAGCCATTTATTGTCATTGTACATGTACAACAAAATTGTGGGTGCTCCATACCAGCTGTCCCAGAATAAAATCTAAATAGTAGACAACAGGAATAAACAGCAAACAGGAGAAATATATACAATCAAGAGGAATATATGCAAAATACCATTAAAACACAAAGGCACACATTAGATTAGTTACAAAGTTACAAGTTAAAAAGTGCTTGGAAGTAGTGCAAAGAAAAGATACAGTCTGAACAGAGTCAGTTTGGTTTGCTATGTAATTTTCATATGTAATTTGCACCACAAATTACACATAAGTTCTGGTTTTGAAGAAAATAAATCATGCTGTGTGCTGTTCAACACTACTGAAGAACAAAATGTTATGGTCCCTCAACTTAACATTTCCCTGAACTGCAGAACTTGTGGTGTTTTAGGCAGTTTTTGCAGTACATATTAAACCATACATAGAGAGTCAAAAAAAAGGAAGTGAACAAACATTGTAACAGGAAATGAAAAAAGATCATTTGTTTTAGAAAAAGATCAAGATGAAATTGGTGTCACAGGAAGTTTATTTTAAGTGTTTTCTGTGTTAACCAATCAGACGCATTTTATGGTCTAACCCAGTGTGCTCATTTCCCCTTCGTAACTTACTGAAAAACCCTAAGGTGCATTTTCAAGATGGTCATCTTATGGATTACATTGCTTTTTCTTCATCGAGGAAGTAAGGGGGGATTTGTTTCTGTTTGTTTTTGTTTTATCTGACCATCTGACCAAACTGAACGTATTATTTATGTGGAATAGATTCATATATAGATAGACATAGAGATAATAAGAGAGATAATAACATAAAAACTGAACGTTTTCTTTTACCTTAGATTCTCTGGTTCCAGTGAAAACAGTCCATGTTGGTGAAACAGCAACATTAACATGTGTTTTACCAAATGAAGAGCTCGGCAGCAGAAAGGTTCAGTGGTACAAGCAGAGAGTCGGGGATACTCTTAAATTATTAGTGTCACTTCCTGGAAAACCTTCTTCAGAGTTTTTTCAGTCAAGATTTTCTGCACATAATAGTAAAGATTTTAGCAACCTGACCATTTGGAATGTAGCCCAAGAGGATGAGGGAATGTATCACTGTGGAATAGACACCTGGATTAAACTTGAATGGAGTGGGACATATTTGTTAGTAAAAGGTAATGAACTGACCAACTTTTACAAAATTATTAAATGCCTCTGAGAATGTGGTGAATAATTTACTTGTATTACATTTTGTATTACACAGGAAACACTGAAAGGACATCAAACTATATTGTTGTACAGCAGCCGACAGAATCAAATCCACTCCGTCCAGGAGACACAGCAACTCTTCAATGTTCAGTTCTGACAAATTCTGAGAACAACACATGTTCAGGACATCATAATGTTTTCTGGTTCAGAGATGGATCTAATAAATCTCTTCCAAACATCATCTACACTCATGGAAACAGAGCTGATCAATGTGAGAAAAGATCTGACCCTCAGGATGGATGTGTTTATCGCTTCTCTAAGAACGTCGGCTCCTCTGATGCTGGGACTTACTACTGTGCTGTGGCCACATGTGGGGAGATATTATTTGGAAATGGAACTACACTGGATGTTCAAGGTATCTGTGCCTGATTTTTAAATCAAGACATATAATATACATAAATCAGATAATATTTATCAGAATCAGAAAGGGTTTTATTGCCAAATGTTGAGCAGGTTTACAACATTAGGAAATTGCTGCGGTGCTTCAGTGCAAACATACTGTCATAAATTACGCTTAAATAGACATGAAAACAAAAATAAGAATAAGAATTAAAAGTGCTAAGTAGATAGACATATACATGTTACATATACATTTATATTTAAGTACCAGTAATTAATACACGTTTTTATTTCATAACTACTGTAATCTTACTATTAGGCAACTCTAATTTTGTTTTCTCACTTTTACTATTGTTGCAGAAAGCAGTGCATCATCACAGACAGCCAGTACAGTTGTTTTTGTGCTTTGTGCTGTCATGGGTATAAATCTCATTGTTACTGCTGTCCTCATTTACTTAACCAAAAAAACCAACAACAGTGATCACAAAGGTAATTGAAGTTACTCACAGTTCACTATAAACAAAATAAAAGATTCTTAAATTGATATTAACTTGTTGTCTTTCTGTACTATGATCAAGCTCCTGTCCTGCAGAAAAACCTTAGTGATCAGAAAAGACAACAGGTAAAGTATTAAATGCTACGATTACTCTCACAAATATGAAAATTAAAAATAAATATTAAAGGTTAATAAGCATTTTTACATTTTTGAATAGATTAAGGACACACAGATGTTTTCTGCTGTTGTCTTTGCCGTGATGGAAGCTGATATTTGCAACAAAAAGGATGCAAAGGCAGCAGAGAAGCAGCAGATCTACACAGCCATCAAAGCTTTTGGGCTGGATTAGATCTACTTACTCTTGCTTGGTATGAAACAATCTACATTAGAGGATTTTTTTCATCTTATAGATAATGCGCTTTTATGTGTTGAAATTATGCTCTAGTTCTTTACATATACACTTGCATACACATCCAAGCTGCAAGATTCCTACTGTAGTCTGGTCATGACTGTCGGTTGCTTTTTTTCTGTTTTATTTACAATCTTATGTGCTGTCTTTAATAAAGCCCAAGTTATCAAAGTAATTATGTTTAAAATGGACATTACTGCACCAGGGGTGTGATTACATGGGTGCCCACATAATTCCCCTACTTTCTTTCCTGTCATGCTAACAACCCATTCCTTTTTAATTAACATTTCTGTAAATTACTGCAAGGTTGTTGTAAAGTATTAATGTAAATATTATTTTCAGGGTGATATTCATGTACCAGGAAAAGGTAGCCAGTAGCCTACACAATTTCCTTAGGGATTAATAAAGTATTCTGATTCAAATTTGATTCAAGGGTCACTTAATTCCAGAGCAGCACATTTTTTGGAACCTTTTCTGCTCGACCATCTCTGATTTGCATAAAAAATGTTCATCTTTTGGCACATAACAATTGCTGTGAAATTTCCGAAATCAAACAACTGTGTAAACATAGTTAAAAGAATCAAGAGCAACCTGATTAAATATGTTAAACATGTCAGAATTTGAATATGTAGAAAAAGTATTTTGAGATTGAAACACATTTAGTCTTCCACTGTTTCCACTGAAAAAAACATTAAAATACCTGCATAGAGACTGTAATAATAAACTATTAATAGAATGGTAAAGTTTTTATCATGGTGTTTGTGTGAAAGACCGTCTTTTTGTACTGTAATCAGTGTTTATGTTGAAAAAAAAAATTACTGCAAGAAAATCTGTGTTCCACTGCATATCCTTGATCAATGAGACATAAGATTTTCCTTTCTCTTTGTATGCTAAAACCTGTTAACCAAACTTGACTATTCCCTTTTTAACGTCATCCAACACTGCTATCATTTTTAACAGCTTTTCTTTTTTTCTTTTTTTTTATTAAAAGCTTACAAAGCCCTGCTTGGCTTAACATATTGGTCCTTCATCCCTTCAGTGTTCTGGAAGATTTTATTGTTAAAAATTGTTGCTCATTGTCTTTTGGTGTCTTTTGGCCGGTTGTGCTTCAGATGGATGTTCAGTTAGTTACCTGTTGTTGTTAAAATTGGGGCGGCAGGGGGAAGGAGGGGGATGCAACACAGTCTCCCTGTAGTGATCACCCAGCAGGGCAAGGATTCGTAGCACTGCAGAGTTTGTCTAATCTATTATAAATAATAACATAACTGTCTGCTCCTGTATTTTATTACATGTTGTAATAATTGTATATATAACATTCAAGAAGTTTTCACAGGTTATCACTTGTTCCACATGTGTCATGTTATAGCCTTATTTCAATGGATTAAATACATTTTTTACCTCATATGCTATGACAAAATGAAGAAAGGCTGCTTGAAATTTTTACAAATTTATTAAAGCAATTAAACTAAAATATAACATTCAGTGTAGAAGTTAAAGGTTTTGTGGTGCTACATAGTCTGTCTAATATATTATATACAATAATAATAGACACTGGTGCAAAAGCACAATAACAATCAATACAAATATAAAGGTAACAGTAATGTCTGATAATATGTGGGGTGTAGATATACAGTGTTTTACATGAACAGGCAGACTTTTATACTTTGTGTAGACTTTACAGGTATATACCTAATTTTGTGGCACAGAATATGACATACAACAACTTAATGCATTAACAATATGACGCAATGAGTATATGAAAAAAATATATGTATCACACAGAGAGTCATATATCTTTCTGTCAGTCTCAGAGTTAGAGCTTGTGAGCTCTGCAAAAAATGTGTCATCCAGAGCATGTGTTATGCTCAGACATGTGGATTATTGATTAATGAAACATGCCAATATTAGAATAAAAGGATATTCTGACAATGACTATTATAAATTCAGTATAACAGGCCTTGATTGAGCTTTGGTGCTCTAAAGCAAAGAAAAACCTTTGGTGTCTACATGAAATAAGACAATAATAAATAAGATAATAATAATAACAATAACAATAACAATAATAATAATAATAATAATAATAATAATAATAATAGGGCAGCAAAGTCTTTCTGTGTGGAGTTTGCATGTTCTCCCCGGGTACTCCAGCTTCCTCCCACCGTCCAAAGACATGCAGTTTGTGGGGATAGGTTAACTGATTATTCTAAATTGCTCATAGGTGTGATTGTGAGTGTGAATGGTCGTCTGTCCCTGTGTGTTAGCCCTGCGACAGACTGGCGACCTGTCCAGGGTGTACCCTGCCTCTCCCACTATGACCCCCAGCGAACCTGAAAAGGGTAAGTGGAAGCAAATGGATGGATTGATGGATAATATTAATAATAATAATAATAATAATAATAATAATAATAATAATAATAAAGTAAAACTCTGAATACATTTACTGAATACGTTTCACTGATTAGTAATATTTTAAGTCAGTCATAAAATTTTGCAAAAACTTCCTGATGTAATTGTTTCAGTAATATATCCAAAATTCACTTTATACCAGTAAAATAAGCCAACATCATCCCCAGGGATATTACATGTCCACTTTAGCAGAGCTGAACTGCAGTAAAGTGTTTCATTTCAGTTAAGATTGTAATTATACTGAAAATTGTAATTCAATATATGATGTCAGGATACTGTTTACTCCACTTGGCCTCTTGGTTTTTATCTCTCTTTTGTCCTCACTCATTTTGTTTAACTGTTTCATAAATTAAATGCATCAAAAAAATTTAAAACCAAATATGTATATTTGGGTCCTCGGAATCAGAGATCCCCTCTTTTTGTTACAGTGTGGTATTCAAACTTTTAAAACTGATCTGAATATTTTCTAAATTGATTTTGGTCAGACAAAGACAAACGTAAATGGCCTGCATTTGTATAGCGCTTTACTTAGTCCCTAAGGACCCCAAAGCGCTTTACACTACATTCAGTCACTCACACATTCACACACAATGTGAATGTGTGCAGCATTGTAGCCACAGCTGCCCTGGGGCACACTGACAGAGGCGAGGCTACCGGACACTGGTTCCAACGGGCCCTCTGACCACCACCAGTAGGCAACGGGTGAAGTGTCTTGCCCAAGGACACAATGGCCGAGACTGTCGGAACCGGGGCTCAAACCGGCAACCTTCCGATTACAAGACGAACTCCCAACTCTTAAGCCACGATCGCCCCGTGACGTATTCTGAGACACTTCTCTGTTTTCACAGATCATCTTCTTTTGTTGTGAGAGGGCTCATCTAGACTAACAGCAAATTCAGTACTCTTAACAAAATTACAGTTGAGCAAGAAGTGTTAGCAATCCTGTGATATGAGATTTAAAAGGCTGAAATTAGTCTGACACCCTCAAAACATGAATGACAAACAATTGACAGTTTTGGCTTGTTTTCATCTGACGTGACATTGTAGTTCGGTACATGCATTAGAAGAAGCTTTAGCTTATTGTGCAATTTCCTGACAGGTGAGAAATGATGAAAGGAAATGGTATAAGATCCTGCCACACAAGTGGTGTCTTCTTTTACGCTCATCAACTGTAACATTAAAACCACTAACGCTGAAACCACGCCCTGGCATTTGTGTAAATATTACAGCGATACATATCAGCCAACTAAACACTTTTGTAGCCCAAGCAAACCTCTCGTGGCAAAGTCAGTCACCAATTTCATCACCCTCACCTAGAAGAACAACAGCCCTCTCATGCCACAAAACTTCTCCTGAACAACTCAAGGAATGCAACATTTTGCCCAACCTTCAGACTCAAGCATTCACAGGATGCACTATAACAAGCCACAAATAAACTATTCAATAACCCAGTGGCTGAGGAGAGGGACATCTGGTAGCCTCAATTCAATTCAATTCAATTCAATTCAGATTTGTTAATATAATGTCACAACACAACCACAGTTGCCTCAGTGCTCTTTATATTTTAAGGTAAAGACCCTACAATAATACAAAGAAAACAGAGTGCACCATAAGTCACATGACCCCCTATGAGCAAGTGCTTTGGTGACAGTGGGAAGGAAAAACTTCCTTTTAACAGCAGGAAACCTCCAGCAGAACCAGATATAAAGACAAGACAAACCGATGATGTGGATGAGAGCCAGAGATTAATAATAAAAAAAAATATCTATAACAAATTATAATTAATTATTATAAATTATAATTTTAAAAAATAAATAGTGAATGAAAAGGGTGACTAAAAAATCCTCAAGCAGCCTAGACGCACTGCAGCTTAACTAAGGGAGAGTTCAGGGTCACCTGATTCATCCCTAACGCTATCCTTAATTTATTTCTTATCTCGTTTTAAGCCTAATCTTGAAAGTACAGATAGTGTCTGTCACCCGAATCAAAACTGGCAGCTGGTTTGAAGAAGGGTTTGAAAACTGAAGGCTCTGCCTCCCATTCTACGTTTAAATACTGTGATAGGGGTGATATGGTACTATAAGGTCATTGAGGCAAGAAGGGGCCTGATTATTCATGACCTTGTATGTGAGGAGCAGGATTTAAAATTTTAAAATTCTGGATTTAACAAACAGCCAATAAAGAGAAGCCAATATAGGAGAAATGTGCTCTCGCTTTCTAATAATAATGGATTGGATTTATATAGCGCTTTTCAAGGCACCAAAGCGCTTTACAATGCCACTATTCATTCACTCTCACATTCATACACTGGTGGAGGCAGCTACAGTTGTAGCCACAGCTGCCCTGGGGCAGACTGACAGAAGCGAGGCTGCCATATCGCGCCATCGGCCCCTCTGGCCAACACCAGTAGGCAAGTAGGGTAAAGTGTCTTGCCCAAGGACACAACGACCAGGACAGAGAGCCCAGGGATCGAACCGGCGACCTTCCAGTTACAGATGCGATTCCCAACCCCCTGAGCCACGGTCGCCCTTTGTAATCCCTCTTTGTAATCTTGCTGCATCATTTTGAATCAACTGAGATTTTTCGGGATTTTTTAGGACATCCTGATAATAAGGCATTACAGTAGCCCAATAATAAATGCATGAACTGTTTTTCCAGCTGTACTTACACTGCTTCTCCTGTGATCTAAACCTTTATAAGTGGCAGAAAAGGAAAGGATGAATGGATACACTGAGGCAACCAGATAATTTTGATATATAACAGCCTTATTTACAAGCTAAACCAGTAAGTACTTTTTAGAAAGAGGCAGTAACACGTTTTCTGCAGAAACAGAGAAACTTTGACATGACTGCTGCATGTACAGGAACTGTTTACATATGAAAACAAAAATGTTGCACTTAGGAGCACATCAAAAAGCTAACAATGGCCAGTGCACACACAACTGTGCAAAGATAGTTTAACCGAATTGACTTATCCTTTTTCATTTCAAAGTGCAGCGGTATTTGTACGTTAGTGCCTGTGAAAGAACAAGCAAAGCCACATGTGGCAGCTGAACTGTGAGATACAGGCCGCGGCTAGCTACTTCTCTGCAAACCTGTTTACTCCGAACACACAAGTATTTTGTTATCTACAGGATGTGTATGTAGCCTGTTCACAGTGTTACGACTTTGTCTTTCATGTCGACTTGCTGATTGGGTGCAGGCACTACCCACAGCTAGGTTGCGGTTACAAAAAGATCAAATACAATAGTTTAGCGCAAAAGAAGTGGACAGTCCTCTCTCACGTATGCCTTAACAAATGTGTGTCACAGCACACATGCAACATGCCACACATAGCACACAAGGACACTTTGTATGCAACTGTCTGCACCAGTAGCTTTCAGAATATGATATTAAATGGCACCCTAGCCTTCCTCTCTCATAGATTCTCAAACCCATTAATTAGGGCAGGCACAATTCAGTTCTGAGTACAAAACAGGAAGCGATGCTTTATATAAATTTAGAGTTTTTGGAAATCCTGATAAGGTTTGCAAACAATAACCCCCATGCACAGACACTAAAAATCAAAGGAGAAAAAAAATCCTGTGTGGATTCAAACCAGGCAGCCTCATCACTGCTGAATTTTCCATGCATCATTTGTTTCGCACAGCTTGTGAAACAAAAAGCAAGGAATCAGCCACAAATGACTTTTGTATTAGTTACTTGTTTATGATTTTACCTCATTAACATTACTCCTGCTTCTACCACAAAAGCTGGTTCTACAATTAAAATGTAATAAAAGTAATGATGAATACTCTTATTTGTCAAATCAAATCAAATCACTTTTATTGTCACATCACATGTGCAGGTACATTGGTACAGCACATGTGAGTGAAATTCTTGTGTGCGAGCTTCACAAGCAACAGAGTTGTGCAAATACAATAATGTAAACAAGCAAAATACAAGAATGGCTACATCTGAAACTAATAAATATATGTACAATATATAATAGTATATGCATTTCTGGATGTGTATACTAAATATTTTTCTACGTGTGTGTGTGTGTGTGTGTGTGTGTGTGTGTGTGTGTGTGTGTGTGTGTGTGTGTGTACACATATTTTACAAATTAAATAGAGTAAACGATAAATAAAATATATAAAATAAAATATACAGAGTGAGACATGTGCAAAACAAGTGGCATTTATATACAGTGTGGAGTGCATAATGTTAAAGTTCCAGTAGTGAAGCTGAGGTGTCTATGACGTGTTCATCAGTCTGATGGCCTGGTGGAAGAAGCTGTCTCTCAGTCTGCTGGTACGGGACCGGATGCTGCAGAACCTCCTTCCTGATGGAAGTAGTCTGAACAGTTTATGGCTGGGGTGACTGGAGTCCTTGATGATCCTCCCCGCTTTCCTCAGGCACCGCTTCCTGTAGATGTCTTGGAGGGAGGGAAGCTCACCTCCAATTATCCTTTCAGAGCACCGCACTACTCGCTGGAGAGCTTTGCAGTTGTAGGTGGTGCTGTTGCCGTACCAGGTGGTGATGCATCCAGTGAGGATGCTCTCAATGGCACAGTGATAGAAGGTCCTGAGGATGCGGGGGCTCATGCCGAATCTTTTCAGTCTCCTGAGAAAGAAGAGGCGCTGCTGCGCCTTCTTCACTGTTTTGTTTGTGTGTACTGACCACGTAAGATCCTCAGCCAGATGTAAATCAAATCACTTTTTTTTTATTGTCACATCACATGTGCAGGTACATTGGTACAGCACATGTGAGTGAAATTCTTGTGTGCGAGCTTCACAAGCAACAGAGTTGTGCAAAATACAATAATGTAAACAAGCAAATACAAGAATGGCTACATCTGAAACTAATAAATATATGTACAATATATAATAGTATATGCATTTCTGGATGTGTATACTAAATATTTTTCTACGTGTGTGTGTGTGTGTGTGTGTGTGTACACATATTTTACAAATTAAATAGAGTAAACAATAAATAAAATATATAAAATAAATAAAATAAAATATACAGAGTGAGACATGTACACCAAGGAACCGGAAGCTGCTCACTCTCTCCACAGCAGCGCCGTTGATGGTGATGGGGGTGTGTACTTCTCTGCACCTCCGGAAGTCCACTATCAACTCCTTTGTCTTTGCGACGTTGAGGGTGAGATGGTTGTCTTGACACCAGTGGGTCAGGGCGCTGACCTCCTCCCTGTAAGCCGTCTCATCACTGTTGGTGATAAGACCCACCACTGTAGTGTCGTCCGCAAACTTCACGATGATGTTGGAGTTGTTAGTGGCCGTGCAGTCGTAGGTGTAGAGTGAGTACAGGAGAGGGCTCAGTACACACCCCTGTGGAGCACCAGTGTTCAGTGTGATGGGGGATGAGGTGATGCTGCCCAGTCTGACCACCTGGCGTCTGTCAGACAGGAAGCTAAGGATCCAGCTGCAGAGGGAGCTGCTCAGTCCTAGATCCTGCAGTTTCCTGTCCAGCTTCGAGGGAACGATGGTATTGAATGCTGAGCTGTAATCTACAAACAGCATCCTCACATACGTGTCTCTCTTCTCCAGGTGTGACAGGGCAGTGTGTAGTGTCAGGGCTATGGCATCATCAGTGGACCTGTTGTGGCGGTATGCAAACTGTAGAGGGTCCAGTGAGTCGGGTAGTGCAGAGCAGATGAAGTCCCTGACCAGCTTCTCGAAGCATTTGCTTACGATGGGGGTCAGGGCTACAGGTCGCCAGTCGTTCAGTGAGGAAATGGTGGAGGATTTGGGTACAGGGACGATGGTGGCCACTTTGAAGCAGGCTGGGACTACAGACAGAGAGAGGGAAAGGTTGAAGATGTGCGTGAACACTCCAGCCAGCTGAGCCGCGCATGACTTGAGGACGCGGCCGGGAATCCCGTCCGGACCAGTAGCTTTGCGTGCGTTCACCTTCCTGAAGCACTTCCGCACATCCTCCTCAGACACAGTGTGCGCACTGACGTCATCCGCGGTGCGCACACTGTCCGGTCTCATGGTGTTCGCTGTGTCGAATCTAGCGTAGAATACGTTTAGATCCTCACACAGAGAGGCCGTGGTCTGCGGTGTGCTGGTTTTCCCTCTAAAGTCTGTGATCGTGTTTAGTCCCTGCCACATACTCCGAGGGTTGTCAAACTGTTGCTCCACCCTGTCCCTGTACTCACGTTTGGCTGCTTTGATCGTCTTCCGGAGTTGGTAATGTGCGTGTTTGTAGTCCGATGTGTTCGCGGAGGCAAAGGCGGTGTTCCGTGCCGCCAGTGCCGCGCGAACATCTCCGTTAATCCAGGGTTTTTGATTTGGGAAGGATTTAACTGTTCTGGATGGGACGACATCTTCCACGCATTTCCTGATAAATCCGCAGACTGAGTCTGTGTATTCGTCAATGTCCCTAGCAGCCACGTGAAAATTTCCCAGTCCGCGTGATCAAAACAGTCCCGCAGCGCAGACTCCGATTGGTCCGTCCAACAGTGCACCGCCCTCCGGGTTGGAGCTTCCTGTTTCAGCTTCTGCCTGTAGGCGGGCAGGAGCAGGATGGAGCGGTGATCTGATTGGTCGAATGGGGCGCGGGGGAGGGCTTTGTACGCATCCCGGAAAGAGGTGTAGCAGTGGTCGAGTAGCCGATCTCCACGAGTGTTAAAATGGATGTGTTGGTGGAGTTTGGGTGAGACTTTCTTCAGGTTTCCCTTATTAAAGTCTCCGGCTGTGATAAACGCTGCCTCTGGGTGTGCGGTTTCCTCGCTGCTGATCGCGCTGTACAGTTCCCTGAGTGCTCGGTCAGTGTCGGCTTGTGGGGGAATGTAAACAGCCGTAATAATCACTGCTGTAAATTCCCTCGGTAGCCAGAATGGCCGGCACTTAATCATCAGGTACTCCAGTTCCGGTGAGCAGAAGGATTTGACCGGGTGCACGTTCGCATTTGGTGCTGTCTTGTGAGCTAAAGTGAGCTAAAGTAATTGAACAATATACATCCATACAAATGTGTCGATCTATCAGTTAAACCAATGAATGAATAATAAATGAAGACATTTTGAGGTAACAGATTATCTGTACTGTTTATTCATTCTAACGTCTGTCAGCAAAATTGTGCCAGTTTAGGGTTTTATTGATAAAACCCTAAAGCGCTTTTTCTAGTCCCTAAGGACCCCAAAGCGCTGTACACTACATTCAGTCATTCACACACACATTCACACACTGGTGATGAAGCTACATTGTAGCCACAGCTGCCCTGGGGCGCACTGACAGAGGCAAGGCTGCCGGACACTGGCGCCACCGAGCCCTCTGACCACCACCAGTAGGCAAACATGGGGTTAGTATCTTGCCCAAGGATATTTGGCATGCAGCCAGGAGGCAGCCTGGGATCGAACCATCGACCTTCTGATTAGTGGCTGACCGGCTCTGCCACCTGAGCTACAGCCACCTATTATTCTAGATGCTTATGTACTTTGTTGCAGCGGTTATCATAATTTATCTTATCTTATATTGGATGGTAATGAAAAAGAAACTTTACCCTTGGAGCTTTTGCCAGTTGTCCACTGGGCTGGTTTTGAATGAGGATAAATTTTGAAATTTTGGCACCACCGCTGTTTCTCCCACCTATTTCATGTGTTTCTATAAGTACTATGTAAATGCATTTTTACACTACAGGATATCGGCCAAGACATGGACATGTTATGTCATAGATTTCCCACTGAAGCAGGAGCTGAACGTAGGAGACACACCTTAGTATTAATCCTGGAAATGCTGCAGATTATCGATAAAGATGTCTGGCATTTCTTCTTAACAAAACTGAGGTAACCAAAGTGGATGGATAGAATTTTATTACTTAAGTAATAAACTTAAGATAATTAAGTGTCTGCTGCTGTTTTCTATGAAATGCTCTACAACTTGCATATTAGTTCTGTCTTTGAAGAAGCAAAACCATTTAGTATTTGTTCATCCTGCTCTTCAGCTCTTCCGAAGAATAACATGACATGGCCTTGCACCAATGAAACATGCAGGTTGCAAATTTTCTCTAAAGTGCAGAGTATAATGTATTTGAGATATTTCTTGCAGCAAGTAGTACAACCAGGAATAGAACTGCATTTTACTGTTTCTGTGATTAACTTCTCCTATCAGATAGTCAAATGTGAAAATTGACTAATCTGAAATATTCAGAAAACAAGAAAAAGAGTTTTTTCTAAAAAAATTTCTAAATATGTTTTAGAACGTTCATGTGGGGAGGTAAGTACACATCCAGTGTGACAGGAAGTGTACTTTTAAGCCTGCTCTATGTTAACCAATCAAATACATTTTATAGTCTAACCCAACATGTACAGTTCTCCTCTTAGACCTGCTGAAACACCACAACAAAGGAGCAGTGTCAAGATGATCATATTATGGGCTGCATTTAACATTATGCACTCCATACTGTATATAAATGCCACTTGTTTTGCACATATTCAACTCTGTATATTTTATTATTATTATTATTATTTTTTTTTTTTTTTTTTTTTTTTTTTTTTTTTTACTATTTAATTTGTAAAAATGTGTATACACACACACACACACACACACACACACACACACGTAGGAAAATATTTAGTATACACATCCAGAAATGCATACACTATTATATATTGTACATATATTTATTAGTCTCAGGTTGGCCATTCTTGTATTTTGCTTGTTTGTGTTGTTGTGTTTGCACATCTCTGTTGCTTGTGGGGCTCGCACACAAGAATTTCACTCGCATGTGCTGTGCCAGTGTGCCTGCACATGTGATGTGACAATAAAAGTGATTTGATTTGATTTTTTTGATTTGATTGCTTTTTCTCCATCAACGCTGTAAGTGCTTTTTTATTCTGATTATATGTCTGAAATATAATTATTTATGTTGAATAGATTTGTGTGTATATACAATAACAAGAGTATTTTTAAATTTTAAATTATTTTTGTCTCGTGATTTTTTCTATGTTTTGTTTTCACTCAGATTCTCTGGTTCCAGTGAAAACCGCTCATCTTGGTGAAGCAGCAACTTTAACATGCGCTAGAACTACTAAAGAGATCAGCAGTAGAGTCCAGTGGTACAAGCAGAGTGTCGGAGATGCTCTTAAATTAGTTGTTACATTTTATGGAACTACACAGCCTGTTTATACTCCAGAGTTTCCTGAATCAAGATTTAAGGCAAAAATTGATAAACATTTTGGCAACCTGACTATTGTGAAGACAGTCCAAGAAGATGAGGGCTACTATCACTGTGAGCAAGGCAGTTGTGTTAGTGGTGAATGGAGCGGGATGTATTTGTTAGTAAAAGGTATTCAACTGTTCTACTTTTACAAACATTTTAAAAATCTCTGAGCATGTTTTGAAGAATGTCTTTGTGTTTTGTATTACACAGGAAACACTCAGAGGTCATCAAACTATATCGTTGTCCAAAAGCAGATGGAATCAAATCCAGTCTATTCAGGAGACACAGCGACTCTCGAGTGTTTAGTCTTCTCCGATTCTGAGAACAAGATGTGTCCAGGAGATCATAATGTTTTCTGGTTCAGAGCGGGATCTCATCCAAACATCATCTACACTGACGGGAAAAGACATAATGAATATGAGAACAGATCTAACCCTCAGAAAAGATGTGTTTATCGCTTCTCTAAGAGCGTCAGCTCCTCTGATGCTGGGACTTACTACTGCGCTGTGGCCACATGTGGGGAAATAATATCTGGAAATGGAACTATACTTAATATTCAAGGTACCCGTCCCATTGATTTTTAAATTAATCCATATAATATGTAAATTATATAATATTTAAGTGCCAGTATGTACAGTGACAATTAATTAATACAATTTTTATAACTTTGAGGTAACATTTTTGGTGGTTGTAACTTTAATATTGTTTCAGGAGACACTCCTTCGTCACAGCCAGGAAGTACAGTTATTTTTCTGCTGTGTGTGGGTATAATTCTGATTGTTATAGCTGTCCTCATGTACACATTCAAAAGAAACAACAATGATCATCACAAAGGTAATCAAAGTTACTCACAGTTCGCTACAGATCAAAAGTTAAAAAATCTTACATTTGTATTTATTGTCATCTGTCTATTCTGTAATCAAGCACTTGTCCAGCAGAAAAACTTTTGTGGTCAGAAAACACAACAGGTAAAGTACTTAATGACAGCAATATCCTCAGAAATATGAATCTTTTATGGTTAAGTTTTGATCGTTCCAATATTTTTTTTCTTTCTCCATTTCCCAGAATAAGGACACATGGATGTTTTCTGCTGTTGTCTTTACCATGATAGAAGCTGACAGATGCGAAATGAAAGAGTCAAAGGTGGAGAAGCATGAAATCTACAAAGCTGTGAAGACCTTTGGCCTTGAATAGGTGATCAAAAGCATGACTGCTTATAGTTAATAAGATTTTAGTTTTGTTGTAGTTGTGTATGTAAATTTGCATATCCATGTAGATCAGAGCTGAACTGCAACATTGCTGTATTTCTGACTGAATATTGCATTTTTTAAATCTTATTTCTTATTTTTATGTCTTGGCTTTAATGAAGCCCAAGAAAAACAAAATTATCATCTAAGTTCTAAACACATCAAAGTAATTATGTTGAAAATGGCCAGATGTGACGTAATAGATGCTCACAGTGGCCTAAAGAAGCAATGCAGAACGATTTTAGGAGAAGATATTTATTCTTTAGATGCTTAATACATGCATATATTTATAAAAATAATATAAAAAGTATTAATAATGATATAATTATAATTATAATAATATAAATACTATGTAAGAAATTGCAACGTTTTATGACTATAATAATGATGTCTGTGAAAAAGAAATTCCTTATGTACTGTAATCAGTCTTTATTCAATTTAATTATATTTTATTTATTTTGGGACAAATCACAAGAGTTGGAGCACACTTTGTGTTCATGGATATTTCATCTGGGCCAACGGTAATCACTGATTACATCCAGAAATGGAACTTTTTAATCAACCAGCTTCATCCTATAAGTCCTGGGATTACTCTTGAATGGCCCTTGTCATGAAGGACTTAAGCTCATATCAGGAGCACCCAGAGGAGGTGAGAGTGGACAGATGGCCCATGGCACAGAGAAATTTGAAATTCATATCCATTAAACCTCATCATTGAACAAGCTAACCTGCCTTAAAATGTCATTTATGAATGTAAAAATAAACATTTATCCTTAATGAGCTAATATATAATAAGGTTGCGGTGCCATTATAAAGTCTAAATAAGCAATTAAAAAAGTATTTTAAGCACATTTATGTATACGGTGATATGAGCTTATTTCATTTGTAATTAATTGGTAATTCAGGCAGTTACAAATATTTATTGGCAGATGCAAACATAACCCACCTGAGGTTTGCAGAATGAACAGAGTCAAACCCAGAGTTTTTAAGGTTGGTCAAATCAGTACAGTAAAACATACAGTAATATAGTGAATATTATTAGTACTGTATACTAAAGCGTCTTCATCCATCCATCCATTCGCTTCCGCTTATCCTTTTCAGGGTCGCGGGGGGCGCTGGAGCCTATCCCAGCTGTCATAGGGCGAGAGGCGGGGTACACCCTGGGCAGGTCGCCAGTCTGTCGCAGGGCTAACACACAGGGACAGACAACCATTCACACTCACATTCACACCTAGTGACAATTTTGATTATCCAATTAACCTATCCCCACAAGCTGCATGTCTTTGGATGGTGGGAGGAAGCCGGAGTACCCAGAGGGAACCCACGCAAACACGGGGAGAACATGCAAACTCCACACAGAAAGACCCCGGCCTGATGGTGGAATTGAACTCAGGACCTTCTTGCTGTGCGGCAACAGTGCTAACCACCGTGCCACCGTGCTGCCTAAAGCGTCTTCATTTAAAATAAATCCAGGTTGTAAATAAATATAAATAAGTTTATCACAAAATCACAGTGAATGTTTCACAGAGCTTCACAAACAAGTGTAAACACCATTATCATAATAAATGGAAAATCTCTCTGGGATTTCTTTAGTTCATTTATGAGGTTCAACTTTCCAGGATGGAAAAAATCATTCAAGACAGAAATGTTTTGCATCCAGTAAAATTTAACTTTTCACCACTTCCAGAACAATTAGAAACAACCGATGAGCACACTGTGAATAAAGATTAATGGGTTCTGTTATAAGATGTGTTGAACGTCAGACTTTTCAGCGTCACAAAGGCGGCTCTTCTTTAACATGGCAAAATCAACATACTAAATGCATTACATGGTCAGCAGTAATATTAATACAGTAACCTTTAAGCGCCAGACATATTATCTATTGAAGGAATATGTTTTAAATGTGTGACTTCTTAAGCTGTACCTCACTAACACTGCTGACTGAAGCCCAGCTGTAAATTTGCAGTAGCACAAACTGTATAAGCCACGTTGTGATAGGAATTTACTTGATAACTGATAACATCTATCAACCACACACTGTCTCTGATATAGGTGCAAGAAAAATCACCGTCTGAACTGTGCAAGACAACATGAGCAGCTATGAAAAGCAGGCGCCTCTATGTGACAGACTGCACCACAGGAAATGAGAAGAAAACACACACACGGAAAAATACCGAGAAAAAAAAACATAGCGAAGCTGACAAAGGCATCAAATGACACCTGTGAGGTGACCAACATATGTAAGCTGAAGAACGACTTTATAGGTTTTCAACGCCTGTGATGCTTTTGTTCAGTACTGCGTGACTTTGAAGAAGAAAAAGGAAGAAAGAAAGAAAAACAATCTCAACTTTAGTTTTTTTACCAAACAAGACCTGAGTTTGTTAAACTTTTGGACAAACTGTACATAATAATCAAGTACAGCGCGTGTCATTCATTTCAACATTCATGACTTAATTTTAACTTATAGAACAACAATAGTAATAATTGTGTCTTGGACACACAGTTATTACAGACACAAGACAAACTGCTTTGGTTTATTAGGATTAATCCAGTGTGTGTGTGAGATGGAGTGCTTGGTTAGAAATGTGAATGAAGAAAAATAAATAAATGAATGAATAAAACTGAGTGAATAATAATACAAACAACAGGAATCGATCTATCTACAGTGCTATCTGTTAAATATATAATACTTAAACAGTTATAGAGCACTATCCTAGAAAGGCACTCCTAACAGTGCTTATGCATCTAGCCCAGAAAACATGTTACTGTGAGAGGACGCCTGGGCAAATTATCAGGGTAGGTCAAGCAACTCAGTAAATAAATTAAGTAATTAATTCTGGGATATCAGAATTCTTTTCTCTTACATCTTTTTTTAGGTTTAGAAGTACAGGGAGTGCAGAATTATTAGGCAAATGAGTATTTTGTCCACATCATCCTCTTCATGCACGTTGTCTTACTCCAAGCTGTATAGGCTCAAAAGCCTACTACCAATTAAGCATATTAGGTGATGTGCATCTCTGTAATGAGAAGGGGTGTGGTCTAATGACATCAACACCCTATATCAGGTGTGCATAATTATTAGGCAACTTCCTTTCCGTTGGCAAAATGGGTCAAAAGAAGGACTTGACAGGCTCAGAAAAGTCAAAAATAGTGAGATATCTTGCAGAGGGATGCAGCAGTCTCAAAATTGCAAAGCTTCTGAAGCGTGATCATCGAACAATCAAGCGTTTCATTCAAAATAGTCAACAGGGTCGCAAGAAGCGTGTGGAAAAACCAAGGCGCAAAATAACTGCCCATGAACTGAGAAAAGTCAAGCGTGGAGCTGCCAAGATGCCACTTGCCACCAGTTTGGCCATATTTCAGAGCTGCAACATCACTGGAGTGCCCAAAAGCACAAGGTGTGCAATACTCAGAGACATGGCCAAGGTAAGAAAGGCTGAAAGACGACCACCACTGAACAAGACACACAAGCTGAAACGTCAAGACTGGGCCAAGAAATATCTCAAGACTGGTTTTTCTAAGGTTTTATGGACTGATGAAATGAGAGTGAGTCTTGATGGGCCAGATGGATGGGCCCGTGGCTGGATTGGTAAAGGGCAGAGAGCTCCAGTCCGACTCAGACGCCAGCAAGGTGGAGGTGGAGTACTGGTTTGGGCTGGTATCATCAAAGATGAGCTTGTGGGGCCTTTTCGGGTTGAGGATGGAGTCAAGCTCAACTCCCAGTCCTACTGCCAGTTTCTGGAAGACACCTTCTTCAAGCAGTGGTACAGGAAGAAGTCTGCATCCTTCAAGAAAAACATGATTTTCATGCAGGACAATGCTCCATCACACGCGTCCAAGTACTCCACAGCGTGGCTGGCAAGAAAGGGTATAAAAGAAGAAAAACTAATGACATGGCCACCTTGTTCACCTGATCTGAACCCCATTGAGAACCTGTGGTCCATCATCAAATGTGAGATTTACAAGGAGGGAAAACAGTACACCTCTCTGAACAGTGTCTGGGAGGCTGTGGTTGCTGCTGCACGCAATGTTGATGGTGAACAGATCAAAACACTGACAGAATCCATGGATGGTAGGCTTTTGAGTGTCCTTGCAAAGAAAGGTGGCTATATTGGTCGCTGATTTGTTTTTGTTTTGTTTTTGAATGTCAGAAATGTATATTTGTGAATGTGGAGATGTTATATTGGTTTCACTGGTAAAAATAAATCATTGAAATGGGTATATATTTGTTTTTTGTTAAGTTGCCTAATAATTATG
This sequence comes from Maylandia zebra, assembly GCF_041146795.1. Taxonomy (NCBI): domain Eukaryota; kingdom Metazoa; phylum Chordata; class Actinopteri; order Cichliformes; family Cichlidae; genus Maylandia; species Maylandia zebra. The sequence goes on along the minus strand of NC_135168.1, from coordinate 3,569,506 downwards.
CACAGTAATAGTCACCTGCACACACAGATATCCCCCTAAAATAGCTAAAACTAAAAACAAACTAAAAACTACTTCCAAAAACATTCAGCTTTGATATTAATGAGTTTTTTGGGTTCATTGAGAACATGGTTGTTGTTCAATAATAACATTATTCCTCAAAAATACAACTTGCCTAATAATTCTGCACTCCCTGTATAAGAATTGTGGACCACTCATAGGCCACAGGGAACACTAGCAAATTAAATATTCTTTCTACATTGGTGTGTAATTTACAGGACAAATGGGTGGATGGAGGGATGGATACACTGACACAACTAGATAATGTTGATATAACTATAACAACAACAATAATAATAATAATAATAATGATAATAATTTTATTTGAAAGCACCTTTCAAGGCACCCAAGGATTGCTTAATCAAGACTCTACAAGAATTCTAACAATTCATAAATTTTGACATCTGCATATATTTGAGAACTGTTTCTGTGGGGAAAAGAAAATATTGCACTTGTTAGGTGCACAAGATGACATGAACTGTGCAATCATAGTTTACCCAAATTAACTTGTACTGTGAAAGAACAAGCAAAGCCACATGTGGCCGCTGAACTATGAGATACAGACTGTGGCTGGCTACTCGTCTGCTTGCAACGGCCCCCCAAACCTGTTTACTCAGTACGCACATCAATTTTGCTATCAACAGGATCTGTAGCTTTTTCACAAGAAGCCTTCCCCTGTCAGGACTGTTTTATTTTGACTTGTTGAATAAGTGTAGGCACTACCCGCAGCCAGGCTGACAATAAGAAAAGATTGTGCAGTAATTTGGGTTAAAAGATACTGAATTATGCCTTACAAATGTGTATCACATGCCACACACTGCACACACAGACACTTTGTATGCAACTTATATCTACACCAGTAGCTTTGACAAAATGATATTGCATACAGATAAGAATAAGATGTATTAAACTGCTTCCTCACATCTGCTTCATGAATATGAAGAGTTGTAGTGGGAGGAGGTGGTGTGAAATCCTCCTTGGTGTGGGGTTTGGAGGGAGGTGTTGTAGGTGAAGTGTTTGATGGGGGTGATGGCTCTATGGAGGGGGGAGAGGTGGGGGAATGAGTGTCCAAAGTGTCTCTATTGTTGGGGCCGTTGGAGGTGTGAAGGCTGCCTGATGGCTCGTCAAAACGGCAGTAGAAGTCATTGAGGGTGTTGGCCAAGAGCAAGTCATCAGTGGAGTGGGGAGTTTTAGGCTTGTAGTTGGTGATATTCCTAAAACCTTTCCACACAGAGGCCGAGTCATTCTCTGAGATCTGCTGCTGCGTCTTCTCAGAGTGCTGATGTTTAGCAACGTTCACTTCTTTAGTGAACCTGTACTTGGCCTCTCTGTAGCAGTCCCTGTCTCCGCTTCTGAACGCCTTTCTCTTTTCCAGCCACAGCTTTTTGAGTTTAGGAGTAAACCAGGGTTTGTCATTGTTATAACTCACCCTGGTGCGTGATGGCACAATGCTGTCCTCACTGAAGTGGATATAGGAGGTGACAGTGTCCGTAAACTCATCCAAGCTGTTAGAAGCAGCCTTCAATCATGGACCTAACTGTAGGGTGAGGAGCTCATTCATCTGAGAGGTGATCAGATTAACTGAGATGTATTGTGCTGTTCTACAAATCATAATGGCGGAGATAATGGTGGAATAGTTTTTGATAGCAAAGCTGTTCTCTGGATATATCCTATTCTCCACCTGTTTCTCAACTCTCACTCAGAGAGCTGCATTTACACTGTTTTATTCTGGCTAGCATGTTACTCCCTACCTCGCGCTGCGTCAACAGGTCTGCTGGTTTTTTAACCTCAAATTTCACATCCTCATTTAACGTTTGATAGTGTTTCAGTAGATAAAGGTGAATGGCTTGGACATTAATTGAGCTGTGGTTTGGGGGAGGCCTCGAAGGGGACTGGTGACGGCTCCCGATGTACAAAATAGAAGAGAAGAAGTTGAAAAGGCGAGGGAGGGTGTGAACTGGGGGAACATATCCGGTCGTTCAGTCTGCTGTAGTTACATCCTAAGGTTTTAAAAACTGAGCTTAAATAAATGATTAGAGGTAATAAAAGCCGAGGGAGGTCAACGGTGATCACTGACTGTTTTAGGAGCTTTTTGAGATTAAATAGAAGAAAATACAAAACATTAAACATGTTAACAACACAAAAGCCATATTAAACGCAGACTACTTTAGGCCCGGAAGTAGGATTCGTCACGTCATCGCTTAACGACCGGACATTGATCAGAACCGGAAGGAGCATGTTTGGAGGTGTGGTCCCACTCCTGAAATTCCAATACTTCCAATTTGCTATACTGTTGGCAGAAAGCTGGTTGATACTGAAATGAACTGATTGCAACTTTATATAAAAACTAGTGTGGTTGCATCATGCAATTTTTATATTCTGCAAAATATTAGTTTAATCAGAAAGTGAAACTCTTCAGATTAAGAGTATCTATAGTAAGAGCAGTGGCAGAAGAAACCAGAACTCCCAGTGAACACCCACGTAAGCAAACTCTACACAAAGAGGTCCACTCTGGGGTAACCCAGGAACAGCAACAGCAACGGTGGTCATTACTGAGCCACCATGCCGCCCTCATTTGTGTTGATTAAAAAATGCCACAGATTACTCTGTTTAGAACTCAGTCTTCTATTATTAAAGTCAAATCAGGTTTGAAAGTGTCGGTCAAGGATGCATTGAGAAAAACGTCATGGTGTGCAAGTCAATATTTCTTTTGGTGTCTCATTATCAATCCAGATGAAATTTTAATGTTGCCATTTTCCACTTCCATTCTGCTTGATCATTGTTTTAGGGAGGATCGCTGCCTCAGGAATGTTCAGAACATGTCCCTAGTTGATGGCAAAGACTTAGAGTTCTACAGTAAGTTGCTTCAGTGAACAACATACAGCATGTACACATGTAATCACATCAGTTACATCTGTCACTCAGGTGTGTGATGTTTGTCACAGTACAATTTGCATGCTCAGTTGATCAGAATTGTTATCCTCCCATCATGAATGCTTGTGTTTTGTTGCACAGTGAAAATTGCCAGTTCCTATCACAGGTTCCTGCAGACCTGCCCTGACTGTCTGCTCATGCACACCTACGATAAAGTAGCCAATCACCAATTGTTCTACTTGTTTGGTAAGTATGAGCAGTGATGGAGCATTTACTAAAAGAACTGACAAGTAAAACAGTAAAATATTTACTTGATGGACTATTCATTGTATATTTTAACTGTAATTAATGAGTTGTAGTCAACTGACAATTCTTTGGCTATTTCAAATAAGGGTGGAAGGGTGGACCACTTTGGCATTCAACTCATCATTTCTTTTAGTATCTCACTTTCCTATTTGTGAAGAAGTAAGAAAAGAATATAAAAATCCCCAAACCAATGAGAAACTAGTTGTAGAGCCCAGTATGGATTTTCGCAAATGGATTTTTCTTCAACAAGTTAACTGATCAAGTGATTAATCATTTTAATATTCATCAACTAGACTATAATTGTCTTCCATCTAAATTGTAGCCATGTCTGAATACAAAGTAGCTTGAATTCAATCAGGGCTGGACTGGGACAAAAAATCGTCCTGGGCATTTTGACTAGAGAACCACAAAGACATAAAACCTTTGAATGAAAACAAATGCTGTTGTGACAGTGATGTACACTGTCTTGTTGGTATATATGTATGATTTCTATACATTTTGCATCAGATGACCACTTTGGTTGTTTTGAGAATAATAGATTGCTGAATATACATTAGAGCTAAAGAGACTGTATTTTAGGGTGGCTTGCAAAATTATAATATGGAGTTTGCTAGTGTGTAAGAATACAAACAGAAAAGGCCTGGAATGTGAACAATGAACTGGGGTGCAGGGCAGGAGAAGAATTAACCCCCACCCCCAGGACAGAAGCAAGAGTTACTGCAAGAGTTACTGAGGGTGAGGGGCAGACAAATAACAAAAGGACACTACCTTAAACACTTAGACCCCCGGAGAGCAGTCATTTTGGTTTTCTACCTTAGACCCCCGCGGAGTCATCATTTTGCGTTTCTACCTTTAAAAGCCGGAGAGCAGTCAGTCAAATGCTGGAGTCATTCATATGTATATTAGGTCGTTACCTAGGAATTCTGGAGGGAGGGGAGTTGGGGTGAGTGATTGAGGGGGTGGGGGAGCTGCTAAAAGCGGTGAGCTTCCTTTTGTGTTTCATCTTGATGCATTCTCAATCATCCAGGGAAACAAATCTCCAAAAGTCACCAACTTGGAGTGTTTCAGTTTGCCATCTTAGGGAGAAATCAACACATATGGGTGTATGTCCTTTGTTGCTGACATTTATTGATGAAAACAGTACAAAAAACCAACCATTTGTACACATATTTACAAATAATGATAAAAAGTGAGTGAGTACATTTCAACATTTTCAGCAATCACTCACAATCCTGGCACTGCCACGGTATCTGTCGTCTGCATTTACCACATGTGTACCTGTAGCAGTGAACACATCGCACAGTGGCATGATTGTTCTTGCATTTGTGTTTGACCTGACACGTGGCTCTTTTTCCAGGGCTAGGTGTGGAGGGTTGTGTCCAAAGCAACTGTTCTTTTCATGCCTTCTTCGCAGCTACATGAGAGCGAGCCAACTCCCTTGCAAGCTCCACCAGGAAGTCCACCCGTCTTTCCTTCGTCCCGGTGCATGCTTGATACAGCACATGTGCATTCAGTGCTGCCATGTCAATCATGTTATAAAACACGGCGACTGGCCAGCGCCGTGTTCCTCTGCGGACAGTGTACTCCCGAACCATCTGGTCCATCACATCCACGCCACACTTTGTTTTGTTGTAAAGGGTGACAGTGTTTGGCTTCCTTTTGGTAGTGTTATCAGTCTGAACCACGCTGTGCATGCTGCTAAGAATATAGACTGTCCTCTTCCGTTTGGCCGCATACGCCGTCAGCGTGGCAGCAGAGGTTGAAAACACCTAAGAAATAAGATAAATTGTTATTTCCATAGCCCTTTTACACACAATGAAACACATAAACATAGAACCACAAAAGACCTGCAACATACCTGAGTGGTGAATTCATTGCGATCTGTCTGTCTAGTGGATTGAGGAATTTCCCTGCGAATCCTGTTGACTGTGCCGAGGATGGTGGTTTTCCGTCCAAGAAGTTTTTGCGCAAGTGAAAGCGATGTGAAGAAATTGTCCGTGGTAACATTTCTGCCCTGAGACAGCGAAAGATGGCACAGTGTGGCGTGAAGAACATGTGGGGACCCGTCTCCCTTTCACCCCAATAGAACCGTACACTGCAGATGGAGAGCCAACGGCTAAGGCCAGGAGAAGTATCTCGAGTCGCCTTCAGAGCTTCCTGTGTTTCATCACTCTTGACATGCTTCATAGCATTCAAGAATGGACTATTCAACATGCACAGCAAACGGAGCATGTTCATTGGTTCATGGACCTCCCTGAACTAATGGCATTTATCTTGGCAAGGACCCCAATCGTCCCAGTGGGGAGAGACTGTCTGAAGATGTAGTGATGAGGCTGATGGAACCATTCCTAGACAAGGGCAGAAATGTTACCACAGACAATTTCTTCACATCGCTTTCACTTGCGCAAAAACTTCTTGGACGGAAAACCACCATCCTCGGCACAGTCAACAGGATTCGCAGGGAAATTCCTCAATCCACTAGACAGACAGATCGCAATGAATTCACCACTCAGGTATGTTGCAGGTCTTTTGTGGTTCTATGTTTATGTGTTTCATTGTGTGTAAAAGTGCTATGGAAATAACAATTTATCTTATTTCTTAGGTGTTTTCAACCTCTGCTGCCACGCTGACGGCGTATGCAGCCAAACGGAAGAAGACAGTCTATATTCTTAGCAGCATGCACAGCGTGGTTCAGACTGATAACACCACCAAAAGGAAGCCAAACACTGTCACCCTTTACAACAAAACAAAGTGTGGCGTGGATGTGATGGACCAGATGGTTCAGGAGTACACTGTCCGCAGAGGAACACGGCGCTGGCCAGTCGCCGTGTTTTATAACATGATTGACATGGCAGCACTGAATGCACATGTGCTGTATCAAGCATGCACCGGGACGAAGGAAAGACGGGTGGACTTCCTGGTGGAGCTTGCAAGGGAGTTGGCTCACTCTCATGTAGCTGCGAAGAAGGCAAGAAAAGATCAGTTGCTTCGGACACAACCCTCCACACCTAGCCCTGGAAAAAGGGCCACGTGTCAGGTCAAACACAGATGCAAAAAAAATCAGGCCACTGTGCGATGTGTTCACTGCTACAGGTACACATGTGGTAAATGCAGACTACAGATACCGTGGCAGTGCCAGGATTGTGAGTGATTGCTGAAAATGTTGAAATGTACTCACTCACTTTTTATCATTATTTGTAAATATGTGTACAAATGGTTGGTTTTTTGTACTGTTTTCATCAATAAATGTCAGCAACAAAGGACATACAAAGGACATGTGTTGATTTCTCCCTAAGATGGCAAACTGAAACACTCCACTCCCCCACCCCCTCAATCACTCACCCCCACTCCCCTCCCTCCAGAATTCCTAGGTAACGACCTAATATACATATGAATGACTAGCCAATTTAGCTTCCACTTCCAGCATTTGACTGCTCTCCGGCTTTTAAAGGTAGAACGGTAGAAGCCTGGAAATCCCAGTGTTAAAAGGAGATGGGGGTCAGGGTGTCAGCACCCCTGGCTACTGTACCAGTGTTTTTCCATTGTGGGGGTGTTTACTATAGGGGGAGGATACGAGAGACTAAAACTGTAGCTGTTGTGTTGAATTCTTGAGATCAGCCTTTAGAATAGGACTGCAAAGGACTGCAGTGTGCTGATCTCCAGATGTATCTGTAAGGAAAAATGGGTAACAAAAGGATTGTGTGAAACTTGGAAACATCTCTGCATGATCTCTACCAACACGAAAGGATCGGAGAGAGCGGCGTTGTCTCCCACAGTTGTAAGATTCAGACATTTTAAATGAGAATAAGAAAGAAAAGTATTTCTTTGTGCCCCCCTCCTCTCCCTGTTAATGCTCTACTTGGCCCCCTGGCAAAACTTTGCTAGACCCGCCCCTGCACAGTTACCAGCTGTCAGCTACATAAAAAAAAAGGATGCTGGTGTTATTGGTCTCTCAGAAACAGTTCATAACTTCCCTTCACTCATGTCACCTATCATGTTTCTCCATCACCTGTTCAGCTCTGATGATCCAGTAAGGACATCTCCTGGTTTCATCTTCATGTTTCCCTCTCACCAGATAACCAACCTGACATCATGACCAGCAGCTTTACGGCTGTGGCTCCAACAAACATCAGCAGATCCTAGAAAGTAATATTAAATCAATTAAATAAATGATTTAATAAATAAATTAAATAAACAACTTATCAGGCTTTAACATGCTGCATGTATGTTTAGCGCAACATCCGCTGGTTTCCTCTTTCTGGCGCAAAGTGGGCGATAAACAAACAAGAGAGACGGGACCTGAGACAGAAAAGCCGATCACTGATCATTGATCAGTTTCATAACTGAAGTAGCAACAGGAGAGGGAGGGGGAGAGAGTGAGAGAAGAAGAAGCTGTGCAGCGGAGGACACAGATTAACTCCAGTTTTGTGTCTGTTTTTTTATTCTAGCTGAAGCACGGGACAAACTGCGTTCCTTTTCGCCTCAATACCATTTTCTTCTGTTTGAATGTGATGAGACTGCTTTCAGAGCCGTTGCCCAAACAAGGAGGAGAGTGTATCCGACCTCCTCGGCTGTAATTGTTCCAGCCCAGAGTCGATCATGACCAATTGGCCAATCGACCACCTGTCATTGTTTATACCGTTACAAAAAAACATAAAAACTAAAAGTCACCATCGCCCTTTGTGCCCGATACTCAGTCACAGTACTTCAAAAACACAATTACATTCCATTTCTGGGTTTAAAAAGTTCCCTGTCATTTTTTTTTATTTAGCAAAATTCAATTCACTTTTATTTATATAGTGCCAAATTGCAACAATAGTTGTCTCAACGCACTTAAAAAAGAGTGAGAAAAGGACAAACAAAAGGTTGTTTTTACACCTGGCTGTGCAGACTGCCCTCCATGTGCTATACAGACTGAGTACTGGCCAATACATTTAGCTAACATGTCTGACTTCTGTTTGTTGTTATTTCATAAAATTGTTAAACAACACATCTGTGTTAATTGTAGCAGGTTTATATTGTAACAGAGATTGTAACATTTAAGTAACCAGCAGGCTAACTGAAGCTGTCAAATAAGTGCAACATAGAGTAAACTCTTTTAAGTAGTGGAGGTAGTTCTTTAAGGAGGCAGCTGCCCGATCACACGAAACAAACAAAATACGCTTTAGGATTCAAACATCCTCGAACATTAGTGTGAGCACAATACATTCTAATGGTGCTTTTCCTGCTGTTGTTCTCTGCAGCGAGGAACAAGACTGTGACAGCTTCTGATTTAGAGACCTTCAGAAAACAAGGTGAATGCCTCAGGTTTCCCACGACACCCAAGTTTAACTACAACCCTAACAATGGTAAGCACCACATATCGTCTACATTGAAATAGAATATGAAATCAATCTGCTACATAACTTAAATGCAGTAGATTGCCCAGTGAGCAAGTTACTGATAGGTTCGTAGCATAAACCTATTGGCTGGAACGTTCAAGACAATTCTACTACACAGCAAAAGCAAGACACAAGTAGTCAAAGTTCTTTGTGTTACTCATGCATGAGGGAGAGGACTGGACGATAGTGATGGGTCGTTCGCGAATGAAATGGCTCTTAGAGCCGGCTCCTTGACGTGAACGACGCGAGCCGTCACGTGGGGTTTTTTTTTTCTTTCTCTCACCCTCTCTCGCACTTTTTTTCCGCTTCACTCTGCACGCGAGCCTTTTGCTTTACGCTGGGCAGAGGGGGGGAGGGTATGGAGCGGTAGTTACACACAGGAACAGAGCCAGAGGGAGAAAGAGAGAAAGAGAGCCAGGGACAACAACGTCACATTAGAAAGGTATAGTAATCATCCACAACTATTTTTGGTTGCAGATGATGAAGGATTCAGAAAGTTTATTCATGCAGGCCCATATGACAGAGAATATGCATGTTCTAGGCTAGGCACAGTGTTGAGCTTTTGTTATCATGTGGCTACACAAGCCAGCAAGTACCAACGACCGGATTTGGTGTGTGGTAGTAACAGGTAAATGAACTTTTTTTTAAATTATTTGAATATATATGAGTGCCTGTGTATAAATACACAAACAATACACACATGCTTTCAATTGTGTAATTTAAGTGATCTAGTAGCTCGGCTTTGGAAGTTCAGTTCATGCTAGAAATGTGTTTTGGAGTTTGTACGTGTTTTGTCTCTAGGGGCCACCGCATATATTTATATATAAACATATATAAATAAAACCACTTTTTTTACGTTAGTAATTCCTTTTGTGCATAATTTTATATTATTGTTAATAATAAATTAATTAAAGCAACAAAACAACCTGAAGAGCCGGTTCGGAGCCGAAAGAGCCGGCTCTTTTTAGTGAGCCGAACCGAAAGAGCCGGATCTCTAAAAAGAGCCGGAAATCCCATCACTACTGGACGAGCGCCGTTCCTTCGCTTGACCATAGGTTGCTCTCGTCTGCCCCCTCGTAACACTGCTCTTTTATTGAGGTTACATGAATGAACATATGAGTCTTACATAGGTATACATGTTTACATGTAGACAAAGAGTACCGTGTGTGTGTGTGTGTGTGTGTGTGTGTGTGTGTGTGTGTGTGTGTGTGTGTGTGGTCAAGATGTGACCCCATAAATGAATTCCCTAATCCTGCTGGTCTGGAAGTCCAGCCGTTCATCTAAACAAAAGGCAGTTAGACTAAAACAGATATACTTGTGTTTGCTATACCATGAAACAAAAAAAGAAGGTACGACCTCTTCTCGTGACCCCAGGATGTGAGTGTGTTTGCCAGAACACTCTGGAAGGCACACAGAGTCTTTACAGACTGCTAAGGATCAAACCTCTATCAATATGCAATTGATTATAAAACTCTAAGCATATATGAGTAAATATTTCTAAGCATAAATGACAACCTAATAATATAAACCTGACAGTTACCACACACTGAAAATGGTGTTGTAGAACAGGTTATCCCTGAACTTGTTTTAGCATTTCGGTTCATGAGTACAATAAAGCTTCAGAGGTGCTGGAAGATGGGGGTCTAATCATTTTTTGGCTGAAAGAAATCATCTCATACATCATGGACAATTTCTCAGTTGAGTGTGAGGAAGTAAAACTTAACATAAGGAGGTCTATAAAGAAAAGGCACAATACAATGTAAGCTTTGTTAGATTATTTGGTAGCTGTAACTCAGGAAGTACAGCATGTCATCTAATAGTTGGGAGGGTTTTTTTTTTTTTTGCTCTAATCAGTAGCCTATGCAATGTATCCTTGGTGAAGAAACTAAATGCTCTCCAATACATGAGGGATGCATCCAGTGAGGGATATTGTATAATCACTAGAAGTCCCAGACTTTTCTAACCCTCTGTCAGCCAAGTGGAAGCGAACTTGTCTAGTCTTTTCGCATCAATTCATATGTATATTAGGTCGTTACCTGAGAATTCTGGAGGGGAGTAGGTGTGTGTGAATGATTGCTGATGTCTAACTGCCAACTGCCTCTTTGTGTGTGTGTGGGGGGGGGGGACGACTTCCTTTTGTGTTGAGGTGGATATAATCTCACTGCATTTAGCCTAACCCTTCATTGCCCTGAAGAATTCTGTGGTGTACGGACCTCCTCTCCAAGGAAAGAAAATGCAGCAGGCCTTGGAAATGATCCTGAGCGAAGTCAACCCTTGTGACTCGGATGGAGAAGACCTAGAACTTCAGCTGGATTCGGACTCGGAGCTGTCTGATCAGTCTTCAGGTTAGATTTCATTTCATATTATTTCCAATTTCATTTCAAACAAGTAAGTGAAAAATGCTAAAAAAGCAGAGCAGGATTAGGGTTAGCTAGTAACCCTAACTCTAGTTGTATCTTTTTATTTAGGAAGACATTTCATATCATTTCCTATTTCATTTCAAACAAGTAAGTGGATGTAGTAAGTAAGATATTTCAGACATTATTCTGATACAGATGAGGAGATACTGGAATTATAATTAGTATCTATGCATGCATTTGTGATTTCGTTTGACCTTCCCATTGCTCACAGTTTGAATTTGTTCACACTGCAGATGAGGAGACTGCTTCTCCACCTAAAAAGAGAGCTTGTTTGGGGACTGAGACAGCAAAAGATGGCACAGTGTGGCGTGAAGAACATGTGGGGACCCGTCTCCCTTTCACCCCAATAGAAGCGTACGCTGCAGATGGAGAGCCAACGGCTAAGGCCAGGAAAAGTATCTCGAGTCGCCTTCAGAGCTTCCTGTGTTTCATCACTCTTGACATGCTTCGTAGCATTCAAGAATGGACTATTCAACATGCACAGGAAACGGAGCATGTTCATTGGTTCATGGACCTCCCTGAACTAATGGCATTTATTGCAATTGTGATCTTGCGGGGGGTTTGCAGGCTTCCATCTCTAAATGACTGCTGGTCAGCAAACCTGGGAAACCCACAGATCATTGGAATTATGGCACGAAACCGCTTCAAAGAAATCATGCAACACCTACGCTTTGATGACAAGTCCACCCGCAGTGATCGAGCAAAGACTGATAAGTTCGCTGCAATTTCCAGTGTGTGGGGATCATTTGTCACCAACTGCATCACGTGCTACAACCCTGGTCTACATATCACCGTTGATGAGCAGCTTTTCCCATCAAAGACTCAGTGCTGTTTCCTGCAGTATATTGCAAGTAAACCTGACAAGTTTGGGATCAAGTTTTGGGTGGCTTGCGACCTAAAATCCAAGTACATTTGCAATGTCTTCCCATATCTTGGCAAGGACCCCAATCGTCCCAGTGGGGAGAGACTGTCTGAAGATGTAGTGATGAGGCTGATGGAACCATTCCTAGACAAGGGCAGAAATGTTACCACGGACAATTTTTTCACATCGCTTTCACTGGCACAAAAACTTCTTGGACGGAAAACCACCATCCTCGGCACAGTCAACAAGATTCGCAGGGAAATTCCTCAATCCACTAGACAGACAGATCGCAATGAATTCACCACTCAGGTATGTTGCAGGTCTTTTGTGGTTCTATGTTTATGTGTTTCATTGTGTGTAAAAGTGCTATGGAAATAACAATTTATCTTATTTCTTAGGTGTTTTCAACCTCTGCTGCCACGCTGACGGCGTATGCGGCCAAACGGAAGAGGACAGTCTATATTCTTAGCAGCATGCACGGCGTGGTTCAGACTGATAACACCACCAAAAGGAAGCCAAACACTGTCACCCTTTACAACAAAACAAAGTGTGGCGTGGATGTGATGGACCAGATGGTTCGGGAGTACACTGTCCGCAGAGGAACACGGCGCTGGCCAGTTGCCGTGTTTTATAACATGATTGACATGGCAGCACTGAATGCACATGTGCTGTATCAAGCATGCACCGGGACGAAGGAAAGACGGGTGGACTTCCTGGTTGCGCTTGCAACAGAGTTGGCTCACTCTCATGTAGCTGCGAAGAAGGCAAGAAAAGATCAGTTGCTTCGGGCAGAACCCTCCACACCGAGCCCTGGAAAAAGAGCCATGTGTCAGGTCAAACACAAATGCAAGAACAATCATGCCACTGTGCGATGTGTTCACTGCAAAAGATACACATGTGGTAAATGCAGACTACAGGTACCATGGCAGTGCCAGGATTGTGAGTGATTGCTGACAATGTTGAATTATTTGTAAATATGTGTACAAATGGTTGGTTTTTTGTACTGTTTTTATCAATAAATGTCAGCAACAAAGGACATACACCCATGTGTGTTGATTTCTCCCCAAGATGGCAAACTGAAACACTCCACTCCCCCACCCCCACTCCCCTCCCTCCAGAATTCCTACTTAACAGCCTAATATACATATGAATGACTAGCCAATTTAGCTTCCACTTCCACCATTTGACTGCTCTCCGGGTTTTATAGGTAGGAATCCCTAAAATGATGGCTCGCGGGGGTTTAAGTGTTAAACTGTTGGTTTGCTGCAAACTGATTGGTTCAGAGCTGTCACACCTTAGCCAGTATTTCATCTTATTTTGAAAAGCTTCCTCTTGATGGTTTGGCAGGATGTGATGTAGAGAGCGAGCAGCAGGTGGCAGTAGTGATGTGCGATACCACTGATTTCCTTTCCGATCAGATACCAAGTAAAATTCAAGGTGGTATCGACGATACTGATCCGATACCGATACTTTGTATATAAACTTATTCTATTTATTGTATCTTTTATTGTATCTCAAAGTATAGCGTCATAATGATTACAGGACATCAGATTACTTGTTCTTATCACTTAATAATGCAGAATTCATCATATAGAAATAAAAAAACTGAAGTTGTGAACATCTTGCCTGCCAATCAGATCTGAGAGCAAACTCGAACACAAAGATCACATCCAACTTTATTTATTCAGACTTTCCTAACAAACACACAAATTTCCCAAAGGAACATCAGAACTGTGGCGGCAGCGTTAGCGATCCATCCAGAAGCTCACAGGGAACCCACAGCATCAGTTTGTCAGCTAAACTACCAGCTGATTGATCACAGGGAGGGGTCGGCGATGGTCTGTGATGGTTTTCTCATGGACTTCTGTTTCACAGTCAGCGGGTTCGCCACCTGCTGGATTTTAGAGAGAATGCGCTTCCATGTCGGCTTCACTCTTCAGATCAGGAAGCTACAACTAATTTTTTTAACTTTATCACTTCTAAACTAACAAGTTATTAAAGATGAACCAATGACCGTGAACCCCCCCCCCGTTGGCTTTTAAGGTGCTCTGTAGTTATCTCAGTGTCCATCGTCTCTCCTGGTCCGTCACTCTGTGGAGAAACACAATACGACACTGTGGTGGCGTCTGCTATTTTCTATGCTGTGGTCTGCTGGAGTGGTGGAATGGCAGAGAGGGACGGGGGAGACTCAACGAACTGGTCAGGAGGACCAGCTCTGTCCTGGAACATCCGCAGAAGTCCATCGAGCAGGTTGGAGAGGAGAGGATGTTGTCTAAGCTAACATCCATCATGGACAACACCTCCATCTCCTGCATGAGACTGAACACCGAGCAGCTCGTTCAGCAGTGGACTTTTACACCCACAGTGTAGGAAGGAGCGCTACTGCAGGTCATTCTTACCAGCAGCTGTCAGACTCTGTAACACAGTTTAACATTCTTTTGGTCATCTTACTCACCAGCTTGTTTGTTTACTGTACATTTTATACATATCTCTGTACAATTTTCTCAGTTTTTCTATACCTATTCTGTGCATTGGTACCTGTATATATGAACTTCAGTTGCTTGTGTTTATAGGACCACCTTGTGTCTTCCTTTTATATTTTATTTTCCCTTGCTTTAAGAGCTCTGTAACACCGAAATTTCTCATCCGTGGGATAATAAAGGTTTATTCTATTCTATTCTAAACACAAGCTCCAGGAGCTGTGAGGAGGGTGTTCGTGTTTCCTGAATCAGTAACAGCTCACAGGTGAACAGGATGTATGCAGGTAAACTGGAGGGTCCGTCGAGCTGATCGGTGGTTTCCTGAGAATAATGTCGATACGTGCATGCATTTGTACAAGCTGCAGATGGAGACTTTGTTTGCCAAGGTCTTCAGTCTTGTCAAACCGCCTGACACTCTGGCAGACAGACACAGAAACCCTTAACCTGAAACACCGGCACAGGTTAACGTGGAGTCGAAGTCTGAATAGAATAGAATTCAACTTTATCGTTGTTACGTCCCCCCTACCATGGTGGAGGCAAAAGTTGGAAGGAGACAGCAACACTGGACAACCACAATCAATGAAGGAGGAAGACCACAGAACAGTTAAGAATCAGGCAGGATTTATTGGTTGCTTGCCTGGATAGTCAAACTTAACAAAAGAAAAGAGGTGGGGGAGGAGGACTGGGCGGTTGATCCAAATCAAAGAAATTAATAAAACAAAAAGAGGTCGATAGCTTCCAGGGCCTAACTGAAACAAAAAATGCAAAACAAAAGGCCTACCTAGCTACTCGTCAAAAAGGTCAGTGAAAACATACAAAAGTGGCATCAACCGCATAACCTAGTGTGTCTAACAGTTTAAAACCTGCAACCAGTGTATAGGATACCCCAGCTTACCTGTCCAGCCTCCCACCACACATAATACAAAGAAGCCTGTTCGCAAATGTTTGTCATAGCAGAAGCCAGCACCCACCAGCTGGCCAGGGAGCTGCTCATTTGTAGTGATCCTCGGCGTGTGATTGGCCAACTGGGCGCAGATAGCCAATAGACACATGCCAATCAACTTCGAACTGGCCAATAGGTGGAGGCTTGACACCTGAAAGATAAAAAGAACACCAAAAGCAAAGCCACATCTCTTGGCACGTTACAATCGTCATTGCAGATGTCACAAGTACAAGGCAATGAAATGCAGTTTGCATCCATCCAGAAAGTGCTTTAGCAATAATACAGATATATTACAGAATATGGATCTATGTTACAATGTACACGGTATAAAGATATGTTAGGAATATGCTATAACTACAAGTATGTACAGGCTGTAGTGAGTGTACAAGCTATGTACAGGCTACGAACAGTCTGTTTAATTTTAACCATGTACAGTGGTACAGTACAGAGTGAATTGAGACAACCTGGTGCTACATATGACAGACGAACACAGGATTACATAAAGTGCAATGTGCAAAAATTTGAAAAAAAAAACCAAGACAAGACAGTGCAACACTAGACAGAACAGGACAATGGAAATGTGCAAAATTGAGTAATGTGCAAAAAGTAGCTTGGTGTCTGAAGGTGTGTGTGTGTGTGTGTGTGTGTGTGTGTGTGTGTGTGTGTGTGTGTGTGTGTGTGTGTGTGTGTGTGTGTGTGTGTGTGTGTCGCTCCAGTCACTGAGGTTTCAGGAGTCTGATGGCTTGGGTGAAAAAACTGTTCCATAGTCTGGCAGTGAGGGCCCGAATGCTCCGGTACCTCCTTCCAGAAGTCAGCAGGGTGAAGAGGGTGTGTGCGGGGTGTGTGGGGTCCTCCACAATGCTGGTGGCTTTGCGGATGCAGTGGCTGCAATAAGTGTCCGTGATGGAGAGAAGAGAGGCTCCAATGATCTTCTCAGCTGCTCTCACTATCTGTTGTAGGGTATTGCAATCCAGGTGCTGAGGAATGATTGTGTTGAATGCTGAACTGAAGTCTATGAACAGCAATCACATATGTGTCCTTTTTGTCCAGGTGGGTGAGGGCAAGGCGTAGGGTGGTGGCGATGGTGTCATCTGTTGATCGGTTGGGGCGATAGGCAAACTGCAGTCTTAGGTCAAACATCTGCAAATCCTGTTTACCCACAATGGTTATGCTTAATTCTATAGTATTCATACATAAATATATTTGTCTGACACCTTTCTCACCCAAAGGAAAACATTTCTTCAGTTTGTGAATAATTTGAAAGTCTGATTCAATAAAAGGACTAGATGTTACAATCCTTGATATTGCATCACTTCTAATGGAGAACTGGAAGCTTTACCAGCAGGACACATCATCAGTTATGTGCCTCAACTTAACAGGGTGTTTTGGCCTTTTATCACATGACACCCTCTGCTGAGACAGGCCCACTAAAAGTTGATCAAGCCTGGTCATGTGTCTCACGGTTAGCTGACTGCCTTAGGCTGCCCATGTGTTGTCAGCCCTCTGCAGCTATAGCCAATGACTGGTCCTCTCAGCAGTGTTAGCTAACTCTCCTATAGCATGCCGTTGCAGCTGTCTCCTGACTCCAATTTCTCTAAGTAGTTTTGCTGTTGTACTGGCAACAAAGCCCCTGCACCCCACTTCCACCAGGCACACCCTGATCTTCCAGCCTCTGTCCTCTGCCTCAGCTCCCAAGTTTGCATACCGCAGCTTCCTATACTCAAATGCTTCCTCAATTGCTTCCTCCCATGGTACTGTCAGGTCAATGACATAAGCACGTTTCTGGGAGTTAAACCAAAGGATGAGGTCTGGTCGCAGAGTAGTTGTTAAGATCTCTGTGGGGAAAATGAGTCTCTGATCCAAGTCGAGTTGTATCTGCCAATCCCTGGCGGCCTTCAGTGGTCCCACATCCGGGGTTGAAGGGCTAGTCCTCAGCTTGTCCCTGTCCCAGACAAATGCTAATGGATGCTGATGCTCCTCTTGGTTTGTGAAAGGCTGAGCATTGATGGATTCCCTCTTGTACTCAACCTTTTCAGCAAGACACCTGAGGAACTGGTTGTATTTCCGTGTATCTGCCCTTAGTAAGGCTAGTCCTACAACCAACCAACATGTTCTTGAGTGTTGCTGGGACTGTACACAGGAGCCAGGATGGCTCCTTTCCAAACCACAGCTGCAGATTTATGGGGGAAGGCAGCACATTGTATGTGGCTCATGTGATGAGACATCGCCTATTAGACTCCATTCTGAAACTGTTTTTGCACTGAAAACACTACATCCGGATGAACAGAATCAAGCTTTTTGGGAAGATGAAAAGTATTTTTTTCAGTCATAAAACAAAAAACATCAAACACTATTGTTTATGCACATGTTGATCATTCACTTTGTGGATCACAAAACTAACTAAATGATTGCTGATTGCCACTAAAGCAATTTGGACTCAAATGCAGGACTCTTAATTTAAAAGATCAAAAGGTTTATTTACAGCATAAGCAAAGATGAAGACTTCAAACACAATGTCAGTGTTAATAAAAGCCTCAGTTCCAGAAAGGCAGGCTATTCCACAGATGCAATTACTCCACAGAGTCTTTCTCATCAGACTCAAGTTTTCAGCTCCTACCTTAAGTACTGGTAGTGGAGTCAAGGGTGGGAACTGAGAATAAGTCATGTAAAATAAATATTTGACCAATTAAACAAAGATAGCGGAGGGCATTATACAGCAGTTGTTTTGATTGCTCTCAATTTTGACAGCCCTAAAAAAGATTAATATCAGTTTGTACTCACTTGCTTTTGTGCATGTGCAGGACTGGAACGTAAGCGTTTTGGGCTGTTTCAATGTGGACGCACAACTCTGTGAAAACGACTGAAAACGCTAATGTGGACGCAGAGCGTTTTCACACAAAAACGCAGTTTTCAAATCTATGTCAAATCATGTCAGGTTTGTTCACACTTTGTCTCCCAGCAAGATCATGGAGGAGATTGCAGGAGACCTGTAGTCACCCTAGAACAGCTGGACAGGACTATAGAAGGTCTTTAATGAGTCAATGTAAACAAAGAAGTAGATAATTAAAACTAATTAAAAATACAGGTAGCTGATCAGACAGTGGATGTGGCGCAGTATTTGTCAGAAGTGTTAACCCACCAATCCCCTGCAAAGTGTAATTGAACACTAATTTGTTTAGCAATTGTTTACATTGTAAATAGTCAAAATGATAAAGTTATTAGATAAACTATGTTAGGTTTTGTATGTTTGTTGTCTGTCTTCTAGAGTCAAAACCGAACCACATAGTAAGCCCACAATTAATCCTGCTATTACCATAAAAACTGGTTCTACAATTAAAATGGATCCATTAAAGTAATGATGAATGTGGTTATTTATCGCTGTTTCATAACTGAGTTATGTCATTTAGTTTCAGCTGCAGTGAGAAGAGGAGCAGGAGCATTAGAGGCCATACAGTTTGAATGTGGTAGCAAAGGCTCTGTTGCCACCTGCTGGTAAAGTCATGCAATTCCCCAGTGAATATTTAAGAAAAAAATGCTACTATATTTTGCATAAATTGAAAAAGTTATTTTTTAATCTTTCTACGTTGTACAAATATCCCATTTCATGTGTTTCTTTATGTAGTATGAAGATGCATTTTTATACTGCAGGATATTGCCCATGACATGGACAGAAACTTCACTTGACTTATTTGAAGCTTCTTAAAATAGTTCTTAGCTCCTTTTAAGCTCAGAAGTAACTATTTGATTTGATATCACCTGGCACTTTCCCTTTAAATTGATCAAATCTTCCACTACTGGTGCACACCAGTTCATGTTTGCAGAATTTGACTTGACCCAGCAAGTTTGATAAACCACCAGGTCCCAGTCACTCCTGTCCATGTGTACAGGGACAATTTTGATCCCTCATTCTGAATCATTCATTTACTCACATGTGTGGACAAAATATAACTCCAAACTTAAAGTCTTTCCAGTTCTGAAAAAATTGGGACACTGTGTAAAAAGTAAATAACATGTAAATAACACTTCATGCAATGCTTTTCAAACCTCATAAACTCAGGGCCATGAGTACACCACTGAGTAGCATCCCCTGTTCTTTTAAGTTTGTAAACATCTGGCCTTAAAAATGTTGGCCTTTGTTTGTCTGATATAGGATTTTAGCTGTTCAACAGTCCGTTGTCATCTCTTTCAGAGCCAAAGGTGTCATAGTCCTGGCTCAGTTTACCCAGTGTTTTGAGTTTTCTTGTGTCTTTTGTCATTTTGCATTACTTTTTATGTTTAGGTCCGCTGTGTAAGTCTGGGGTTTATTCTATAAGACCTGGGTTGGTCTGTTGAGATTTGTTTATTAGATTTCCCCTTGTGTCCTTACCATCGGTCTCCCGCTGTGTGTCTGTTGTATGAGTTCTTGTGCCTTGTTTCACCTCCCCGTGTTTTATTCCATCATGTTGATGTATGTTTCCCCGGCCCGTCATGTCTGCTCTCTCCCTCGTACTCCCTCACTCCCTCTCATCTGCCTCTCCTCCACTCGTGCATCCTGTTCCTCTGTTTCCTGTTTTATCCTTTTTCCTGTGAAGGTCTCATGTTTCCATGTTTGTTCTGTTCAGTTTTGCTTCGCCTGTCTCATTATGATTATTCATGTCAGCTGTGCTCCTTGTATGTTCTCATTTTTTCGTTATCTTTCTGTGTATTTATGTCAGCATCTCACTCAGTCCCTGATAGTTGCGTGTGATTCTCCATCTATTTCTTAGTGTGATCAGTTGTTTAGATTTCCCAGTTTAGTGTTGAACTGTTTATTCATTCAGCAAATAAAGCTGTGGGCTTTTTTGTTTTGTTTTTTTGAGTTTTTGTTTCTCTCAGTAAGTCTGTGTTTTTGTCACGGTTTGCAAGGCAAGCCGTGTGGAAACACGGGATGATAAGCAGGGAAACACAGACGGACCAACGACGAGCACAGGAGGAAACTGCACACAGAAGGGAGAGGTGGCTGAACCTAATTAAGCATGACGAGCCGG
Source organism: Maylandia zebra (assembly GCF_041146795.1). NCBI lineage: Eukaryota > Metazoa > Chordata > Actinopteri > Cichliformes > Cichlidae > Maylandia > Maylandia zebra. Next base: position 3,549,177 of record NC_135168.1, on the reverse strand, counting down.
GGAGGAAACAAAACAAAATACGAGACATGGACCTTCAAAGTAAAACAGTAAACACAGAACACGGGAAGCCAGATAACAAAACCTAAAACTAGAACCCAGGAAATGCTAAAGAGCTAAGGAGCTAGACATACTGATAAAGAAACCAAAACACTACCATGATCAACCATGGTGGAATCAAAAACTAAAAGTACAAAAAAACACTGGGTCACCAACCTAGGACCATCACAGTTTTGGTCCTATCCTGCCTGCACACAGCTGTTTTATGACAAAAGGTAGTTTTACTACCACCCGAATCTTTTGTCAGTCACCTGTCAAAATGCACTGTGTTATCAAAAATGTAAGTGCAAATGCCTGTCAGCTTATCAAGCTCTAACCTTTGGTAATGAGACATGAAAATCCCCATTAAAATCTCAGTGGATTGGGGCCAAACTGACTTCCAAAGACAATAAGCAGATGTCACCAAAAGATGTCAGTAATATACAGGAAGGTTGCAAACAGGAGATATGCAATTCTTTAAAGAACAGAAAGGCATTCTGGTAGAGATTCTGAGATTGTGTTCACTTTGATATGTTTTATCAATGTATATTTTTAGATTGCACTTTGCTTTCACTGATCAAACACTCATAAATAACTGGTACCCCCAAGTTTGAGGCCCTGCTTTTCAGCTGAAAAGGGGTCAAATGCTGACTCTGTCATGAACCGAAGTTCAGTACACAAGCTGGACCCAGAAGCAGAGACAACACGCACAGGAGTACAATAAATAAACTTTATTTCAACTAAAGGTGTCCCGGAAGGGTCAAAGGAAAACACGCGAGAAACTAGAAAAACCAAAGGACCGGGGGATGAGTTACGCAGGAACGCCATAATCGGGACTGTGGGAGGCTGCAACAGAAAGAGGAAGAGAGTTACTGGGGAGCGGGGAAATAGCAGCATACGTGGGGGAGAGTGTGAGTCTTACAGTCAAAGCGGGGCCGTGGGAGCCGGAGGGAGGGGTGAGGGTCCGCGGGGGCCGGAGGGAGGGGTGAGGGTCCACGGGGGAGCTCCAGGAAAGTAGAGGTGGTTGGTACTGGAGGCGATCCAAACTCCAGACGGGCAGGTGGCTCAAAAACACGCCGAGCTGTTACCTGAGCGCAAAGGAAAAGATTAGCGTTTGTTCAGGTAAATGAGGGTTTTCACAACCGCCTTCCCGTGGGTGTACGTTACCGCTGTGAGACGACTAACGGACTGACGTGGAGCAGCTGGCTGGGCTGGATCAAATAGTCCACCTGATAATCGCCTGAGATGGAATGCAGGTGTGGAGTTAACAGCCACACCCGTGGGCGTGGGCATCCCATCAGCTCCTCGGACACCGGGCCGCGTACCATGACAGTCTCCAGGTTGGAGAACCGTTTGTTCACAAGTGTGTGGAAGACTGGAGGAGAGACTAACAAATGGAGTAGAGTCGTATACTTTACTGGACTGCTATGTTGAAGAGGGAAAATAGCTGTCCTGCAAAGCTGTTAATTTAGTAACTGACAGACTGAGGTGACTGTATAGATAGATTATCATGAGAAATCATTGCTGCTCATAATTTACAGTTACGCTGTTTGCAGTAAGTCCAGGTTGTTTGGAAGAAAATTTAAACTATTTCTCAGTCGCTTACTTGGTGTTTGCACAGAACCTGGCCGTAAAAGTACAGTAAGCAAATTAGTTTTAGGTTATTTAAAGAATAAAAGAATATCATATTTATGAATATACATTGATCAGTGTGTAATTATGTCTTCCAACAAATTGTATTCTTATAAACTAAGAATGAATACATTAAAAATCCATAGGACTGGGTGTTGATTTCTGGAAACCGCCATGTTGCTCCCATCATGAATACAATGGCCGAGATGGCCTTTGCCACTCCTCCTAATCACATTTTAACTATGTGGCTAGAAACAAGCATCATATGTAGTACACCTATAAGTTACCTTTCATTTTAAAATCATAAATACTGCTTTTAAATTCAACAAGTGCCTTGAGGCAGCTGTTGTTGTTATTTGGCGCTGTGTAAATAAAATTGATTTGAATTAAATTATGTATGACTATCTAACATTTGTACATGTATATTATCATGGCTGAGATGGTTTAACTGGAAAACTCCAAGTTGATCAGTGTTACAGCCCCTGGCCTCAGGGGAAGTGAGCTGGCCTTCAAGGAAATCCAAGCGTGCCAGGACCCACAGACGATTGGCTGTCTGGGGACCCGTGGGTAGCACCTCCGGGGAAAGGTGGCTCAAGAGTTGACAGTTCATCTTGTAATTGGAAGGTTGCCGGTTCAAGGCCCGGTTTGGACAGTCTCGGTCATTGTGTCCTTGGGCAAGACACTTCACCTACCGCCTATGCTGGTGATGGCCAGAGGGGCCGATGGCGCGATATGGCAGCCTCGCTTCTGTCAGTCTGCCCCAGGGCAGCTGTGGCTACAACTGCAGCTGCCTCCACCAGTGTTGAGAGTGAATAGTGGAATTGTAAAGCGCTTTAAGGGTCTTGAAAAGCGCTATATAAATGCACTCCATTATTATTATAAAGGGACCAATCAGCCACTGATTGTGCTCGCCTGTGCTCTACAAATGGCTGTTGAAAATGTATTTGGGGGCTGCTTTGAACTGAATGTGCAGTTCACCTCACATGCTTCTGTCTGTGAGACTTTCTTGTGAAACTCTGTTTGAGGTGTGGAACTTGTTTGAATAGCGTCTAGTTCTACTGCTAGTTTTATTTTCTACTCGTACGTGAACCTGTTATTTTTGTGTTGGGTATTTGCCGGTTTTTTAGTTCCAAGTTCTTTTTCTATGAATAAAACTGTGCCTTAACTGGTTTCCTTCCCCTGTCCCATAGCAGAGCCGGGTCTTAACAATCAGCTCCTGAAATACTCAAATCAAAGTATCTAATCATTGATTTCCTGACTAGATACTTTGGTTAAGGAGCTACACATGCACATACACGCACGCATATAAAACGCTAACAATAACTTGAATTAAACAGGTGCAACTGATGATATGAGCAGTGACTGTATTGTGCTATTACTTTAGCTTAAAAATGTTTTCCATTAGTAAATAAAGATGATCCTATGCAGTTACACATTACACAAAATGTTGTATACTGTGCAAAATGTACATGTTGAATTGCCATGGAAACCTAAATGTATTCAGTTCATGGTGCAGAAATACCAAATGTGCTTCAGGGATTTGTCCTAATTTGCTTTAAAGTTCTTTTTATACTGCTGATATTAAAAAAGTGAAAGAAGAGAGAAAGAAGGAAAACTGATTAGACTGTTGGTTCTGCAGATAATAGTAGATAAAAGCATCAAATCATTCATGTTTAGGTCGAGTGGGCTAAACATGAATGATTAAATGAGACAATCGAAAGTGTTAAAAAGTGAGTAATTGAGTTCTGGTGAATGGTTTTGCTCCACAAATTACACATTAGTTTTGTTTTTTCAAGAAGCTAAACCATGCATCGCTGTTCAGTCTGCTTTTCAGCTCTTCTGAAGAACGAAATGTCATGGCGCCTCACCAATGAAACATACAGCTTGCAAATTTCTTTTGAAGTGCTGAGTTTGATGTATTTTAGGTATTTCTTGCAGTACACACCACAGCCAGTCGTAGAAGTCATGCATGTTGTGTTTTCTGTTCTGAACATTTGAGAACGTGAATTATAATCAGACAGAAATAGTCAAAAATTAACAGTAAATAATAAGAAAAATTGCAACGGGAGATTAAACAGAGATAATAAGAGTTAGAAAATGCTGAAGAGAAACCAATGTGACAGGAAGTGTATTTTAAGTCTTTTCTGTTTTAACCAATCGGATGCATTTTATGGTCTAACCCAGTGTTCTCATTTCCCCTTCGTAACTTACTGAAAAACCCCAAAGCACATTCTCAAGATGGTCGTCTTATGGATTACATTGCTTTTTCTTCATCAAGGAAGTAAGGGGGGATTTGTTTCTGTTTGTTTTTGTTTTATCTGACCATCTGACCAAACTGAACGTATTATTTATGTGGAATAGATTCATATATAGATAGACGTAGAGATAATAACATAAAAACTGAACGTTTTCTTTTATCTTAGATTCTCTGGTTCCAGTGAAAACAGTCCATGTTGGTGAAACAGCAACATTAACATGTGTTTTACCAAATGAAGAGCTCGGCAGCAGAAAGGTTCAGTGGTACAAGCAGAGAGTCGGGGATACTCTTAAATTATTAGTGTCACTTCCTGGAAAACCTTCTTCAGAGTTTTTTCAGTCAAGATTTTCTGCACATAATAGTAAAGATTTTAGCAACCTGACCATTTGGAATGTAGCCCAAGAGGATGAGGGAATGTATCACTGTGAAATAGACACCTGGATTAAACTTGAATGGAGTGGGACATATTTGTTAGTAAAAGGTAATGAACTGACCAACTTTTACAAAATTATTAAATGCCTCTGAGAATGTGGTGAATAATTTACTTGTATTACATTTTGTATTACACAGGAAACACTGAAAGGACATCAAACTATATTGTTGTACAGCAGCCGACAGAATCAAATCCACTCCGTCCAGGAGACACAGCAACTCTTCAGTGTTCAGTTCTGACAAATTCTGAGAACAACACATGTTCAGGACATCATAATGTTTTCTGGTTCAGAGATGGATCTAATAAATCTCTTCCAAACATCATCTACACTCATGGAAACAGAACTGATCAATGTGAGAAAAGATCTGACCCTCAGGATGGGTGTGTTTATCACTTCTCTAAGAACGTCAGCTCCTCTGATGCTGGGACTTACTACTGTGCTGTGGCCACATGTGGGGAGATATTATTTGGAAATGGAACTACACTGGATGTTCAAGGTATCTGTGCCTGATTTTGTCTAAAGTACTTTTCAGTTTGTACTTAAAACACGCTCATATCAAGATCAGTGATAAAACCTTTTTTGTTTGTTTTGTAGAGAAAACAACACGACTGGTATTTATTGGAATTGTAATATTAATAACCTGTTTTGCCATTTCGGTCATTGGAAATCTTTTCTTCATCTGCAACCGAAGGGTATGCAAAAAATGTAAAGGTAAGTGTTGTCAGTAGCTTAACATTTATGTATAAAATCATAAAAACAAGTTTGCTATAAAACTGCAAGGAGGCAACTATTGTACTAATTGTTAATGTTTAAGCGCTCCATAATGGTTGTTATTTCTTTGTGTACCTCATTAAACAATCTAACTTCTCATTAACTTAACTTATCGCTTCACTTGAATGATACATTTATGTAAGTAAGACTTTTGTAAAAAAAAAAAAAAAACATCAGAGGAGAAATGTCACATTAAGTGCATTTCACTATCATATATTTATTGTTATTATTTTTGTTTATCTTAGAAATAAAAAGTGATACAACAGAAGTACAAACTGACAACTTGTACCAACCAGTAAGTAATCAAACAGATTTTGTGTAGGTTAAATATGTATGCACAGTTCCACATCCTCTTCTACATGTTTGTGTACTGTATACTCTTTCTGTTACTGCACAGACTGAAGCTGATGATGATATAAACTACGCTGCGCTCAGTTTCTCTGAAAGAAAAACACGAGGAAGAAGGACAAGAGAGCATACCGAGGACACTGTTTTCTCCTAAATGTTGAGTTAAATGAATATGACATTGTTGAGCATCTCCTTAATATTAAAATAAACCTTAAATTAAGTTTTGGGCCTTTTATTTGTCACTCTTTGGCACCCTTTGTTTTCTTATTTCTTTTCTAATTTTTCTTTTTCCATCTTTGTTAAAAACTAACCCCCACAGCCCCCCACTCCAAGAAAAACAAATCTAGTGTTTATTTGTACGACAGTGCAGGAAAGGAAAGCATGTTACTTAATTTGCTTTGAAATTGTCTTAATGTAAGTGCATTTTCAATTTTTAATTATAATTGAACCTTTTTTCATACAGGTTGAGACCTGGTGTCTCATTTACAACAGGGGCTTGTTTCAGACAAACAAAATTGCAGAGTGATATCTAATCCTACATTTTTACCAAGTAATCTCACTCCGCAGATCAGTTGCAAATGTAAACATGAAGAGAGACCCAAGAACTTCTTTTTATAAGAAACTTCTTTTTTTCTGGTTCTGTGTACTGTGTTGTATTATTTTAAGACTGAAACACAGTCATTCTTGTAATGTTGAAAAAGAAATATTACCATACCTCCACAGAGACTATAATAAAACTTTTATCCAAAACTTTGTCCTTCAAATTATCATAACAATCCAGGCAGTTTGAATGTATAGGATTCACCTGTTGTTCAATTCAGTTTATTTTATTTTATTTTTTATAATATCTTGAACTGCAAGATATTAGCTGTAGATAGAAAAAGATATTTAGCTCTGGTGACTACAAATAGAAAAACGTAATAAGTTCTGTAGTGATAAAATATATATCATTGTGCATTGCTAAACAGATTGTGCAACAAACATGCACTGCATGTGCATATAACACTATCTATTAATCAGAAGAGAGACCGAAAATGAGAATCCTGTCAAAATAATAATTAAGGACCTTGCAAAAATCACTGCAGAATCGGAATTTTGTTTGTGTTTTGAAACCTTCTTTGCACCAGACTAAGCACAAAATCTTAATATGTTACCATTTTTCCATGTTGTGACAAAGCTCCAAATCATTTTAAGGATACTTTAGAGTTAAATTTAATAGCACTTCAAAATCAATGTCAAAGTATAGGTTCAGAAACTCAAGACAGTAGAAAGAACAGTGAAACATCTGTCATCATCATGCTGGAGAATCCCACAAGTAACACCCTACAAGTTCTTACAATTCACACCATGTAGCTAAGTTTGGACTTTATTCTAAAGTAAACAATTTGTGAAGCTGAAATAATTAAAACATTAAATTGTGTCTTTTGGACTGATTGTCAAACACATATATACATAAAGTGGCTGGTGCTGTCACGGTCCGTTCTGCCACCCTCACCTCTTGCTCCACCGCTCTCCTGTCACCGGTTCCAAATAAGCATTCACTTTGATTCATCGCCTGTCAGTTACTCTCTGCCTTGCACTAACCCCTCTTTCCCTGTGTTTGCAGTGGCTTCAACACCTGACTGACTCTCACTCAGATGTCCCTAAATTAAATAAACTTTTCTTGATCAGTAAATCAGTCTGTTTATTGATTCTGCTTCTGGGTCCAATCCACGTACAGCACACAGCACAAAGGGGAATAAAAGATTCTCTTTTGAATGATAGTAAATTGGTGTTGACATTTACTTCTGGTCTGCCTGACCAGCACAGACCAGGTCAGTGTCATATATTTGGACAGTTTTCAGCATACGGAAGCATTTTTAAGTTTGTTCTTAGGAAGTAAGGAATCTTTTCAGCAAAAGCTCAAATCAAAAACATTCAGGACTGCAACAACTTCACTGACTTCATCTCCTAGATGTGCTTTATCTTTGTGATAAAGTTTGCTATTTTTTATGGATCCAGGAATCTTTTACTTAGCACAACTTTAAAAAACTTTAAAAAAAAATTTAAAAAACTGTGCTACATACTGCAGCTTATGACAAAAAGCCTGCAGTCGGCATGTTTCTCCATCAACCTCACAACAAAAATCAGCATGTAACCTGCATAAGACAATGCGAGCAGCTGAAACTCAGGTGCCTTTATGTAACACAGGACACCACAGGAAACGAGAAGAAAACACAGAAATACAGAGAAAGAACAAAGAGGGCAAATGTCACAGACTCAGCCAAATGCCACCTGTGAAATCATCAACTCATGTAGGCTAAAAATTGAAAGCAGTTTATATAAGATCAGTCTAACTTGAATGATCTGGGTATAATTTACTGTGACAGTGAAACAACAAGAAAACAACTTCTTTGCTTACATCTCTTATAGTTAGAGAATACACCTTACCCCCTTTGAACCTTTGTCTTTTTTTAAACCCTCCCTGAAGGAATATTTAGTCAAACTTTCCTCAAACAATTATTTGAGTAATATTTTGAAGATTCAATTTATACCAGTAAGCAGCACATCATCCCTAAAGACATTATATGATAGAGTCACACCATCTCTAAGGTTAGCCTCAGTCAGTTAATACAGAACCTCATTCATTTTGCTCAGAGCTGAAGAAAAAATAAAGGCAAAAAAAGGCAATATAGTGTCTTGAGTGAACTGTTGGTGTGATTTGGTGCTGTGGAAAGAAAATTCAAATGAATTAAACTGAGCTGAAGACAAAGCAATTTAAAGAGGTATAATCATCACGCATACATTGTTACATTGTATACAATCGTACATCCTACAGCGCGCAAGAAGAAAACTCACACAAGAGATCAAAGAAACTGATCGTTGTGGTACCTCAACCTTCTCTTGCACAACTGAGCTATTAGCTCTATCTATCTATCTGGAGCTGTTACCTTTATTAATCATGAAGACAAAACAGTAACTTGTAGTAAGATAGTCCTGCACTAAAGTAGCTAAGCCATCTAAAGGATATGTGTAAAATACGAGATTCAAACTAGTGCTCAAGAGAGTCATGTTTACACGATAATGTAGTGGACATCCAGTGGTGCATGAGTCAGTTGTTGTAGTTTGATTCTGAGTGTGTTGAAACTGATTTGTGTCCTTTAATTCATGCCAATCAAACTGATAATAGAGCTAGAACCGTACTTTATCTGACTTATACTTCTGCTGAGCTACAGTTCAGTAAGATCTGATTGCAATGCATGGTTTTCACTTCTATCTAACTTTTCATTATTATCACATTTCATTGTTTTATTGAGAAATTGTCTGAGAGGTGAGATATAATGTGGGAAATTGTAAACAATGACCACAACAGACATATGCTGACTGGCTTGATAAAAAAATCTGAATGCAGCAAGTGGATGGTGCAGTCTGAAACTATGATACATGTTAGTTTTTTGTTTTCTTTTAGTGCTATAAGTATGTTTTGCGATTCTTGCACCCCAAATTGGAATCACATTTTCCATAATTTATGTTTTATGCAAGCAAATCCCACTTCATGTCACATACTTAGACTTTTCAGACTTGAATTTGTTGTCAGGACTGATTCTGATTGATTGTGATTCACAAACTCATGTCTATATCAGGAAACACCTATACAGTTGAGTTTGTGAATCACAATGAATCAGAATTAAAGCCTGAGCTGTTGCTCTGTAATTAAAAAAACAAAACCTCAGCACTCATCTCATGGAGTAAAACCGTAGTAAAACAGCTCTGTAATGCTTTGCTTTTGTTTCTTCGGGGATCAAAATGAGTGTAAGAACAGCTCATTTGACCTTTTCGGCTACTGGTGGCTTCCTGCAACGCTGTGTCTCACACAGACAAGCCCAGCTGTTTCCGTTCCTTCTTTATGTAATTTATTAGCCATGCTATCAACTGTATCGAAAAAAATGTAGTGGATACAAATATGTGCACTGACACAAATTAATATGTTAAAGTTTATGTTCACAAAAAAGGGAACAAAAATCATTGGACTAAACTTTGTTTTGCACTACCAGTCTCAAGATTGTGTCGTAACTCCAGATGTACTAAATCAAAAGCTTAGTAGACTCCCACTCACAAACAAATACGTAGTGAACTGAAACCTATTGAACAAGAGTGTTTGTTGTGGTGGGGGCAATGTTTTAGCACACTTTCAGTATTTTCGAGAAATCTGTTTTAACTTAGATCGGGGGTCTCAAACTCGCGGCCCACGCACCACTTACGGCCCACGTCACCTCTGTTTGTGGCCCGCATATTGAAGTGAGGAAATATTTTTAAAAATTATTATTGAAAAGATGATTTAATATTAGTTGATATGAGCAGAGCGCTTCAGGCATAGCCCTTTAAGAAGCCTCATGGGCAGTGTATTCTGTGCTGCAGGGAGAATATGTGGGACTGCCCCTCCCATTGTGTGTGTGTGTGTGTGTGTGTGTGTGTGTGTGTGTGTGTGTGTGTGTGTGTGTGTGTGTGTGTGTGTGTGTGTGTGTGGGCGGGAGGGAGGGAGGGAGAAAAAGGAGATTCAAAAAGTATGAGTTGCTACTGACAAGAAACAGAAGATGAAAGCATGTAAATACAATAATAACCACTGCAGCCAAAAAGAGGACCTGACCAGCCCAGGTGTAAGTAAGCTGTTAAGACTCGACTGTACACAGTGTTCGCCGCCTCCGAAACAATAAAGTTCAGTTGGAGCTGCCTTTCAACGCCTCTCTCTGTCTCTCGCTAGCAAAGTTGACCCAGACAGTGAAGTTATTTACAGACAGTAAAGCTATTTACTGTCTACGAGCCAGACACGGAAAGCGCAGTATTAGTCAGAGGTCCTGTTACCACGGACAGAGCCGCGGACATGGCCCAGGTAACAAGAGAGTACAAACATGTTGATATTTTGGCTGTGTTAGTTCAATGATAGATTTAATTAGGTAAGAAAACACTTTTGCTAGGGGTCAAAAACTAATGTCTACACTTATGTCTGCATTTTGATTTTGTTAAATACAAACTGAATTATAGTAGAAGAGCTGCCACGTGTCGGACCTGAAAGAGGGTACCAATGGGTTTATTGAAAGCCTTCAGTTAGTTAAGCGTGAGAGAAAAAAATGCATTCATGTTTGCAGTTTTGTCTTGTCATACAATATTTGAAATTTTAAAAAACAAACAAAATACTACATTTTAGTGGGTGTTTTCTTGTTTTTGTTTGTTTTTTGTACTTGTTGAACCCTAAAGTGGCCCACCAATGAGATGAAAGTGCCAGTAGTGGCCCATGGCTCAGCTGAGTTTGAGACCCCTGACTTAGATGCTTTAAATTAAGTTATCCTTTTCTCTTGCAAGCTATGTGTGAATTTTCAGGGAGACTGTTAAGAAAACTTTTTTAAAATTTCAACAACTCATTTTGACTAATTGCAAAAATGCCATTGTACAAATCAATCACTCTACATCCAAACAACAGAAAAGATTAAACTTTCTGAAAAACAGAGTGAAAAATTAACATATGAAATGGGGGGTAGGCCTCACCACTTCAGACCAGCCAGGGGTGTGAAACATAAGCCTGGAGGAAAGCCAACCCTTTGGATGGGAAACAACAAGTGTTAATAGCAAACACAACAAATAAATCATAAATAAATCCAGTTTTAAACAGTGGTTAACACAGTAAACTGAACCTGTCGCATAGCCTGCGGCGTTGCTGCTTTGAAAGTGACCAGTCATATAGTATAATGACTTTATTTTCTTGTTCATATTTTGTATTAACTAATTAAGTAATTAATTAAGTTTACACATTTGACTACAAACACACATCCTTTTCTTAGAAATGATGTGTGTTTCTACCATTTAGTTTCTGAATTTTTTTTTTTTTTATCATGAAAGATATGTGATAGTGTAAAACAGATAATGGCACCGGAGTGCAGAGGCTTCACCCTTTTATGGAAGCCCGTTTTTCCGCCACACAAAAAAAGTATCCATAACTCGAAATTTCAAATTATCTTTCTCAAAATTTAGACTTATTAACTGGAAATTTTGAGAAAAGTAATTCGAAATTTCGAGTTAGCCAATCAGTAATCTATGTGAATGACGTAATTTTCTTGTTACCGGGAAGGACTATGGCGCAGAGGAATGCGCACTCAAAACCGAATCGCAACAAATTGGTGCTTTCAAGAGTACGTTTGCTGATAGTAATGCCTTCTGATTCAGCTAATAACACAAGGATTTCATCATTTGTGAAGCCAGGCTGAAAATACTCAGCAATTTGTGATTCAAGACTGGCTGTAATACCGGTAGCTTAGCTGTAGCATTTGTAGCTGAGGGCTTCAGCTTCCGGGTAACAAGGAAATGACATCATTCACGTAGATCACTGATTGGCAGCGCTATAACTTTTTAGGGATTTCTGCTGTGTTTTTACTGCTTTGAAAGCAGAGTTATCCAAAAGCATGAATCTGCCGTAGTCTGTCTTATGGCTTCTTTGTACACATGACTGCTCATTTTAATTTTTCATGGGTTATTGAATTTATGTTTGACGAATGTAATTGTCTGATAATTTACTCATGATTGTGTTTTTCCTTGCGAGCGACCTTTAGAATAAATAGAACTCCACAGATGTCTGCCAACCTGTATTTTACAGAGAGAGAAGGCTTGAAGAAGGTCCTTGTAAACACACAAACAGAGCTTGGTGTTCCTTCCTGGAAGTCAAGGTTCAAGGTTCAAGGTTCTTTATTTGTCACATGCAAGTATAACACACAGTGAAATGTAGCCTGACACGCTCCTCGACATGTGCAAAAATTGGGGGGGGGTGTAGAGGAAGAACATTATATATATATATATATATATATATATATATATATATATAGAGAGAGAGAGAGAGAGAGAGAGAGAGAGAGAGAGCGCAGTCCTGGGAACAGCTAAGATACTGCGCAGGACCCTCAAGCTCCCAGGCCTCTGGTAGAGGACCCGAGCTTGAAGGATAAACCGCCCGCAGGGGCGTGCTGGGTGTTTTTTATATATATATATATATATATATATATATATATATATATATATATATATATACACATAGTATATACACTGGGTGAATGTGCAGTAGTAGTAGCAAGCAGGTGAATTCTGTACATTAATATGAATAGACATCTGACTATTTTACAGGATAGACAATATAAACATATTTAAAATTAAAGGAATTGAAATGTACATTGTGCCTTGGTTTAGTGTCTGGAAGAGTCCTGTCTCAGTCAATTATAGATGATGTGAGAGGGCGGGTGTGTGTGTTTAGGGCACGGATGGCTTGGGGATAGAAGCTCCTCTTGAGTCTCTCTGTCCTTGCCCGGATGATGCGGAACCTTCTACCAGATTGCAGAAGTTGGAACAGTTTGTTGCCAGGATGGGACGGGTCCTTCAGTATCTGCGCTGCTCTAGTCCGGCATCTCCTGGTGTAGGTGTCCTGAAGCGGGGGGAGAGCAATCCTGCAGCAGCGTTCTGCTGTACGGATCACTCTCTGGAGAGCTTTTTGGTCCTTCACACAGCTGTTCCCGAACCACGATGTCATGTTCTGTGTGAGGATGCTCTCCACAGCGCCTGTATAGAAAATCCTGAGGATCTTTGGAGAGACCCTGAACTTCCTCAGTTGTCGTAGGTGATACAGGCGCTGCCTAGCCTTTTTGGTCTGGACCTGAATGTGGGCAGCCCATGTCAGGTCTGAGGAGATGTGGACACCAAGATACTTGAAGGACTGCACCCTCTCCACTGGAGCTCCATTGATGATAATGGGCTTGTAGTCTCTGTGCTGACCCCTTCTGAAGTCCACCACCAGCTCCTTGGTCTTGCTGACGTTCAGCTGGAGGTGGTTGTCCTGGCACCACGATGCCAGATTCTTCACTTCATCCATGTAGGCCGCCTCATCGTTGTTGGAGATGGCACCCAACACCACTGTGTCGTCAGCAAACTTCACAATGGTGTTGGAGCCATGGGTGGCCACACAGTCTGAAGTGTAGAGGGAGTAGAGCAGTGGCGAGAGGACACATCCCTGAGGTGCTCCTGTGTTGATGGTGATGCTGTTGGAGAAGCATCTACCCACCCTCACCACCTGAGTTCTGCCAGTGAGGAAGTCCAACACCCATGCACACAGACGGCTGTTAAGTCCCAGATCCCTCAGCTTTGTGAACAGTCTGCAGGGCACTATTGTGGTAAACGCTGAACTGTAATCAACAAACAGCATTCGCACATAGTTACCCTGTTTCTTGTACATGTGGCTGAGAGTGGTGTGTAGGACGTGGGCGATGGCATCCTCTGTGGATCTGTTGGATCTGTAGGCGAACTGCAGCGGATCTGTGGTGTCTGGGATGGAGGAGGAGATGATGTTCTTCAGCAGCCTCTCAAACACCTTCATTACTACCGAGGTCAGTGCAACTGGCCGGTAATCGTTCAGGGATGAGGGTTTGCTGTTCTTGGGCACAGGGATGATGGTGGATCTTTTGAAGCATGTGGGGACCACAGACTTCGCCAGGGACTCGTTGAAGATGTAAGTGAACACACCTGCCAGCTGGTCAGCACAGCAGCGCAGCAGACGGCCGGTGATGCCGCCTGTTGATGTCGACTGCGCATGCTCTGAACATGTCCCAGTCTACGTCGTTGAGTGCGTCCTGTAGCGTAGCTTCTGATTGGGCAGTCCACCGTTTTACTTCCCTCTTGGTCACGTCTTCCCTCCGTATGCTTTGTTTATACTGGGGAATGAGGAAGATGGCGTTGTGGTCAGACTTCCCAAAAGCCGGGTGTGAGACAGCTTTATAGCCCTGCTTGTATGGCGTGTAGCAGTGATCCAAAATCCGATCCCCTCTCGTTGGACACGAGACATGCTGGTAAAAGTTTGGCATGACTTGTCTGAGGTTCGCTTTGTTAAAGTCTCCTGCTACAATGAGGGCTGCGCCCGGGTCCTTGTTTTGAAGCGAGCTCAGCACATCATGTAATTCGGACAAAGCCATACCTGTGTCCGCTTGGGGTGGGATGTAGACCGCCGTGGCGATGACTGAGGTGAACTCACGGGGCAGATAGAAAGGGCGGCACTTAATGCTCAGGAACTCCAGATGTGGCGAGCAGCCGCTGGAGAGAGTAGAAATGCTCCTGGCATCACACCACTTTCTGTTTACCATGAAACACACTCCCCCACCTTTGGTTTTGTTCGACTCTGCCGTTCTGTCCGCGCGGAGCACAAAGAATGAATCGGCCTGGTCCGGCACGGTGGGGGTCAGCCATGTCTCCGTGAAGCACAGAATGTTGCAGTCCCTCATGTCACGTTGGAAGGTGACCCTTGCTCTTAGGTCATCGAGCTTGTTCTCCATGGATTGTACATTGGCCAGTAGGATACTGGGCAGTGGTGCGCGATGCGCCTGCTGTCTCAGTCTGTTCCTAATACCAGCGCGTTTTCCCCGGCGCTTCTTTGTTCTGTGCCTCGGATGAGCGGCCCGTCCTTTGTTGTTCTCCGCGCCGCGTAGAATCTCTGGCGGCCAGGAAGGGTCAGGTTTAAAAGTGTCCAAGATTAGATGTGCAACCTTGGCACCGATGTTTACAAGTGATCCGCTGTCGTATACTATAAGACTAGAGGATTTTGGGATGTAAACCAGAGCAAAAAATAAGTAAAAAACAAGAAAAGTGGATAGTCGGAGCGGAGCGGTCAGGAAGGCGTCTGGACGTGGCCGCGCCATCTTGGTTGAAACCATCTTGGTTGAAAGTCAAAGGAATTCCTGGTGGGTGTTGGATTCCCCCCTTTGTTAATGATCCAGTTTGCAATTTTGACAGATAGAATTTGTAGACATGGTCAGAGATGGATTGAGGCCAATGCAGACATTTTTCCTGTCTGCTGGGTTTGAGAGAAACCTGAATGTAAAATAGAAGCTGTCAATTTACTTGTCGCTCAAATGTGGTTACAAGTTCTTGGTAGTGATCAAAAGAAAGAGATCAAAGCTACATGGTTCATGCATCTGACGTGACTCCCCTCTGGGCACCTTCTTGATGAGATATTCCTGGAGGATGGCCCACTCTCAAACATGCTGGAAAGACTTTTCTGACTGGATTTAGAGTGTGTGAGCTGGAGGAGTTGGTAATGCTGCACCTTGAAAAAAGACACACACAAAAATCTGACAGAGGAACAGGAGAGACAGAAGTTTAATTCCTTGAAGTCCAATCAGGGGAATGGGACACAGTTAGGGAAATAAGGAAAGGAAAACTAAAGAAACTAGGCCTCTAAATACCAAAACATCAGTGAACTTTAAACAGAAAAAAAAATAATAACAGAGATCGCAATGCACACACACACACACACACACACACACACACACACACACACACATACACACAGACTATGGCATTTACGTACAACAAGACTACTAAACCAGTTGCACAGACAAAGGAAGTCACTGAGATCTGGATCTATTGTTCCGTATGTGTTATCATTGCTTAATCAAGACAGTAAAGCACTTCTAAGAGTTAACAAATTTCCACGACAGCTGCATAAACAAGAGCTGTTTATGTGTGCAAAAAATAAGCATTGCATAGGTGCATGTAAACTAGTTAACACTGGCTAGTGAGCATGCAACAGCGCAGAAATAGTTTGCCTGAATCAACAAGTCTTGTACTTTTTTATTTCAAAGAATTGTGGTATGTGTACGGTGACAGTGTCTGTAAAAGAAAACTCAAAGCCACATGTGGCAGCTGAAGTGTGAGATTCAGGCTGTGGCTGGCCACTTCTCTGTTTCCGACATCCCCTCAAACCTGTTTACTCAGAATGTTCATGAATTTTGTTATCAACAGAATATGCAGCTGGTTCACAAGAAGCCTTCGCTGGCTTTTTTAAAACTTAAACCATTAACAAGATCGTTTTCTGATCTGTCTTCCTGGTCGTGGCCATGTTTCGTTCAATTTTATGCAGAGTTGTACAAAAGTAATTATTTTCAGTCACACAAACGCCACACACCTGTGCTTACAGTTTAAAATGTAATAGTCGACTTTCGTCAGGTAAAATCTTTCATGCACTCATGATGTTAAATATGTAGCACTTAAGGCTTATTTGATCAGAGGTCAAATTAAATCTCATCGGTATCTCAGAAAGAAGTTTGCCGACCACCAGGTGATTTGCATGTGACTGAAAAGCAAGACATGACAGATATTAGAAGCCTGGCCTTTTATTTGTTATTGCAGCAGAAACACACTTTGTACATAAATTAGCCACACTAGCATCTTTGACAAAATAGCACTAAATGGCACCTCGAGGATGGGGAATAAGGTGCATTAAAAGAATGCTCAGACACGATAGCTAAGAGGATATCCTCCCTTTGGCTGTTTGCACCTCTGATGGCTTCCTTTCTGAAAAAACTAATTGGGGTAGGCACAATTCAGTTGCAAATGCAACACTGGAAGCATTGCATTGTATCAGTGTAGTTCTGTTGAAATCCAAATATCAACAGATGTTGTTTTGTTTTCTTAAGCAAACTTGTGTTTTTAGCTATTGTGTTGAGAACTATATTGAGTCACAGACTGCATTAAGGTCAGAAAAAGAAGTGCGTGAGGGGAAGATCAGCTGTTTCAGCCCCCGAGACTTTCTACAAACATTAAAGCGACACCAGTGACTAATTAAGGAAACCACATTGTTGAAATGGAAATTCTCATTGAACAACTGTTCTTATCAAGTGCTTGATATGCTGCAAACTGCTATTGTTTAAAACCTTCTTATTTTTATCTGACATGTCCTGTGAAAAAGGAGAGAAAAACATTAGCCCCCTACACAGAAACTAAAAATAAAAAAGCAAGAGAGAAAAAAAATCCCCCCTGTGGATTCACACCAGATAACCACCGCTGAATTTTCCATGCATCATTCGTTTCTCACTGCTTGTGAAACATGAACCAAAGAGTTTTTACAAGAAGCTTATCAGAGAGTGGATGTGACAGCAGAACGCATGAGCCAAAACTGTTTAGCCCTTTGTTTCATTATGAATGGTCGACGTTATTAAGGTCAACAGACAACACGTACAAAATCGAATTTAATGTGCACAATCTTCTAGTGAGTGGCGAAACACAAAGTAACACCACAGTTTGCCACGCAAGTACTACAAAAACTGTTGAAGTGCTGAAGTTAAAATTCATAAAAGTAATGATGACTGGTGTTATTGCCTGAGATTAATTAATTTAGTATCAGATGCTCTGATAGGAGGAGCAGGAACCTTGCAGGCCCCACATGTTAATGATATGATGACAAATACTCTGTTGCCACCTGCTGATGAGTTCTTAAATCCTTTAAATGTAATTCCCCAGTGATTATTAAAGAAAAAAGTTACAATTATAATAATATTATTATTATTATTATTATTGTTGTTGTTGTTGTTATATTTTGCCTAAATGAAAAACTTCTTTTAACTTACATCTTTCTATAATGTATTAATATCATATAAAAATAATTTGTCAGTCTGTCAGTTGTCACTAATTAAAATTAATAAAAAAGACTTTGTGATTGTGATCATCTGCCTCTGTCTCATCCCATTCGTAGCATCCTCCTTTGTGACGCGTTACTCTAATCCGATTACTTTTTTCGAGTAACGAGTAAAGTAAGGGATTACTATTGCAAAAACGGTAATTAGATTACTTTTACTTTCCCGTAGGAACGCTGCGTTACTGTTTTACTAAAACCATGATTTTTTGCGAGAATGTCTCACGACAGTGACGTAAGCGAGTGCGCCGTTAGTGACAACAGCTGTGTGCAGATCAACAATGGATCACATATCGAGTGCAGAGAGAGTATGAGCGTGCAGCGTTTAAAGCGTGGAAGTACTGACCTTACTTTGAGTTTGATTCCATAAAAAGTGACAAAAACATTAGTGTCCGCTGTGCGTGGGAAGAAAACTTCTTTTTACAGCGAAAAAACCCCTAAACTTCCGAGCAAGCACCGAGTAGCTACGACGTAATGGGAAACTCACAGAGAAACTCGCGGATTCTTCCACTGACCGCGGCACACCTGCACCAGGGTAACCCTCCGCCTACCCCACTCCTGCTTTACAGGTGAAAATAGAGCAACAGGACCGCTGAGTCTTTGACTTTATTTATTTTCTGCTGTGTTTTACTTGCATCTATTTGAAAGACTGAGTGTAAACACAAAAAATATTTTTATTTTATGTGCTGGAATGTGCAGAAAATAGGTTTAAATGTTAAACTAATTTATTCCAGTCAGAGAATGTTGCATATAATTTAATTTTTGCTTGATGCATAAAGTTAAAAGATTAAAACTAATAAAACAAGTTTTAAAAAGAGACTTTTCCATTTGATTACATTTTGTATGATGGATTATGCAGAAAAAGTAGAATTGGGCTGAAAGATCTATCGCTCTATCACCTCTTCAGGTTGTAAATCGTGTTTTTAAAAAGTAACTAATTACTTTTGAAAATAAGTAATCAGTAAAGTAACGGGGTTACTTTTTTGGGGAAGTAATCAGTAATTAGTTACCGATTACTTGACGGTAACTTGACCAACACTGTTCACAACATGCACAGTCCCTGCTCTCCACAAGTGAATCAGTTTGCCTCCCTTACTAAGTCTCAAACCAGCAGGGCTCACTGCCCGTCATGTAAACTTTGACCTTTACTTTTGCTGCTATCCATCTGTGGCAATTCCACTCCACTCACTCCACCTTGCTTGCACTCGCTTCTTCACTTCTCTTATGGACTGTCCGTTACTTCGTTTTCGCAGGTTTATTGAACCTCTGCTCATCTTTACTTCTGAGAAGCTCTACCTCTCTGATGTACTTTTTTATATCCACTGTGTGGTCGCCCTGATGCCATTTAAGGTAAATAGTTGCAAAATGTTCCTCCATCAAATTCATTAATTATGAGATATGCAAATATTTGCATTTGTTCCTATCTATATTTAACACTGCTTCCCAACTTCGGAATTGTGATTATATATGTAACAATGGTTACAGTCCTTATATTAACATGCAATTGCACACATGGACACAGACTCAGAAAAAGCTCAGGATGAGACCAATGTGACAGAAAGTGTAAAGAAAAAGTGCACAACAAACTACACTTTCCAGCAGCCAATAGAATCAAATCCACTCCTCCCATGAGACTCTCTCACACATTCATGTTGAGGTTAGTGGGATTTTTTCAAACCTTTAAATTGATGTCAAATAAATGTCAGCCAAGCACCTGAAATATATCTATCTGAAAAGATAGACATAATCAATGTGAGAAAACAGCAAACCAAACAGTATGTAACTAATTCAAAAAGTGTAATAAAGAAGCTAAAAAGGTTAAAGAGTGAAAGAAAAGAGCAAAATTAAGTGAACTCAGTAAGTGAACTTGCTTAAACCCCTCTTCCAAGGTTAGTATTCTGTAAAACCCAGGTGGTTTATGTTTACATCTGGCAATAAATATTAGTATTTTCTGTATCTCTGTGTGCTTTGTCTGCATCATTTTTCTGCTGTAAAGATAGCTGGTATTTGAGATACTTTTGTTTCCATTAATAAATGCTTTATAAGGAAAAATCAGTGATCGCTTTATATGAACTCACACAAAATACTTAATGTTGATAGATTAGAGGTTGTGTCGTCTTTTTTAAAAGATGACACAACCCCTGATATATCTCATTAACTAACAATTAGTAACTGGATGAAATAACCCTAATTTACCCTATGAAATAAGTATTAATAAAACCTCTGTTAACACACTCACAAGCAATGAGGTTATATCTTAATTATATAGATAAATGCGCTTATAAATACATCACTTATTTAAACTTTATAAATGATACCATGAACACATTATATATGGGGTTGTTAAACAAAAATAAACATTTATATCTGTAGCTATAAATTATATAGTAAAGATGAGTAACGCTGTATAAATGATTAATAAAAAAATCAAACACATCAGTCATTTCCTCCACAGAACCATTTCTCACTGATATTTTCTCTTTTGGACTGTTGTTGTCAGTTGGTGCTACATAAATAACAATAATTTGGATGAATTGAATTTTAGCCTGTGTGCATATTTTGCCACCTCAGTATTAACCTTGTAAATTCTGGAGTCAATGGGGTTAAAAAAATTATAAAAAATATTGAATTGCATGTCAGTCTTAATGGAAAATTTGCACAGAGCCAGATTAAGAAAAACTGTCTTTGACAACAGAAAACTTAATTTCATCTCTACTGACCCCAGAACATACTGATGTTCTAGGGTCTGTTGTTAAAGAGGTCTGGTATCCTAGTGCAAAGCGAGGTGCTGAGGCCCAGGTTGCTCTGCTTTGAAACCACTCTGTGTATTAAGGGGAGAGCATCCTCACATGGGTGCTGCTGTTGTCCAGGCAGGTGATGGTTGAGATCTTGCACTTGGCATGATTCTGGCTTTACCTATAGCTCCACCATAGGAATAATTTATATGATATTAACAAAATATCTGCTGCTGCTTTTCGTGTAATTTCGTCCACTAAAGCTAAACCATATAGTATTTGTTCATCCTGCTCTTCAGATCTTATGACGAACAAAATGTTATTGCCCCGCACCAATGAAAAAATACAGATAGTAAACTTACTCTGTAGTGCAGAGTTTGATGTATTTGATGTATTTCTTGCAGCACGTATTACAACCCGGAGTAGAATTGCCATTTGCTTTTCCTGTGTTTAACATCTGACAACATGAACTACTATCAGACAGACATCTGAAAGACTGCAGAAGAAGATGAAAAAGAGGCAAAAAATGTTAAGATCAGTGTGACAGGAAGTGTACTTTTAAGTCTGTTCTGTGTTAACCAATCAGATGCTTCAACCAATCAGATGCTCTAACAAACAAGCACATGTCACCTCTTAAACCTACTGAAATGCCTCAACAAGGACCAGTGTCAAGATGGTCATATTATGGATGGTATTGGTTTTTCTCCATGACGGCTGTAAGGGCTTTTTTATTTCTTACTCTGATCACATGTTTGAAATATAATTATTTATGTTGATTTGTGTGTGTGTGTGTGTGTGTGTGTGTGTGTGTGTGTGTGTGTGTGTGTGTGTGTGTGTGTGTGTGTAAAAACACACATTGGAATATGTTGGAATATTTTCCCCTCATGATTCTTCTTTCTATGTTTTGTTTTCACTCAGATTCTCTGGTTCCAGTGAAAACCGCTCATCTTGGTGAAGCAGCAACTTTAACATGTGCTAGAACTACTAAAGAGATCAGCAGTAGAGTCCAGTGGTACAAGCAGAGTGTCGGAGATGCTCTTAAATTAGTTGTTACATTTTATGGAACTACACAACCTGTTTATACTCCAGAGTTTCCTGAATCAAGATTTGAGGCAAAAATTGATAAACATTTTGGCAACCTGACTATTGTGAAGACAGTCCAAGAAGATGAGGGCTACTATCACTGTGAGCAAGGCAGTTGTGTTAGTGGTGAATGGAGCGGGATGTATTTGTTAGTAAAAGGTATTCAACTGTTCTACTTTTACAAACATTTTAAAAATCTCTGAGCATGTTTTGAAGAATGTCTTTGTGTTTTGTATTACACAGGAAACACTCAGAGGTTATCAAACTATATCGTTGTCCAAAAGCAGATGGAATCAAATCCAGTCTATTCAGGAGACACAGCGACTCTCGAGTGTTCAGTCTTCTCCGATTCTGAGAACAAGACGTGTCCAGGAGATCATAATGTTTTCTGGTTCAGAGCGGGATCTCATCCAAACATCATCTACACTGACGGGAAAAGACATAATGAATATGAGAACAGATCTAACCCTCAGAAAAGATGTGTTTATCGCTTCTCTAAGAACGTCAGCTTCTCTGATGCTGGGACTTACTACTGCGCTGTGGCCACATGTGGGGAAATAATATCTGGAAATGGAACTATACTTAATATTCAAGGTACCTGTGCCTGATTTTGTCTCCCGTACTGGAAGTTATACTCAAAACATGTTTTTAAGAACTGATTTTTTTTGTTTGTTTTGTAGAGCAAACAACACAACCAGTATTTATTCAAATGACAATATTAATAGTCTGTTTGGCTGTTTCTGTTATTGGAAACGTTTTCTTCATCTGCAACCGAAGGATATGTAAAAAATGTAAAGGTAAGCGTTAACAGTGGTTCAACATTCATGCATTTTAAAAACATAAAACCAATTCAACTTTAAAATCATAAGGAAAAATTATTGAACCGACTGATGACAATTTTTTTATGGATTATGCTCCAGAGTGGGTATCATATCTTTGTGAAACTTCAGTAACTGCAGTAAATTGAGAAGGAAATGTCTCATTAAGTGTATTTCACTATCATATATTTATCATGATAATATTTTTTTTTATGTCAAGGAATAGGAAATGCTGTATCGAAAGTACAAACTGACAACTTGCACCAACCAGTAAGTAATGAAAATGATGCTATAATTTAGTTTAAATATGTCCAAAGATTTTTGTATCTTCATCTAAACTACTATTTTATTTGCTTTTTGTTACTACGCAGACTGAAGCTGATGATGAAATAAACTATGCTGCACTGAATTTTTCTGCTAGAGAAACAAGAGCGAGAAGGGCAGAGTTTGCTGAGAACCGTGTGCTCTCTATGTTGAGTTGAATGCTAAAGGAAATTTTGAGCATGTCCTGAATTTTAAAATAAAACTCACATTGTGTTACAGATCCCATGCCTGCTGCTTTCTGTTTTGTTTTTTTATAAATTAATATAATTAGTAATATGATCACGTGTTTATGTCTATTATGTGTATTGTTAAACTTAAATGTAAAAGTATAGGTTCAGGAAACATGAGCTTTGTTTTACTCTAAAGCAGGGGTCTCAAACTCGCGGCCCACATGCCATTTACGGCCCACGTTACCTCTACTTGCGGCCCGCATATTGATGTAAAGAAATTATTTTTTTTTTAATTATTATACGAAAAATGATTTAATATGACAGCAGAGTGTAACAGGCCCTTTAAGTGGCCACTTTAAAGTGGCCCTCCAATGAGATGACAGAAGTGGCCACGGCTCATTTGAGTTTGAGACCCCTCCTCTAAAGCATAATTTCTGTGAAGTTGAAATAAGGAATAAAAACAATAAACTGTGACTTGTCTTTGTCAAATACATGAATCATGAACACATGAGGTACATATAACATAGTTTTAATGACAGCAGATTATTTATTGGTATTTATCCATTTGAGTGGTTAATCAATATTGCATGCATATAATATTAACACAGTAAATATGTAATATATATATATATATATCTTCTTCAAAGGGGAAAGATTTACTAGTAGTCTCTTATTCCAGAGTACATGCTGTGTCATCCGGTAGCTCCCTGTTATTCTTTCATCTTTTAGCTGTTCTTGAGGGAAAATCAAGTGCCGCATAGTTTACTCCCACTTCTTCACCCTCCTGCAAATTAGTAAGAGCAAACTGTAATTGAACAATCAATTTCAAGCCTGGTTACGATTTACATTATACGGTTAAAAACACACAGAACATAGTCACAGTTAACTGCAAATACCTCACAAACTCTGCTTCCTATAAGAATAACCATATAAATTAATAACCATAACCAAAGTACTTTTTTAGTGTTAAATTTTAAAAAATGGAAAATGAAAAAAAACAAAGAGTACAGTTGAAAATTGAACATTAACGAGTGTCTCTCTGTGTCAAAGTTCAATTCTTGTTGACTCATCAGTCCAATCCAACCCCCTCTCTTACAGCTTTTGTTGGGATGCCAGTGGTGATCGATGACTACACTGTAATTTTACACTTCAGCTTCAGATTCATTTGACAATTTTCATGTATTTCACATGATAAAAGTGTTTTTCTTAACGAAAATTTTAAGCTTGCTGGTTCTGTGTTTGTCTGAAAATCTAATATTTTATATACCACATTATTCAGCTGATCCACAGTCGATCTCTCCTGTTGACTGACTGGAGATTGATTGGAGGCTGTAACTTTTCCTGTTAATAAAAAGAAGACATTACCATTGGCAGAAGACCTAAAATGGAGATGTTAACAGTGTTAAAAATATATGCTATTTGATGTAAATGTTTCCCAGGTCAGAACCAAGAATCTAATCATCAAGACTAAATTAATACTGCATAGGGACTCAGTTAGCTGTCATGTTAGCTTCAGTTCTTTTTACTATAAATATTATGATGGATACATTCAGTTCATAGTTTGATCTACTCTAGCTGTCACCAGAAGATTCATACTCTGAACACCCTGTTCTTTTACATCAAGAAATAAAGTCTGTCTACCACAATGGCTGCATTAGTCTATGGAGTCACTATCATGGTCATAGAACGAAACGTGATACGACTTCTGCTTCGCTTTCTGTATCCGTGACTCATCCAGGAAGTGGGCTTCTGAGGTTTGGTGTTTGAAAATGCGCAAGACAGATTTGATAGATCTCTAGTGTTTATGTCTAATTCTGACTGAAATCTATCACATCATGCATTATTAGTGAGGATTTCCCCAATGTCACCTCAATTTTTTGTCATTGCTATAAAAGGCTCAGCAGAAGCTCTTCTGTTTATGTACTCTATGGGAAGTTGGGACATAGTTCATTTCTGACATTCATAATTCGTAAAAAACTATGGTGGTGAAAGTACAAACAACATGTTTGGGGTATACTGCCGAGAAAACTTGAACTAATATTACCTGATATGACATTTGAATTTCTACTAGTTCAGAAACTTTGCAGTTCATGAACTGGAAACTTTGTTCCCCTTCTTTTTTTTCCCTCAGAGGACCATCCACTAAATAAACCAAAGCTGGAACCTTTCACGCAAAGTGCTGAAAGATGTAATTTTGTAGACATGGCCAATCACGAGCATGACAGTAAACAGTAACTCAAAAAAACACTCATTATAATCAAGGGATCCGGAAGAGAATCTCTGAATTTTGAGCAGAACCTTGAAGCAGATGAGCAACAGCAGCAGAAGGCGACACCCGATGTTACTCGCGCGCTTGTGTGTGTGTGCACATGCGTACATATGTGTATGCATTAGGGGTGCAACGATACACAAAATTCACGGTTCGGTTCGGTTTGATACTTTGGTGTCACGGTTCGATATTTTTTCGATACAAAAAAAATGTTCATGCATTTTTTATTTGTCATTTATTAAAATTATAAATATATATTTTAACTCAAAAGTACAGTTTTTAAATTTAACCCTAACCCTTGTGCGTGTTTTTTATTTTGACAGCGAATGCGCACCTGCGGACCACTTATGTGCAGCCCTGGTTATTTAGCTCGTCATATTGCAGCCACAGAAATTCTTTTGTCCATGAAACCATAAAGCTGCACTTTCTTTTTGCCTTATAGTCTGATTTGTCATAACTTCTCCGTTTTGTGGTAAGCTTTTCTTTGGCTGTCACTTCTTCACCCTGACCTGTCTTATTTGGCTCAGCAGAACTGAAATGCTTTTAGACATGCACTCACATAAGCTCAGCGATTCTCTGCGCGATCAACCTCTCACATGTTTAAGCTGCGGGAGATTTCACTTGTCATGTTTGCATAGTAAGCTAACGATTAATAAGACGATGTCAGAGGAATTGGTGCACAAATTATCATCACTCACAGATCAGTGCTGTCGCTCTCTATACACAGTTCGCACGATTGCAAAGTGAAAGCAAAAAAACAAGCGCAAATTCAAACGCGATTTCAATATGTCACATATTGACAGTGGCTCACCGATGCCAATGACATAATTACCCAGCTACATTTCTGAAAGAATGCAAAAGCATTGACATATATTTTTCCTACAATAGCCCGACGGGCAGGGAAGAGATAGATTTTGGTAGCCCGACTGAAAAAAATCGCTAGCTCCGGGACGTCGGGCTAGCGATATTGCGAGCCCTGTATCTGATTGAGGAATCACTCATCTTTGGAAAAGAGAGTTTATTACAGAGAAATGGCTCTTTCCAAAATAAAAGCTATACTATCCGCTTCTTCTGGGCTATATTCTCAGCAGCATAAGGAGAATCATGTGCTAACAGCTGTCTAAATGACTCGGCTAAAGTTAGTAGCATGCTTGTTGTTTTGGTCTTTGCACTAGGATGATGTCGGTGTAAATGTGCAGTCATATTCGTTGTGTTCCCACTAGTGCTTTCAGGTTAATCTCGTTGAAATGACCTTAACGCCACAACACGGCAAATCTCCGTTAACGAGCTACCGCCGATCGCTCCGTGCATGGGGCTAGACGGCCAACACGTTAACGAGCTAACTGCGCTAACACACTAGTTCACACCAATGTAATTAAGCATTGCATGGCACATCCAACATACTGTTTTACTTTAGTCCATGACTCGCTTACCTTCAGGGTCATACGTCACATGAAAACCAAAATAATTCCAAACGCCAGATCTGAATGAGGTTCAATTTGCCTGTTACAAGGAGAGCTTAACTTCTGTCTCGCTAGCTTGCCCTGCGCTCTTCCTTCTGACTATGCTGTCTGTGTTGAGTGCTCAGTGAATCTGCATTCGACTACTCCGCCTAGGCTGCACTGTCGAGCCTAGGCGGAGTAGTCGAATGCAGATTCACTGAGCGCTCAACACAGACAGCATCGTCAGAAGGAAAGTTGATAAAATAAAATACAAATGTTGTATTGTTCGATACATATGCGTACCGAACCGAAAGCACTGTATCGAACGGTTCAATATCGATACGAATATCGTTGCACCCCTAGTATGCATGTGTCAGTAACCTACCTCTGCTGTGTTTCCAATCTGGTTTTTGTTTTTGTTTTCTGGTGAGAATCAGTGCAATATTCACAACCACAGAGCAGGTCAGCAGTATCACAAGCACAGTAACCAGCGGGAACCCCTCTGGAATGAGAAAACATCCCAGACATTTAACATCTCATTTACAAGTCTGTGTAACAGTGCACGTCTACATACAGATCAGTTCTATGTTAAGTACGTATAATGATTGTTTTCATATTTAGGACTTTAAGACTCTTTTCACAAAAGCTAGAAACAAAAAACATTCTGGACTCCAACCACTTCATTGACTCATTTTCCTACATGTGCAGTAATAAATTATCATAAAAGTTCAGACATTCATTCATGATTTTTTATGTATACGTTCAACTTTTACTAAGCACTACTTCAGAACAATTATATTAAAAAGAACTTGGCCCACCCTGAAAATCATGACATGCCTGCAGACAACCTTTTTCTCCTCAACCTCAAGAGCACTTTTTCTTCCCTACATTACACAGTAACAGCTGTACAACAAAGCCAGATTAATGGGCTAGTGAACTATGTGTAGCTTAGTTCAATTTCCACTTTCACAAAGGTGACGCTCTTTGAATCTGGCAAAATGAATGTTGTACCTCGTGTTGAATGCATTCATTTACTCACCCATTGCATTTACTCACCATTGGATTGTACAATATAAATAAAAAATAATACAGATAAATTACTATTTCATGGAAATTTGTCAATATACGGGAAATAAAAGAGAGTGGTGCAGAAAGAGTTCACAAATACAGTTGTAGCCTTTTTTAATATGAATAACTGTTTCCCTTAATTTCTTTGTACAGATATATTTATCTTACTCATCAGTGGGTTTGTCATGATCAAATCACAAGATTAATGATTTTCTGCAGCGAAAGATGATAATGAGACCAATCATCTCTTACTGCATTTTAGATTTTGTCACAAAGAGCCCAGCTATGTTGAACATGTGTCATAGTGCACCCCTCTGCTAAACATCAGCACGTTCATATTTGGGAGAGTTTAAACACAGTTGAAAAAATAAAACAAAACTAATTTATTAACATGCTTGTAAACTTCATGTGACATATTCTTATTATACAATTTTCCTATTGGATTGTGGTGTATTTTAAGTGTTCATATGAACAACACTGTCACAACAAAAATCATCATGTGAAGTACACAAGACAACATGAGCAGCTGAAACAGAGGGGCCTTTACGTGAACAATGCAGGAAATGGGGATAAAACACATACACAGAAAAGTACAGAGAAAAAAGAAGCAAAGGTCACAGAGGCAGCTAAATGCCACCTGTGAATTTATCAACTCATGTGGGCTGCAAACTGAAAAAATACTTCATAGGGCAAAGAAACCAGTGATGCTTAAGAACATTATAATGTTTATATAAGATCGATCAAACTTAAATTGCTCTCTTACATGCTCACAAAATCAGTGCAGCAACAACTAGTACAGATAAGCAAATATTAAAATAATACTTTAAAAACATACCTATCTCCACTTCAGTTCCTTCACCAAACAGGATCTGTCCACATGTCACCACAGCACAGTAGTACGTCCCAGCATCAGATGAGTTTGTTACAGTTTTGGACAGACTGTAGTCACATCTCCCGTCCTCTTTATTTCTGAGACTGCCGTGGTAAATGCTGCCTGGATGGGATTCTGATGCACCTTTAAACCAGTGCACTTTGTCTTCATCTGGACACTGATCTGTGTCATCTTTGTTCTCAGAGAGGAGCGAACACTGCAGAGTCATTGTATCACCCAGATGTACTGACTCCACGTCTGAAGTTTGTTTCACGGTGAAAGATTTCTGCAGCGTTTTTGTATCTGTGTGAATCATAAAAAGTCATGAAATAGCATTAACTGTAATTATTTGGGCTTAGAAGCAGATATGACAAAAACTTTCAAATTAAAATACGTTACCATCCACGACCAAAAGCATGCTATTAAAAAATTCCATTATGTATGCCGTTCCTCCTTGGCATAAGTAAGTTGCTTCATCTTCTTTGGTTGCATTTGTTATGGTAAGAGAATAAATATCACCCACTTTTGTGGAATTGAATCTTGAGTTGTTAAATGGTCCCTTTAGTGATATTTTGTCAAAACTTCCTGAGGCAATTGTTTCAATCATGTTTCCAAAATTCAGCTTATACCAGTAAGACAACCCAACATCATCCCTAGGGATTTTACATGTCAGAGTCACATTATCTCCAAGTTTAGTCACAGTTATAGAGCTCTGGAAAGGATCCTCATCCCCTTCGGTCAAAGCTAAAATCAAAACAAAAATTGGTTAGAACATGACAGGACAAAGCACTTAAAAAGGTATCATCTATATATAAACATTACTCAACCTTACAGATTTTTGTTTTATATTGTTTACAATGTCAGATGTTTCAGTGAAGTCAACTTACACAATGTACTTAGAAGAATCAAAGGAACCAGTCTTCCGATCATTGTGGTACCTCAACCTTCTCTTGCACAACTGATGTCTACCCACTCAAAGGAAGATTTAGTCACAAGCTGATCAAGGTTTACCAAGTGGAAATCACTGTGATTGGCTGAAGCACAGAAAATGTACTTCCTGTAAAATTCAAACCATTTACAGTGAATCTACACAGGTTGTTGTCGCTGCTGATTCTGCAGGAATAACTTTCATTGGTCATTGCTTTTATTAATCTTGTATAACTGAAGAATAACAATAACAACTAATTTCTACACTTATAACCAGGCAGCATAGGTCAAAGTATGAATTAAAAGAATAAAGTTTTCAGTGTTCACAGACTGCACACTTATTTATGTGATGGCCAGTATAATCTAGTGGCGCAAGACTCAAGTGCTGCAGTTTTGTTTTGACTGCACACAAACTGATTTGTGTCTTGTTTTTTCCAGTCAAAGTCATAATCAAGCTAGCAAGGAATCTGGAAGAAAAACATTCCGATATTTAGAAGAAAATCTTACAAACGTAGATGTATAGACAGTGTTGGGGAGTAACGGAATACATGTACCGCCGTTACGTATTTAAAATACAAAATATGAGTAACTGTATTCCGTTACAGTTACCGTTTAAAAAGGTGGTATTCAGAATACAGTTACTTTGTTGAAATAAATGGATTACACTGCGGTACTTTCCTGTTTCATATTGTCGCGGGTCAGGACTGTTTGGGTTTGTTTGACAGCTACGTTCTGTTGTTCCAGGCGGCAGCGTTACGGTTGCCATGGTTACAGGGTGACGCTCTCGCTCTGCGTGTTTCCTGGGTGAGAGAGCGCCTTTTTGTTGTTGTCGTTGTTGTTGTTGTGCTAAGCTAATAGACAGAATGCTACTGCTTTAAAGAATGTAGCCTCATGGCCAGTGTAGTCCGTGTTGCAGGGAGAATGGACTGCCATACACGTTATGTGTCTGTGAGCGCGAGGAGGGAGAAAAAGGGGAGTGGAAAGGTACGAGTTGTCATCGAGCAAAAATGGGAGCTGGAAGCATGTAAATATAATAATAACCACTGCAGCCAAGAAGAGTGCCTGACGAGCCCAGCTGTAAGTAAGCTATTAAGACTCGACTGTACACCGTGTTCCTGTTTTCCTCTGAAACAACAAGTTCCGTTGGAGCAGCCTTTCAACGCCTCTCTCTGTCTCTCGCAAGAAAAATTGACCCACACAACAAAGTAAAGCTAGTTTTCAGCACGACACGGAACCCGACATATTAGCCAGAGCCCCTTTACTACGGTTCGGACCTTCAGTAAAAGTAATAGATCACAGCAATAGTACATTCACGTAGTTGTAAAAAGCATGATAATATATTAAGTAATCCAAAGTATTCAGAATACGTTACTGTCATTGAGTAACGTAACGGAATACGTTACAGAATACATTTTGGGGCATGTAATCTGTAATCTGTACTGGAATACATTTTAAAAGTAACCTTCCCAACACTGTAGATAGATCAAAGTACATTTTAATACAACAGGGATCAGCTCTTAGCCCTTTCTTGTTTTTAATGGTGATTGACTGGTGGACAGATAAAACCAGGCAGGAGTCTCCATAGACTGTGATATTTAAACATTATTTACCGTGAAGGTAGGGAGGCAGTGGAAGACAGCCTGGAGAGTAAAGGTACTGGAGAGAAAAAAATGAAAGTCAAAAGAAGCAAAACAGAATTTCTTGGGATTGTACTTGTATCAGGATTTTACCGATTTACAAGTTACAGAACAATACTTTATGCATCTACATCCCAACATTTTGGTAAAAGGTTTCAAATAATTATTTTAAATGCAATGCATAGATCAATGCATGTTTAATCTGTTGGGTTTTTCTGGTTATCTTCAGTTATTAAAGAATGTGTGAGTTTAAAAAAAACAATCATACTTTTACAGTGTGGTAAAATTTCAAATGTGATCAGAAAACTTTCAACATTGCTAAAAGCATGAAAATATTCTGATCACTGTTAAAAGTCTTGCTCATGACTTTTAACCTGTATTCTGATTCTATTTCTGGTCAAAGTGAAAGTGTGAAAGTAAAACTATACAGCAAATTATATCAATACGGTGAACAGTTGTTTCAGAGGCTGATACCCTTAAACATCAGTGACCAAAAATGTTTTTTGTTAATCTGATATGATATAATAAGAAACTACTTACAGTTGAAGAAGCCACAGCACATTGAGCAATTCTCTGAGAGGTGAGAAATGATTGTGGGGGGGGGGGGGGGGGGGGGGGGGAGTTTAAATGAGGTCACTACACAAGTACTTGACTGCAGCAAGTGCATGGTGCAACTCATATTTTCCATAATACAAGCAAAGCAATCCCCATTTCACATAGCTACAATGTATGTACTTAAAATTTGGTGTTGTGACTTTAAAACGATAATCTGAAGAACGTCACAGAAAACAAATAGATAATAAGTAAAAGTATTTTCAAACAAAGTTAATAATAATATGTTCATTGGTCATTGCCCAAAAAAGCAGAAAAAAGCAGAGTCTTATTTTTCTGTCTGTAAATAGTCTGCAAACTAACAAACCCTCTGTAACCTGTAAATCTGTGGTTCTTTGAATTCACTATACAAGCAGCTATCCACTCATCTGGATAGCTGCTTTCTGAGGCATCCAAAATACTACACAAAGTTGAACAAAACATTAAAGTAGCTCTTTATTAGGCAGTTTCTTCCCCCACTGAAGAATAAATTTGGTTTTAGTCTTTTTTTTAAATTTAATTTATTTTACATGCATACTTGAAACAGCCAAACATGAGCTGAAACAGAAGGATATCAGTACTCCTTTTATACAATAATGCAATAAGAGGGCTTTTTAATGGTTACTTTTGTTTCTTTTGGGATCAAAAATGTATGTAAGCACTTTCTCAACTTATCTCTGTAGATCTACTGGATGCTTCCTGCAACTATGTGTCTCATTCACATGGTCCAGCCTAGTTTAGTGTGTCCCCTATATGTGTGAATTATTAATCTTTCTATCAACTGGACAGGAAAAAAGTTATGTTCTAGCAAACCCTGATTTTATTTCCCTCCATGCTGCCTTAGTCTATTGGCAAACCATGAAATAGTAATTTATCTGTATATTTACATGGGCATAAATTGTCCTTTTGTTTCGCTCAAGTTAGAATGACTTTTACTTAGCTTAAGTCTCAAGAACACACATGACTTCTCATATATCACAAGTTATGATCTTTCTATAACACTAGCAAGTTATAGGGTTAGGTTATTCTTGCATAAACCCACCCAAACACTCGCCAAAAAAATAAGTATAAAAGTAGTATAAAAAGGCATTGCATGGTGTCTCCATAGTTAAGTTTAACTGCTGTTTCTGAATGAATTACATCTCTACCACCCCTCCAACCTATGGAATTTTTCTCTTTTAAAAACTGGAAGCACATGTATCACTGGATTCAAATTTGTTTACAATAACTATCTTGAGACTGTTGTCAGTGCAGATGCACTAAATTAGCTGCCTTGTGTCTGTGAAGGTTCTCAGTCATCCAGGTCATCGTAGTCAAAGGAGCTTGCAAAGAAAAGCGTCTGGACTTCTTTAAGTTGCTTGAAGACGTTTCACCTCTCATCCGAGAAGCTTCTTCAGTTCTAAGGTCAAATGGTGGAGAGTCATCAGGGGGTCCTTTTGTCCCTCTGTGGGGGATTACTCCCACTAGGTTTATATCTGGGACTCTCCACCATTTGACCTTAGAACTGAAGAAGCTTCTCGGATGAAGGTGAAACGTCTTCAAGCAACTTAAAGAAGTCCAGACACTTTTCTTTGCAAGCTCCTTTGACTAGCTGCCTTGTGCAACCAAAGTTTACTGGACTCCCACTAACAAATATGTAGTGAACTGAAACCTACTGAACAGGAGTCTTTGTTGTGGTGAGGGGTTCTGTTATGACATACTTTCAGTATTTTCAAGGCTTCTGTTTTAACTTAGTTGCAATTATGTACACTGTAAAGATTGAATTGAAATTGGTTTTTAAATATATTGGTTATTTTCTGCCATCACATTATTTGTTTTACACACATATCTCTGAAGGGTAAATGGTAAAATCCAATTGGTGGATAAAAGACAGAAAGATAACCTTAAAACAGTGGCTGTATTTCTAAAGCTTATATTTTACAGTGTATGTATAATGACTGAATTTTGTTCTTTTGGTCAAAAACAAATAAATAAACAAACAAACAAACAAATAAGAATTGCTTCTACAAGCGTTTATAAAAGAACAGCTTGCTTTGAACAGCTCAGTGAACTCCAGCGTGGTATCCTGATAGGCAATGTTCCCTCTAAGCTGCGCACGTGCGCAATTGCGCACTGCTGGCACGGTGTCTGCGCAGAAAAAAACTGCGTTGCGCACAAAAAATATCTAACCTGAATTGAAATTAAAATTAATACTTTAACAATTCTGTTTTGCAGTGTGAGTCAGTCAGTGACTGGCTGATTACAACGAGGCCACCTTATCCCACAGTCCAGCCAATGATGCGATTCACATTCGTATACGCAGCTAATCAACGTCGTTGTCAGGCTATGACAGCGTCCTTATGTGCGACACCGGTGTTTTAGCGAGCAAAGCGGCTGATGTGGAGTGAAGCCACGTTAATGACAACCTGTACAACCATTGGAGATGTGAGCAGGACAGGCGGAACAACTGACGGACAAAGTGTGGACTTTATACCAGTTATTAAATTGTGTTGATCGGCCACGTAAAACCAGAGTTATGATAAAATATCTGCAATGTTTGTTTTTCTTCCTGAATACTGTCGTTGTTTATATTTACTGCAGGAAGAAACGTTTTATAAGAAAAAAAGGCTCGAAAGCCTGTGAGAAAAAACAAAATTAAAAGAACCCACCCTTTCCTATTGGTCGAAAAATGTACCATGTCGACCAATCAAAACATGGCATTTGTTGTTTAGGGAGGGAGGAAGTTTTAGTAGTGGCGTGTTTGAGATGTGAGAGATTTGCGACGTTTAGCGCAAATCTTGTGTAGTTAGTGTGTAGTTAGTGTGCAGTGTAGTCATAGAAGTAATAGTTTTGTTGTTGTGTGTCAGAACAATGAGGCGACTGCTGAGTGTTACAGGTGTTACAGCAGTGACACATCTGCTGCTGTCAGGCCTGCAGGTATCAGGCTGTTGTTCTCCTTCATCTCATAGTGGACAGAAATTATTTTGTGGAGCGGCACAAATAATTTGTGTGGCATCATATTTGATGCAGAACAGCTGATTGTTCTGTAAATAGTTTGAAATGTTTGTTAAAAAAACGCCTTGGCTGCATTTTTAGGTAAACAGCTGCAAAACACTTTGTTGTTTGCAAAACTCAGTTACTTTTTTGAAGAAGTAACTATATAATTAATTGCCCAACACTGGTCATTATATCCTGTATTTTGCAGACAGAGAGTTACAGACTCTCTCCCAGACCACAGACTCAGACTCATAATACAAGTCAGAGCTTTATTTAAAAAAAAGAAAAAAAATAAAGTTGTGTTTTCAAAATTGGAGTTCAAGTTATTTTTACTTCCAATAGTGTTAACATGCTGCACAGGTCAGGAACTAGATTTTTTTTTTCATTGTAAGTGGGCTAATTAAAAGTAGTCTAACATAAATGCTGTAATTTGATTATTTTAATAAACATGTAACTTGGATGGATCCGATGCTGGCGTGACCACAGTGCACACGTCTGCTGTCGCTCACAGTGGTCCAAGGGAGTTTGTGCGTTCGCTCAGACACATGAAACATTAGAGGGAACATTGGTGATAGGACGTCACATTTGTTACTAAATGGTTCACAGTCAACTGTGAGTGGTATTATAACAAAGCGGAAGCAAATAGGAATGACAGCAACTCCACCATGAAGTGGTACGCCATGTAAGGGGGAGTTATGGTATGGCATTATTTTTCAGGAAGTGAGCCCGGCCCTTTAGTTCCAGTGGAAGAAATTCTTAATACTTCAGCATAAAAAGACATTTTGGGCAATTTCATGCTGCCAACTTTGTGAGAACAGTTTGGGGATGGCCCCTTTCCTGTTGCTATATGACAGAGCAAGGTCCATAAAGATAGATGAGTGAGTTTGGTGTGAAAGACGTTGACTGGCCTGCAAAGAGTCATGACTTCAACATCATGGAGTAACTTTAGCATACAGGGCAGAGTCTAACGTAACATATGGAAGAATGGTCAAAAATTCCCATGAACACATTCCTAAACCTTGTGAAAACCCTTCCTGGAAGACCTGAAGCTGTGACAGAATTCATTTGGCTGCTTCTGCCCTGTGTCTCATCATCAATCCTGGGAGCCATGCACGCTCAAGCCATGTTTTATAAATGATGTGCTATGCTTTGGAGCATTCTTCTGGATCAGCCCTATTCATACTTTTTCCTTACCAACATTCTGGTAGCTGATTGTGGTTTCAACTGTCCAAAGAATGTTTTTACAGAAGTAACTATCTTGAGACTATTGTCAGTGCAGATGCACCAAATTAGCTGTCCCGTGCAAAGTTTACTGGACTCCCACTCACAAATAACTATGTAGTGAACTGAAACCTACTGAACAAGAGTCTTTGTTGTGGTGCATAGACTTCTGTTTTAACTTAGATGCTTTTTTTAACACTAAAAATATAATTAAAAAATTAAAATAGGAAAAAAGAGATTAGTGGTCATTTTCTCCCATTAAATTAACTTTTTGTTTTGTTTGTTTTGTTTTTTGCACCTAAATTTCAGGAAATGGTAAGACTTTAAATTGTGTGGTAAAGTGTGGTTAAATATTTTTGTTTGTATTTTTGTTTGGGGGGTTTTCACCATATATATATAAAATATTTCAAATTCTTTTCTCTTTTGCAAGTGTGTTAATCTTTTTGTAGCCTGTAATTTGTAATCTGATCATTCAAAAGCTGCACCACATAGTGACTAAATACAAAATCAACAGATCAACACAATTACCATATGATACAGTAGTTCTTCCTTGGTGCAAAAAGCAGATCAGGTGCTTTGATGATTAAAGGTCACTGTACGTTTGCTGGTTGGTGAGCCTTGCCACTTCAGAGCAGATTGTAATCCTCTTATCTCATGAACTGTGATATGACACTTTCCCTGTGTGCTATGCAAACAGAGCTGGGCTAAACACTTTATTTGTTGTTGTATGTATTGTTATGTAAACCAAAACAAAATATACGACAAAATTATTCCCCCTGACTCTTTTACATTATCAAAGCAACATAATGTAAAATAAGATAAATATTAGGATTCCCTAATCCTAATATTAATATATTAGGATAATACTGCACAATTAGTGAGATAACTCCATTACATTTCAGAAATCCTGTTTTTCGTGGATGCCTGGATGTTAAACTTAATTGTAGAGCAGCCACACTGATCATGAAATAATTTAGACAGTTTTTAAACTCTCACTGACGCCGCAATGTGTCTTTGACTTTGCGACCTGAAGCGGAGTTTGGACCCGGACCCAGCTAATGACGTATGGCAATAGCGCCAGGCGGCCCATGATGTAATTAGTATGCTACAAAAACCCCACAACAAAGGAGGATGTGAAGTCAGTGATATACCTGCTGCTTGGTCTGTGGCTTTTTCTCAAGCTTGCAGTTGTTTGTAGCCTTTCTCCTCGTTGCCAAGTTTAAAATAAATAGCGGCTGATTGTCACAACTCATTGAGTGACATTGGGTGATCTGCCAGTCAGCTGCATGAAGTCTGTGGACGTTACATTATCGAATTGCTTGAAACCCCAGTGGGGTAGATACTAAAAAAAGTACCTGTTATAGCCACAATTGCCTTATGGACTGGGCAATACTAATGCTAATGCCGCTGCACTTTAACTGATGTTAAAACTAGCTATTTGCTGATTAGGAAAGCATGCTAGGTTAAAGACTATTACAGTTCAAAAGCAAATTAACACTACACTCTGCCAGATAACTAAATTATCTTTACTGTCTCTATGTCTGTCTCATTTCCCTCCCTGGGCATCAGACAGTTTTGGTTTTAATGTTTTTTGGGGGGGTTTTTTTTGTTGTTTCTTTTTCCTGTCCTGCAGTATCACGGTCTGAAAGCTTTGTTGTGCCAAACACATTTTCTTTCCTAAGAGGAGCACCTTGGACTCTCTGTAGGATCAACTTTATATCTTTGATTGTATTATTCATATTATTATCTGTGTGGCTATTATGATGACGCAGACAGGGAGTGAACAGCATGAGAACAAAGCAGAGGACAAGAAAAGAAAGGGGGTGCGATGAAACAGGGAGGTATGCTGGGTCTCCAACTGATGCAGCAACTGTAACAGCTGTAACAAACTCAAACAATACACAGCACCTGAAAGACAAGACAAAGGAAGGGACACAAATAAACATTGCAATTGCTCTTTGTGTGTGTGTATGCGCATGTGTGTGTGCACATGTGTGCACGTGTGTGTGCACGTGTGTGTGTCCGTCCATGTGAAAGAGATGTTAGCACAGGTAGTGGGGGGGCAACAACCAGTGAGGAGCAGCAGGGAGGGGAATCCTAGTACTCTTACAATTTCCCAGAGGGACTAAGGCTCAGTAAGCCCCAGAACCAGGCCTAGCCACACACACACAAACACACAAACTACGCCACCCTCTGAAGTACTGACGGAGAGTCAGCCGTGTCCCCGGGATGTAGTTAAAATCCCTCCAAATCAACAGCCAACCCCAACCATACTTGCCAACCTTGACACTTCAGAATTAGGGGGACATTCAAATATACAAATACAAAAAAAACTTCAATTTCACATTGTTTAATTATTTAAAATTATTTATTTAAAGTAAGTAAATTGTCACCGTCATTACTGTCCCCCAGCCGGGGCTGTCGAAATTCAGACGCTGCATCCACCTGAGGACCTCTGAAAGCCAGGTAGGCCGGAAGTGAGTGATTGTACATCACGAGCTCTCTCGGTGGAGGGAAACTCTGCCGCCTGCTCCTTGCTATCTAAATATAACAGGACACTGGCGTAAATTCTCGACCATCTCACACTTCTGTTTAATCAGTTTTCTGTTTGACGTTTATTCAGCTGTGTGAAAACCCTCCCGAGGGATTAATGAAGTTTTATTTAATCTAATCTAATCTAATAACTTTGATCTCAGCCAAAACGATTTACTCAGGAACAAATAAAACACGGAAAAAAGTCAAACAATCACATTTTAGATGATCTAAGTTACTTATATATCAGGTTTAACCTGAGTAGAGAAAGACTGCGGGGCCGATGTGCCGGGAGTTCGCTGTTCTCGCCGGCTCAGATACTTGAAGTTTACACAGGTTCATTCTCGCCTGAAAATCTGCTAAAAGTTTATTTTGTGACACAGAAAGAGCAATAAGAGCAACATTAAAACGAAGTCGCTGCCGCCATTGTTGGAAGCTGGGATTGGCTGGCCACGCTATGAATTCTGGGATATAGTTTTTCAATTTTGTTGTCCGGGTGGAAAATCAGGAGAAATCTGGGAGAACGGTGGCTCCCAGAGATTTTCAGGAGGGGCACTGAAATTCGTGATTCTCCCGGAAAAATCGGGAGGGTTGGCATGTATGACCCCAGCCCCAGATAGGTGTAGGAAATTGGGGGTGTAAAAAAATCCGCCGGCCCCCCTCCCTACTTATCTGTGTGAAAAGTGGTCTGCTGGATGCATGTATGGGTGCAGCTCAGTGTATTAGGGGTAAATATGAGAGTGACTGTGTGAAAACTAAGCACTATTAAAATTGAGGGGACAGATGCAACACGAGATTGCTGCAGAGGAAAGTATTATTATAACAATTTAATAGGCTTTACTAGACAGTTAAATTAATATTTATGCACATTCTAATACCTTTACAGAGAAGTTCTTAAAAGTATTGCTGCATACTTCTGATAACTGAAAGATTATCAGAAGACCAAACCCAGAAATATTTATGTATGGAAACAATGAACATTGCACTCATTAGATGCACATGTTGTAGCACCAGTGCACCTGCACCTGTGCCAAATCACAGCAAACGTTTTGCATGTTTGTCTTTCAAAGAATGTTGCTACATATTCGTCAGTGGCTGTGAAAGAACAAGCAAAGCCACATGTGGCAGGCGAACTGTGAGATGCAAGCTGCGGCTGGCTACTTCTCTGCTGCCGACACCCCGCCAATCCTGTTTACTCAGAATGCACATGATATTTGGTATCGACAGGATATGTAGCTCGTTGACAAGAAGCCTCCCAAGGCTATTTTTAGCTTAAACCGTTAGACAGATTTCAGTTTTCAGCCTTCCTGGATATGGCCTTGATTATTATAAGGCCAAAACGAATTACTCTAAACACCGAACAACTACAAGTGTGCTTAAGTTAAAAAAAATAAATTTCGGTAAACTTCTGAGAGTTAAACTCTTTCACCATTTAATGAGGTTTGCGGACCTCGTTGTGACCTTTACTTGCGTAAAATTGTGGAGAGAGGAAAAAAGAAAAGACATATATTAGAAACGAGGATGAATATTGTCTGGTTTCTTATGAGGCAGGTATGGGGGACTAAAAGCAATCTTAAGAGCCATCACATAACCCAGTCCACATTGTGTAATGTTGCTTTGTCAGTATTATTTGCTGTATTCCTGCTGCATGTCTTTCAGTGCTAGTACATTGACTCTCCTGTCAGAGATTTGCTGGCCCCTGACAACACCCACATTTAACAAATCTGTAGAGTCCTCATTAGAAGGCTGGAGGGGTGATAGTCAGGATTGGTTCAATTTGGACAGGGGTGGCTAACTCCAGGCCTGGAGAGTCAGTTAGATGTGTCATTGATCCATCACTAGATTACCTTCTCAATATTTCTTGAAGTTCTCCCCCCAGGCCTGGTGATGAACTAATCATTTGATTAAGGTGTGGTGACCTAGAAGTTTGTGTATTTCACTTTTTTCTTCTCCCTTTTCATCTTCATTTCTACTCTGCCTGACAAATATTCATTACAGCACGCACGTCAAAGGACACGTTGTATGTAAATTAGCCACATTAGTAGCTTCGAAAAAGTGATACTTATTGGATAGTCTGGGGATGAGAATGAGCTGCACTAAATGAAAACTCAGTCATGATACTAAGAAGGTGCAAAAGCATGGGGATGATATGACAGATGCACTGGAGAACAGCAGCAACGTTTTTCTATTTAAATGCTTCATTACATCAATTTTGATGTTATTAGCTTCGAAATAATGATGACAAGGGACACAGTTCCCTTTTTCAGCCATTGTGATGAGTTTACTATAAGCTCATTATTTATTGGCACAATGCATAAAGGTAAGAAAAAGAGGCATGTGAGGGGAAGATCAGCTTTCTCTGCCACTTTCACTTTGAACAAACATTAAAATGTACCGGGTGACTAAGTAGCACAGCTTTTCAAAACAAAAAATCATGATAACCACATTTCTGCAATAGAAATTCTCACAGCACAACTGTTGTATTTTACAGTACAAATGTGTAAATGCTATGTCTATGAACTGCTGCCGTTAAAAAAACAAAGTGGGAAAAGTTCAGAAACTAAAAATGAAAAACGAGAAAAAAAAAGCCTTCTGTGGATTCACACCACACAACCACATCACTGCTTAATTTTCCATTCATTTTTCATGCTGCTGCATGTGAAACATCAACTACAACCAAAGAATCCTGTATAAATGAATCATTTACAAGCTACTTATTTTTAAGTTTTGCGTAAGTTAAATCAACTCAGTGCAAACACGCAGGTCGATCACTGAAACTCTGATCATTAAAAATCTTGTTTGATGACCACAAAGTGAATGTGATGCTGTGTTGCATGAGCCCACCAATTTCCCAGTATGTTTATTTTTAAAATGAACACTAATTGCACATTTTTCTCTTGTAAATGGTTGACGTTACTATGGTCAAGCCCCTTTCATGACTACATTCCAGAGTAAAAAGTCAAACACAAAGTAAGGCCATATGTAGTCCTGCTATTACTACAAAAACTTTTGCTACAGTTTC
The DNA here is from genome assembly GCF_041146795.1 of Maylandia zebra. NCBI lineage: Eukaryota > Metazoa > Chordata > Actinopteri > Cichliformes > Cichlidae > Maylandia > Maylandia zebra. Next base: position 3,507,544 of record NC_135168.1, on the reverse strand, counting down.
AGTCTTGTTGTCTTTTGGAAGTAAACTGAAATCATTTAACTTCCTATTAAGAAGAAGAATTGTAGGCCCAAAAGATGCTCTGCTGCCACCTGCTGGTGAGTTGTGTAATTCTTTTCCAATGCCCTAGTGATTATAGAAGACAAAAATGTTACTACACTATGTTTTGTATAAAGTGGAAATGTTAATTATTACTTAAATCTACATTTTAAAAAATATTGCATGAAATGCCATACAAATATTCATTTGTCACTTTATCAATTTAATTGAATGACAGACATTTTTGGTTGGTGATGTAAATCCTAAAAGCTTGTGTTTGACATTTAGAGGATTTAAGGTATTTATTGTTTGTTTATTCTAAGTTCTGTTAATAAAATTGTGAACATTTAAGATTTTTGTCATGACGTTTGTTTCTCATTCTCCTCAAATGAAATTCAAGTGGGAAAATTTATAGTAGCTGGGTTGCCAGATGGCTTAAAATAACTGAAATTTACCGTCACCTAAATATTACTGAAATTTTTCATAATCAAAATACAGAAAATCTGTCTATTATTATATTTGGGTACTTGCAAAATTGCATTTCAATACATATTCACCTGACTACAGGTGCAGCTGAGATTCGAAGTATAATGCCCGAAAGGTGGTCAAAGACCATTGTTCTGTTTATCCCTCCTTTTGTTCTAGTTTTGGTCTTTGCTACTGTTTTGTCACTACTGATAACATGGGATGTGCCATTGCCAGAAGGCTTGCTGTATCTCTCAGCAGAGACTCAAGAGGGCAGGAGGAGAGGGCTGTAGAAGTGCATCATCCTGGCCACAGGATCAGTATCTGCATCAGTATCTGCATCTTTGGGCAAGAAAAAAGATCACAAACACTGCCAGTCACATAAAATGACCTCCAGCAGATCACATGTGTACATTTTTGGCCAAATTTTAAGAAACAGGCTGCATGGGCGTGGCATGAGATGCCAGCATCCATTAATATGAGCTGTGTTAATAACCCAATACCATGCAGATTGAAAAGAGTGGGTTAACACATTTTTTTAATCAGGGAAAGACTGACAGCAGGCAACCTGCTAGTTACTTGCTAGTTAAATACAAAAAAAATCATATTGCTCTATAAATGATCCCTGGGGGGAAAAAACACACACATGTGGAACTTGTAACATTGTAACAACAGGCACTTTGGTGCCTCATTTTGTATAGGCCTTGATGATGTTTAAATAACCTTTTAGGGTTTTCACAGAAACGCCACAGCTATGACAAGTGTAATATTTAAACATCCTTAACATGCTTATGTTGCAGACTCAATCCATTCATTTAAAACACCGTTATACACATGCAAGGTATATAATGAGTCTGCTGAGCACGAGATAAAGCCTGTGAGTGCATATTTAGGCACATAGTCCCTAAATGTGCCTAAATCCAATAAAGCATGTCTACTGAACTCTACCTATTACCCAGGAAATATGCCCCCTATGTGCTCATATCTAGGCGCTGCGGGCAGACCAACATGCCCCACTCATCTACTGTGGGCCCACATGGGGCCATCCACACAAGTCAGTAGGGCAGCCCACACCTAGATTTTGACCATTCTGTGGTATGGTGTGGGCCCGGAATCACCACATGCCGGCATCATACCCACAGGATGCCCACAATGTAGATCTGGGGTTACCTACTGGTATCCATGTGACCCACATTTCATGCCAGTACAGTACAGGGCTGCCCACCCAGGTTCAAATGTGCAGTACCACTCACTTCACACTGGTACATGAGTCCATAATTTCAAAGAAACAGTGGACTGCCCAATACAGGTTGCACACAGGAAACCAACACGGAGGGCTCCGAGAGGTAAAACTACTGTGGTTTATTAGCAAGATAATGCTACTGAGCTTGAGTCTGGAATATTTACCTTGCAAGTATATTGTGTATTGTTGAGTTCTCTGCTCTGTGAAATGCCCTTTTTTCTCCTTTATTTAGCTTCTGTTGTTCTTACAATAAAAGTTGAGTGTGCCCTTTCGGAAGTACCAGCGCTATGTTTGGTGGAACTAGTGTAACAGACACACCGGTCCACTGTGTCCATTTCATGCTTTGCTTCTCCAAATCATGAAAAGTGCATGCAGCAGTTGCAGTAAGCAAAACTGTATTCTAGCCTTAAGTTAAGAATGAATATTGGGTTATGGTGATATTTCTGCTCATGTACTCTTCCAGAAGGCCATATGTCCATGTGATACTTCAGGTAGGGGAAAACATACATGATTGAGGTATTTTAGTGAGCAAAACTTAAATAAAGAATCACTTACTGCTAGGGATGGGTATCGTTTAGGTTTTATCCGATACCAGTACCATATTGGTACTTTTGAAACGGTGCCGGTGCTTAAACGGTGCTCAAACCGCTGCTTAAAGAATGGAGAACACAAAATTGGTCCAAAAACCTGGCTTCACTGGCTTCCAGTTCATTTATGAATCCATTTGTCTTTAAGTATCTTAATGGTTGTTCCCCATTTTACCTCTCTAATCCTGAATCCTGACAGAATATCTTCATAAAGGTGGTTAAAAGAATCCGTCTTACAAAAGAATCTGTCTTTTGTCATTGTAATTTCCTTTTTCATCTACCCAGAGGAATGGCATCTGCATCAGCCTTAAATCTGCCTTTTACTGGCCCTCTCTGATGCCAGAGTATATGGTGCTCTCTGATGACTCCTTCTTACTCTTCCATCTTGAAGATTTTCTTGAGGGGAAATCCAGAGCCACATAGTTCAGTCCTGCTTCTTCACCTTCCTGTAAATTATTAACAAAAATATAAAAAATTGAAAATAATAAATACACAAAGAGAGAACATCGCAGTGTGTGTGTGTGTGTGTGTGTGTGTGTGTGTGTGTGTGTGTGTGTGTGTGTGTGTACCTCGTTACTCATTTGATCCCCAGGTGATTTTTCCTGTTTGACATCAGTGAAGACTTCTACTTTTCCTGTTCATAAAAAGAAAAGGTTAGCAGTGAATTTATTTATTTTAAGTGCTTGTCTGGCAGAATCAAGAACAAATCTTTTGAGATTGTAGAAATACGTTATAGGGCGATATCATCATTACTGCCAGGAAACCAACAAGGCACCATTTTTACAATATTTGAAGATATTCTTTTGTATAAATAATGCCTGGTATTTGTGTTAGCTTTTAATGTTGTACCATGGTAATGGTTCTGCATTTAATTGACTTTTTTACTGTTATCCTCTGGCCACGTGTGAGCACATGAATCAATAGTTAATGCAACAATTTTAAGTAATATCGACCACACTGAGTACCACGCCTGTCAGCTAAGAACAGGAAACAGGAAATTTTTTTACTGAGTTTAGTAAAAAATAAAATAAGGAAACTTTGTATTCATATAAATTATTAATAATTACTGATTATTAATAATTATTAATTATTAATATATATATTAATTATTGATATTAATTATATGTACACAGTATGTTATACATGTGATTAATTTACCTTCGCAGTGTTTACGAGGTTGGATTTTTTTTCTGGAGAGAATCAGTGCAAAATTCAGAAGCACAGAGCAGGTCAGCAGTGCCCCAAGCACAGTAACGAGCGGGAACTCCTCTGGAATGAGAAAACATCCCAGCAGACAATTAACGTTCGATTATATAATAGTATAATACTGTACATTACTCACTCAGTTAATCCACAGTAATAACATAACAGTAATCTCCAAGGTATGCAGTATCTCAGTAAAAAATTATCATAAAAGTTAGTTTGGATGTTAATTTTTATGCATCCAGTAACAGTTTGCTTACCAATGGTCAAAGTATAAAATTATTAAAGGCCTGAGAATATCTCTTGCTTATTCACACACAAATCATCAGGAATCAGGAACAACTAGTACAGATAAGCAAATATTAAAATAATACTTTAAAAACATACTTATCTCCACTTCAGTTCCTTTACCAAACAGGATCTGTCCACATGTCGCCACAGCACAGTAGTACGTCCCAGCATCAGATGAGTTTGTTACAGTTTTGGACAGACTGTAGTCACATCTCCCGTCCTCTTTATTTCTGAGACTGCCGTGGTAAATGATGCCTGGATGGGATTCTGATGCACCTTTAAACCAGTGCACTTTGTCTTCATCTGGACACTGATCTGTGTCATTTTCGTTCTCAGAGAGGAGCGAACACTGCAGAGTCATTGTATCTCCCAGATGGACTGAATTCACATCTGGAGTTTGTTTTACTGTGAACAATCTATGCTGGGTTTTAGGATCTGTAGGAATTAGAAAAAGACAAGAAATTCACTGTAGTTGTTTAGGGTTCGACCCTCCCTTATCAAAGACAACCAAATGAATATACTTTACCATTCACTGCCACAATTGTGCCATTAATAAAGGTCAGACTGAATGATGATCCTGCTTGACAGAAGTATGTTGCTTCATCTTCTTTGCTTACATTTCTTATGGTAAGAGAATGCACGTTACCCACTTTTGTGGCACTGAATCTTGAGTTGTTAATTTGAAATAATATTTTTTCAAAATTTCTATTATCAACTGTTTGAACCATATATCCATAATTCAGCTTATACCAGTAAGACAACCCAACATCATCCCTAGGGATTTTACATGTCAGAGTCACATTATCTCCAAGTTTAGCCACAGTTACAGAGATCTGCTGAGGAACCTCATTCATTTCAGTCACAGCTAAAGAAAAGAGACAAACAGTAACAGTTAGAATGTAGAATATTACAAAGCCTAATATATATCTTGTTTTATATTTTTTACAATGATACATTTGGCAGTGTAGAAGAAGTAAACTCACTCAGTGTACTTAGAAGAATCAAAGAAACCAGTCTTCCGATCATTGTGTTACCTCAGCCTTCTCTTGCACAACTGATGTCTACCCACTCAAAGGAAGATTTTGTGACAAGCTGATTACAGTTTGCAAAGTCGACATCATAGTGATTGGCTGACGCAAAAAAATAAACTTCCTGTAAAATTTCCCAAACCATTTACAGTGAATCTGGGCGCTAATCATCAAACAATTTTAGTTTGTCTGTGATTTCAAATTTGTCATTTTAAGCACATGATGCTAAATATGGTTCACGTTTAGCACGACTCCATCAGTATATGAAAGAAAAGTCAAATAGCCTTTAGCTGTAGTTGTTTTTTATTAATCTTGTATAATTAAAGTAAACCACTAATTAACTCATACTTTAATAGAAAGCTTTTTTATACTAAAAGCTGGTGATAGAACAAACAACATTATTCAGCACAGTGCTTTTAAAGTAAATTTTTTACTAAAATAACGTTGTTATATGTTGGTACATTTCATTTACCAACATATAACTGATATGTTGGAGGCAAATCGTGCAAAGAGAGTGAGGTGTGGAACCAAATGCAGACACAGAGGGAAATGGAGCAGAGGTGCGAACCAACAGCCAATCGTTTATTTAGCTCCTGAATGATTACAGGAACAAAACTGAACTGTGACTTGACTCGAACTGAGATATCAAACTATGATACTATACTACTGTGGCTATGACTAAGGGAGAGAGCATAAGCAGACCTCCAGACACAAGAGCTAAATACACTGGAGGGTAACTGGGAAAGTGAATACACATGTGGAAAAACAGCTGCCACAACAGGGAAGTGGAAACAAAACACATAGAAATGTGGCAACAAGGCCGGCAATAAACCGGAGCTAAACTTAAGAACTAGAATTTATAGAACAGAGAAAGTTTTGAGTGCTGGAAGTACAAAACAGAAACATTACACTAGAAGTCATAACAATATATAAACCCAGAATTAATAATAGTCATAATCAATGAGATGAGATGAACAAACACAATTTTTTTTGGGGGGGGGGTTGTTTGTTTGTTTTATGACATGACATTGAAGGCAAGTACTCACAGCAGAAGAACATGCAGCTTTCTGAGTAATTTTCTGCAAGGTGAGAAATAATGAGGGGAAACATGAAAAGAGGCCACAACAGACACGTACTCATGGTCTTGATAAAAACTGACTGCAAGAAGTATATGCTGTGTGCAGCTTAACATCCTACAAATCAGATTTCTTTAATTAGTGCTACATATTTTCCAAGTTACCGTGACCTGTTATTGACAGATTTTTTTCAATACATAGCTGATATTGTGTGATTCTGACAGCAAAGCCTGGATTTTCTCTCTGTAATAGAAAAATATTGCATTCCTCTCACGAAGCAAAGCACTACAACAGATTTCTGAGGCTTTACTTCTTGTTTCCATGTCGATCAATATACGGATAAGAAACTGATAACCGATCTACATTTTTTTTTTCTCTGCTGGCCTTGTTTCATATAAAACATGAAATAGGGATTTATATTCCATTGCTCTTAAAATGACTTTTAATCAAAGTGTATAATTTGGATGATCCAAATTATATGCTGCTCAGGTGCGATTGACGCACCTGAGCAGCATCTGCAATCACGCCTCGCCGGCTTAAAAGTTTTGAGTTTTTGGCGAATTTGGTTGCTATTATGTTGAACTGGCAGCGGGAGAGCTGTAGCTCTGTGTGTGTGTACGGCAACTGGTAAAATAAAGATGATCAAAATGCCACTGGGTCTGCCGTGTATGTTTACAGTATTATTGATACTGCTAAGTATAAGTGTATGAAAAAGTATATTATCCTCATATTACTAAATATATAAGGTATAAAGAAAATACTATTATTTCAATGTCGTACATTAGAAAGTTCTAAACAGCCCTGTGGGGAATTAAAGCTGTGTATTATGTGAACACAACTGTGTGGAAGCAGTGATCATTAAAAGCGATCACATTGGTGGTGCACAAGCAGCTGTGTAAAAATAGTTTGACTGAATCAGCAGGAGTCCTGTACTTTTTCATTTTCAAGTATTGCGGTATGTGCCAGTATCAGTGTTTGTGAAAAAACAAGCACAGCCACATGTGGACCACAAGATGCAAGCTGTGACTGGCTACTTCGGTGCTTCCCACACCCCAACAAGCCTGTTCACTCAGAATGCATATGCATCTGGGCATCAACAGGACATGAATCTAGTTCATAAGAACTCACCACAGGCTCTTTTTAGCTAAAGCTGTCGATAGTTCTAGACCTTCCTTCCTGAATATGGCCTCATTTTGTTTCAAGTAATATAACGTTGTACAAAAACACTTTTTAGGCACACAACTACAACTGTTTGAAAGTTAAAGATAATTCTCCATTGAGGGAAAGTTTTTATGATTCATGAGGTTAAATATGTTATATTTAGATTCGTGTGATTTAATCTTACTGTCGCTTTCTCTGAATGAGGTTTACAGACCACCAGATATTTGACTTGTGTGACTGAGGAGCTAAGAAAAAAGACGTGTCAAGTATTAGAAACCACGATGAATGTTGTTTGGTTTCCTTTAAGGTGAGTGTGGGGGACTAAAAAACAATATTCAGACCTAACAACCACACAGGTGGTTAAACTGTACAACCTTTGATTTCTACACACAATTTAAGTTAAACCAAGTCAGAGATGGCAAATTAAACTTACCACAAATGTCCTTGAGGTCCTTAGACTCTTGACTTTGATAAGCAAAAAACTTGACGACAATGTGGAGGATAGCACAATCACTCCGTGGTGAAAAAGGCCCGTCAGCGTCTCTACCACCTCAGATGCTTGAGAGACTTCCAACTGCCCTCCAAGGTGCTCAGGAACTTTTACTCGTGCACCATAGAGAGCATTCTGACGGGAAACATCTTAACCTGGTTCGGGAACAGCACCATGCAGGACAGACGAGCTCTACAGAGGGTTGTGCGGTCAGCTGAGCGCACCATCCGCTCCGAGCTCCCTGACCTGCACTCAATCTACAGCAGGCGGTGCTGGACCAAGGCCAGGAAGATGGTGAAGGACCTCAGCCATCCCAACAACAGACTGTTCTCTCTGTTGAGGTCAGGAAAGCGATTCCGCTCCCTGAAGACCAACACAGAGAGACTGAGGAGGAGCTTCTTCCCGCAGGCGATACGGTCTCTCAATCACACCACCACACAGTACTGACCCACACATATAGTTCTTACACACACACTGGACATTCTGGACATTGTTTTCACTTCATCACTTAAATCACTGCTGCTGTTATTGTGTATATATTTATTTATACTTCTTGTGTATTTTGTTCATACATTCTTATATAGTTCTATATTGTGTATTGTGTATTTTGTTGTACAGTTATTTTATTTTCAATTTAATTTATATATTTTATCTTATTCTTTCCCAGTGTGTTGTACAGTTATTTCATTTTTAACCTTAATTTATATTTTATTCCTTCCTAGTTAAATTACCCTTTTTAATTTTTCATATTTATTTCCTATCTTATTCATAGCCTTTTCCTTTTTTGTTTTCTTTAGGTCACGAGCAGTTGTCCAAGCATTTCACTACATATCGTACTGTGTATGACTGTGTACGTGACAAATAAAATTTGAATTTGAACATTTCTTTCCTTGTACAAACAATGAAGGAAACCACATTGCTACAATGGAAATTCTCATAGACCAACTTTTATTTCAGAAGTGAAATATTTCTGATACCTGCTACTGTTAAAAAAAAACGTAGACTCTGTGGGAGGGGTTCAAAATGTTAGCTCCCCACACAGAAACTAAAAATAAAAAGCAAACGTGAAAAAGATACCTCCTGTGGATTACATCTCATTTGGATTATACATACACATTACTCAATTTTCTGTGCATTTTTTAATTTGTAATTTATCATTTTACTTACAAAAATGTTGACTCAATTTAATGTATGTCAGAAGTGTTAGTCCACCAGTTACCCACAGTTTTTACATTTAAATTGAACACTATTATTTGTTTACAGCACTCTGGTACTGTCATGGACCCGGTTCCGGGGACTTGGGGTCCGTGAGCAGTGTGGACCTGTAGTATTACTATTGCTGTTATTATTTTTATTGTTATTGTTATTATTGTATTGGATGTATGTTTGCTGCACTGTGCTCTTGTGTGTGAAGGCGCCAAAAAAAAGCTCCAGCCGATTCAAGAGAGAAGGACAACTGCTGACAAAGCAAAAACCTGTAGTGATCCCGCATGTGTCAGGAGTATCGGAACAGTTGAGACACATTTTTCTAAACACCGGGTCTCTGTGGCTTTTAAACGCCAAAAGACACTGCGCCAAAAATTGGTCCACCCCAAGGGTCGTGTCCCCCAACATAAACAGAGTAACATAATGTACACTGTTACGTGCCAGGATTGCCAGGATTTATACATCAGGGAAACCAAACAACCTCTGGCGAAGAGGATGGCACAACACAGAAGAGCTACCTCGTCAGGCCAGGACTCTGCAGTCTATTTACACCTACAGGCCAGCAGACACTCTTTCAATGATGAGGATGTAACATCCTGGACAGGGAGGAACGCTGGTTTGAGGGCGGAGTCAAGGAGGCCATTTACGTGAAAAGGGAAAGACCATCTCTGAATCGAGGAGGGGGCCTAAGGGTACATCTGTCACCATCTTACAATGCTGTGATTGCAGCCATTCCCCAACTCTCTGTGAATGGTATTTGTTCTGGCTCCTTAAGAGTCGCCCCACATGTTATGTGGTGTTATATAAGTTCATGCAATCTTTATTTGTTTCTGGGCCACTGTTCGTTTTATTTTGACATCCTACCAAAAGGGCTATCTCTCACTACTTCCTGTCTAATGGGAGAAGGACAGTTTGCTACTCCTGTGCCTGCCTATGCTACCTCTTAAGCCATCACAGTCTGTAAGTTGGCAGTAATGTTGTGTTTTACCAGTGTGTGTTTGGCACTAACTGCTGTGAGTTGCTTGTGATAGTTTGAGCAAGTGAATTCATCTAATGATGTGCTTCATTTGATATTAGGCTAGACGCTAAGTAGCACTATCTAACCTCAAATGTTAGCTTATTAAGTTCTGCTTTGCTTTGCATAGTAACAGGTCATATCATCTTCTGATTGTAAAAAACATCCTGCTCACACGGGATATTTTGTGTTTTGTTTACAGTTTTGCCATTCATCCTTTCATGTATTTCAAAAAGCCATGCTATGCATCCAATTGAATAAATCTGCCAGAAAGGAACAACAGTGTGTTTTTTTCTACATGAGATGATGGTTAAGTGAAAGGGCAGAATAGTACTAAAAATAAAAAATGTCTGTGCAGAATAGTACTCATGGCCATTAATCAGTGGTCTTTGATCAGTGGCTGTCGATGAATGGTCATGAGAATTTGCATAACTATGATGAAGGAATTGACTTTCCAGCCCATCGTTCCTTCAGTGGGCTGGTTTCGGTTATTATGCAAACGTACTGTTTATAAGATTGGGGAAACCTGCAGTCAGCTGAGAATGAAGAAGTCACCTGGATGAGTGATGAAACGTTTCCTCCACTGAAAACGCTACATCCAGATAAACAGAATCAACTTCTGGAGATTTACTTACCTGAATAATTGAGCATGCATCGAGACCTTTTTTTTATGTCGTTAAATATTTTGTATTTATCTGACCATGTCATTCAGTTTCAAGTTGTAAATATGTAATATACTACATTACTTTTAAGAAAAATAACCAGTAATGTGTAATGCATCACTTTTTTGAATAACAAACCCAATGGTGGATACAATCAATATTTTTTATTTCTATAATTTTTTTATAAATGTATTTCCACAGTGAGCAGATAAGCATGATGCTATTTAGCTTTAGGTATAACAAGCAAAGAAGTAAGAGGTTACAAGACCATAAAGTACAAACATGCTGTATGAAGACTAAAAAAACATCTTTTTGCACAGGCACCAGTCTGCCACACAATAAACATACATTGCATATATATGGTAACAACTCTACCTATTTAATCAGTCTAGAGTACCTGAATAAGAATCCTGGCAAAAAATCTTCATAAAGGCAATTAAAACAATTTGACTTACGGCAACAACACAACAAAAAAAAAAACCCACTCTGCCTTTTTCATGGGGACAGCCTTTTACTGGCCCTCTCCGATGCCAGAGTATATGGTGCACTCTGGTGACTCATTCTTACTCTTCCATCTTGAAGATTTTCTTGAGGGGAAATCCAGAGCCACGTAGTTTAATTCTACTTCTTCACCCTCCTGTAAATTATTAACAGAAATGAACAAACTTTTGAAAATATTTTTAAACACCTAGAACACATAAACACAAACAACACAGAGAACAATGCACAGACATTTTTTTTTTTTATTGTTTGTCTTTAGGCAACAGTCTTGTTTGACATGACTTCATGTTTCCATGCAATGGTAATTGCAGCTGTTTAGTTATGATCATGAAAACACACATCTAAAGTGATATTACACTAAAGTAAACATGTCATTGTTTACTTTAAAGGACTGGTGAGATGTCAGATGTGATTGATTACTAGACCATCATTTGACACCTACTTTTCAGATCAAACCTAGTTTTTCTAGGTTTTCTTTTTTTGCCCTTTCTTGTATTTCACAACATCAAACTGCTTTCTATTTCTTTTACAAAATCTTTAGCTTCCTCGTTCTGTGTGTTTCATCCTATCCAATATTATGATCAAAGTCAAGTCATGCATTTCAATATAGATAGATTGCTATAGGGGTGTGTGTGTGTGTACCTCATCATTTATTTGGTTGGCAGGTGATCTTTCTTGTCCAACATCATTGAAGACTGGTACTTTTCCTATTCATAGAAAGAAGACATTAAAAATGTTTTTTTAAAGGATTATTTTAAGTGCTTGTCACGTCAAAATCAAGAACCAATTGTTTGAGCATTTATCACTGCCAATTTTTGTTTTTGTTTATTTCTATGCAGAATTGTGGTGAAAATGCTAACAATAGTTTTACAAAATAAAAAATTAGTCTGGAAAATTTCCATGAACTGCTAGGAATTGATTTAAAATTAAAATCTGACAGAGGTGAATTTTAACAGTTCACCCCACACAATAGAGTCGAACAGAAACATCCTACAGAAATATGCTGAAAATCCACACATTTTATTTAACATGACTCATTGGTTTAAAATATCATTGGTCTCTTTTCCAGAAGCAAGAAACTTCCATCCATCCATCTTCTTCCACTTATCTGAAGCTGAGTCGCGGGGGCAGCAGCTTAAGCAGAGAAGCCCAGACCTCCCCAGCCACCTTCTCCAGTTTGTCCGGGGGAACACCCAGGCGTTCCAAGGCCAGCTGAGAGACATAATCTCTCCAGCATGTCCTGGGTCTGCCCCTGGGCCTCATCCCGGTGGGACATGCCCGGAACACCTTACCCAGGAGGCATCCTTGTCAATGCCACCTCAACTGGCTCCTTTCAATGTAGAGGAGCAGCTGTTCTAATCTGACCCCGTCCCAGATGGCTGAACTTTTCACCCCATCTCTATGGGAGAGGACAGCCACCCTTGGAGGGAAATTCATTTCTGCCGCTTGTATCTGCAATCTCATTCTTTCGGTCACTACCGAGATACTTAAACTGTTCCACTTGGGGCAGGAACTTGTCCCTGATCCGGAGTTGGCACTCCACCCTTTTCTGGTTGAGGAACATGACCTCAGATTTGGAGGTGCTGATTCTCATTCCAACCTCTTCATACTTGGTTCCATTATCCGCAAAAAGCAGAGATGAGATTCTGAGACCACCCAAGTGAAAGCCTTCCACCACTTGGCTAAGCCTAGAAATCCTGTCCATAAAACTTATGAACAGACTGACAAAGGATAGCCCTCAGTCCATCACCCACCGGAAATGAACTTTTTGCTGGCTATCCGGACCAAGCTCTTGCAACGGTTGTATAAGGATCAAATGGCACATTGCAATGGGCCAGACACCCCATACTCCCGAAGCACCTCCCACAGGATACTGCAAAGGACACAGTCAAATGCCTTCTCCAAGTCCACAAAACACATGTAGACTGGTAGGGCGAATTCCCATGCACCCTCGAGTATCCTTGAGAGGATAAAGAGCTGGTCCAGTGTTCCACAACCGAGACAAAAACCGCATTGTTCCTCCTGTATCCAAGGTTCAACTAACGGACGGACTCTCCAGCTGCCTGGCATAGACTTTCCCAGGGAGGCTGAGGAGTATGATGCCCCTATAGTTGGAACCCTCTGGTCCCCCTTCTTAAAAATGGGAACCACCACCCCCAGTCTGCCAATTCAGAAGTACCACCCTTGATCTCCACACAACATTGTAGAGACGTGTCAACCAAAATAGCTCTACAACAGGGGTCCCCAATCCCAGTCCACGAGGGCCGGTGTCCCTGCAGGTGTCCTTGATCCATCACAGCTGATTTAAATGGATAAATTACCTTCTCAACATGTCTTGAACTTCTCCAAAGGCCTGGTAATGAACTAATCATGTGATTCAGGTGTGTTGACCCAGGGTGAGATCTAAAACCTCTAGGGACACTGGCCCTCGTGGACTGGGATTGGGGACCCCTGCTCTACAACATCAAAAGCCTTCATGGAACTCAGGGCGAACCTCATCCACCCTAATAACTTCCCTTCCTAATGGGGATGGGACCATCAGTTGTGTTATGCAGAAGTCAGGTTGGTACACATCTGACAGCCGTATTCGACAGCTGTTAGAATTCATATTATGGTGAAAATCAATGAGCTAAGTAAAGAGAAACAACAGTCCATCATTACTTTAGGAACTGAAGGTCAGTCAGTCTAGAAAACCGCTAAAACTTTAAATGTGTCCCCAAGTTCAGTCGCAAAAACCATCAAACGCTACGACAAAATGGGCTCATGAGGACTGCCCCAGACCAAGAGTGTGCGAATCAGGCCTTTATGGTCAAACAGCTGCTAAGAAACCACTTCTAAGGAAAGGCAACAAGCAGAGAGATTTGTTTGGGCCAAGAAACACAGGGAATAGACATTAGACAAGTGGAAATCTGTGCTTTGGTCTGATGATTCCAAATTTGAGATCTGGTTCCACCCACTATGTCTTTGCAGTGCAGAAAAGGTGAACGGTCAGTCTCTACATGCGTGGCTCCCACCATGAAGCATGGAGGAGGAGGTGTGATGGTGTGAGGGCTGCTTTGTTCGTGACAATTGTGGGGATTTATTCAAAATTGAAAACAGCATCTCTGGGAACTCCTTCAAGACTGTTAGAAAACCATTTTAGGTAAGTATCTCACAAAGCTCACTGAAAGAATGCAAAGAGTGTGCAAAGCAGTACTCAAAGCAAAGGGCGAAGATTTGAAAGAATCTAAAATATAAAACATGTTTTGACTTATTTCACACTATTTTTGTTTACTACATAATTCCATATGTGTTGACTCATAGTTATTTATAGTTTTGATGCCTTCAGTGACAATCTACAATGTAAATAGTCATAAAAATAAATAACAACCATTAAATGAAAAGCTGTGTCCAAACCTTTGACTTGTAGTGTATATACTGTTTCTCATGCTGATTTTTTTTTCTCTCCTAGATGGCGTATTTGTTTATATGGGTATAGCTCATGTATATATATATTAAAATATATTTATACTGTATACTGGGTACCACTCCTGTCAGCTAAGAACAGGAAACTGACATTATGGCTCAGTAAATAGTAAAATAAGTAAATTGCCGGGGAATGTTTTCAGCATTGAGTGAATGCCTTTGCTAAATAAATATATGTTCAAGTGTGTGTGTGTGTACATATATATATATATATATATATATATATATATATATATATATATATATATACACATATGAATTACCTTTGCACTGATTTTCACCAGACAATATTAACCTCGTGAACATGGCAAAATTCACAAGCACAGAGCAGGTCAACAGTGCCCCAAGCACAGTAACGACTGGGAACTCTGGAAGGAGAAAACATTGCAGCAGACACTTAACATCTCTGTATTTAGGAAGCAAAGACTTGTGTCAGGAAAAGCTAAAATCAAAGTATCTAAGGCTGCAACTACTTGATTGAATTTCCTAGTTATATGGTACTTTAATGATAAATTATCATAAGTTAAAATACATAACATTATGAAAGAATAAAGTTACATTGAAACCAAGCACACCGTTGTTTTTCTTGTGACATTACCAATAAGTCTGATGTGTCACATGACCCTCTTCCTTTTGAAAAAACAAAAGTTATATCCAAGATGGCCGACTTCTAAATGGCCACCATGGTCACCACCCATCTTGAGGAGTTTGCCCCCTCACATATACTAATGTGCCACAAACAGGACTTTAATATCACCAACCATTCCCATGTTATTACAGTGTATCCATATAAATGGCCCACCCTGTAGATGTTTATCATTTTTTATGCATCCAGCAATAGTTTACATATCACAAGTTCAATGGTAATTTTTAAAAACTGCAGTTAATGACAAAATGGGTGCAGACAACAGTTATTCTCAGCAACCTCAAATGCACTTTTTATTCTTTACACACAAGAATGAATTAAGATTAATGGGTTGGCATGCTATGTTAACCTTAAGTGAGTTTATTATGAACCTGGCAGTATAACCTTAGTAACATAAGCTGTATACATAACCACCTCAGTATCAGGTTATCTTCTGTTAAAGTAAATTGAGCTGTTAATACTTCTAGTCGATCTAACTCAAATTCATTTTAGAGGCCTGAGAATATATCTTGTTTATTCATGAACAAACTCACAGGAATTATAAATTATTAATAAAGATGTTAATAATACTTTAAAACATACCTATCTCCACTTTAGTTCTTTTACCAAACAGGATCTCTCCACATGTGACCAGAGCACAGTAGTCCATCCCAGCATCAGGTGAATTTGTTATAGTTTCGGAGAAACTGTATTCACATCTCCCGTCCTCTTTATTTTTGATACTGCCGTGGTAAATGCTGCCTGGATGGGATTCTGATGCACCTTTAAACCAGTGCACTTTGTCTTCATTTGGGGACTGATGTTTTCCATTTTTGTCCTTAGACAGGAGCGAACACTGTAGAGTCTTTGGCTCACTCAGATGGACTGACTCCATATCTGGAGTTTGTTTCACAGTGATAGATTTCTGCTGGGTTTTAGGATCTGTGTGATTCACAAAAAGACATTTAATGGTATTAATTGTAATTGTTTGGGTTTAGACACAGTTATGACATAAACGATAAAATGAAAATGCTTTACCATTCACTGCCACAATTGTGCCATTAATAAAACTAAAATTGTCTGATGATCCTGTTTGACAGAAGTATGTTGCTTCATCTTCTTTGCTTACATTTCTTATGGTAAGAGAAAGCACATTACCCACTTTTGTGGCATTGAATCTTGAGTTGTTAAATTGTCCATTGAGTGATATTTTTTCATAAGTTCCTGTAGTAACTGTTTGAATCATATATCCAAAATTCAGCTTAAACCAATAAAACAACTTTGTATTACTTAGCGCACATGTCAGAGTCACATTATCTCCAGGTTTAGCCACAGTTACAGAGATCTGCTGAGGAATCTCATTCATTTCAGTCACAGCTAAAGAAAACAGACAAACAGTAACAGTTAGAACAAAAGAGAAAACCTTTTTTAAAAGGTATATTCATCATGTAATGTAGAATATTACAAAGCCTCAAATATTTTGTTTTATATTGTTTAAAATGATACATCTGACAGTGTAGAAGAAGTAAACTCACACAATGTACTTAGAAGAATCAAAGGAATTAATCTTCCGATCATTGTGATACTTCAGCCTTCTCTTGCACAACTGATGTCTTCCCACTCAAAAGATTTTGTGACAAGCTGATAGAGGTTTACAAAGTCGACACTGTAGTGATTGGCTGAAGCAAGGAAAATGCACTTCCTGTAAAATTTACCAAACCATTTACAGTAAATCTAGTTGCTTATCATCATTTTCTATTGATGATTCTGCAGAAACAAAAACGTAATATCGGCATGGAAATACAGGTAGACAATTACACATGAATACGACTAAATTTACATTTGAAAACAAATTTTGTTTGTTCGTAATGCCCAATTTGTCATTTTAAGCACATGATGCTTAATACGCTTTATGTTTAGCACAACTCAAAAAGGAAAAAGTCAAATAGTCATTAGCTGTAGTTGATATTATTAATCTTGTATCATTAAAGTAAACCAATAATTAACTCATATCATTATATAAACCCTTTTTTAATACTAAAAGAACTAAAAGCTAAATATATTTTCTGTTTACACTGGCCATCTTCTGGTCAAAGTCACTCGGCTAGACTCAAACCAAATTCAGTTTTGTTTAAAACCAAAAGACCCAAGTGGAAAAATTTACCCTCACTCTCAAACATCAGTGACCAAAAATGAATGTTTGTTTGTTTGTTTGTTTGTTTTCATGTCATGACGTTGAAGCCAAGTACAAACAGCAAGATGCAGTTTTTTGACTAACTCTCTGTGAGGTGAGAAATAATGAGGGAACATATGAAAAGAGGCCACAACTGACATGCTGCTGATTGTTCTGATAAAAACTGACTGCAGGAAGTGTATGCTGTGTGCAGTCAAAACTTTGTTTATATAGCACATTTAAAGACCAGAGGTACACCAAAGTGCTTCTCAATAGTAAAATATGAAATAAAATTCACTGTACATGGTTACGATTAGGGATGGGTATCGTTTAGGTTTTATCCGATACCGGTGCCAAACCGGTACCGGTGCTTAAACGGTGCTCAAACCGGTGCTTAAAGAATGGAGAACACAAAATTGGTCCAAAAACCTCTCATGTTCAGCTGGTTTTTTGTAAAAAGATAACAATGTTAGCCTTTTCTGCAGCTATGGGGCATATATGGTATCACTCTTGGCTGGAAGCAGTGCTTAAACAATGGAAAAAACACAAACTTTGTCCAAAAACCTCTCATGTTTAGCCGCTTCCCTCTTTTTCTTTGGTCATTTTAGCCTTTTTGGCCAGGGTGAAGGGAGCATCTGCCATCAAACAAGAAGACAGCCGCATGTAGCTATGATGATGTTTGCTAGTTCACCTTACATGCATTAATGTAATAACGTGGTTAGCCTACTCAACGTAAATTACACACGAACAACATGAAGCTACTCACGCAGAGAAGAACGGCTGCTGCTGCATCATCATCATTTCTGCTACACTGGCAGGGCTAGGGGCCAGGACTCTCCTCTTCGGGTTTTTGGGGACATTGCTAACTCCGGGTCAGATAACAGGCACCACACCTGCAGTAGATGCGCTCGGTGTGAGGTCTCGCAGCAAGCTATCAAATACGGTGCATTTCTCGGCTTTTAAAAAAAAAGCCCGCTATGCGTCGCCAGGTATTTAATCGGATTTGAGGTGTTACCTCCTTTGACAGTATCACAGTATCAGCTTAAAGCACTTGTTGCAGGCTGCTGAGTTTGCATATTTTGCTGTGAAGTACAGCCAGACTTTGGCCGCTTCGCCTTGGGCATTTTTAATCTGTAGCTCTGCTCTAAAAGAACGTACGTACCTGGGCCCGCCTACTACGCTTGCAAAGGTAAAATGATTGGCTAGAAGTGTATCACAGCTCAGGAAAAAAAAGCACCGAAATAAAGCACCGAAATGTGCGCTGCTTTTCGGTCTGGTTACTATCGTTTATGTCAGAACAGCTGCCATCATGGCACCGGACACCGGTACCCATCCCTAGTTACGATAATAGAGTACAAATACATTTCCAGACAAAACAAAGCACTAAGTAACCTGGGAGCACTATGTTAAAAGAAATATTGCACTCCTAGTGTAAAAGTTAGGTAAAATCAACACAGAAATATCAACTGGGAACACCCAGTAACACAATAGGTTAAAATTTAGATTGGAGGCCCAGGTAAAGGGAGTTGCAGTAGTCTAATCTTGAAGTAACAAAGGCATAGATACGTTTTTCAAGATCCATTCACGGTAATGCGGTAATGTAATACTTAGCCTTAGAAATTTGTTGTAGTTGATAAAAGCTAGACTGTACTACAGAGGACACTTGTTTAACAAGTTTACAATCAAGAAAGCATTGTAGTGAAGATGTCCTGGAAAATCACAAAATAGTCCAAAACAAAAGTCCATGAAAGGCACTGGAGCAGAGGAAACAGTCTATAAACATTTCAGGGTGGCAACCATGACTCCAGGCGAAGAAAGTTCAAAAGCACCACTCAGGAGGCCGACCCGGAGGACAGCTGCACAGGAGATTATACAGTTCAGGGGGCCGACCAGGGGGCCGACCAGGGGACCGACGGCTCAACAGCCCATGACTGAACAGATCAGGGCGCTGACCGCGGAGCCAGCAGTGGCGACGAAGCAGGTCAGGAGGCCTTGAAGGTGGCCGCTGACGCCAAACCAGGCGTGGACGATGTTTAGCAGGCTGAGCCGGACGTGGACCAGGCAAGGCAGGACCAAGCGGTGGCGCTGCAGGCAACGGCGTGGAAGCCGCAGGTTGTGGAACAGAAGGAGGCTGGACTGGCTCCTCGGGCCCTCCAGCTGATGAGGCATGTACTGGTTCTGCATCTGCTCCAGCTGGGGGGCCCGAGGAGCCCGTCCAGCCTCATGCCTCGTCAGCTGGAGCAGATGCAGGACCAGTACGTGCAGAGACCACTGGCTGAACAGAAGGCTGAGCAGGTGGTGGAGCAGATGACTGAGCTGAACGCTGCGGAGATAGCTGAGCTGCCCAGTGGGCTAAGGGCTGAGCTAACGGTAACACAGGAAATTGAACTATGGACTGAGCTGCTAACAGAGCTAATTACTGAGCTATAGACTGAAATGCATGCAGTAGTGATGGTGGTGATGATGGTTGTGGACTTAAGTCTCCTGAGCCTCTGGAACACAGGCAGGACTGCTGGGCGGGCTTGCCTGAGCCTTCAGCAGAAACAAGAACGGCTGTAGGCACCTGCCGGACACTAGCCGCTCCCACCCGAGGAGTAGGTATGGGTGCGGAGACGGACTGTAGCCTGGCTGACCTCACCCTGGGGACCGGGACAGGCACTGGCAACGGCTGGGCAACTGCCGTTCTCACCCGAGGAGCTGGTACGGGTGCAGAAACTGACAGAGCCTCAGCCGGCCTGGAAACCAGAGCAAGGACCAACTGGGCCCCAGCCTCCCTCACCCGAGGAGCTGGTATGGGTGCAGGGATTCCTCAGGTGAGGAAGTAGACTAGACTGCATCTTTTGATCCATGGTCAATCATCCAGTTAAATAAATTTCCAAAAGTTGACTCTATTCATCTGGACGTAGCGTTTTCAGTGGGAGAAACGTTTCATCACTCATCCAAGTGACTAGACTGCATACATTAAAATAAAATAACCAACAAAATTATGCTTGCTGACTCTTTTACACAACATACAAGATAGATATGAGTATGTGTTGTCCTCTTTCTAAATGTATTTTAGATTTATGATTTTATAATAACAATAATAATTATTATTGTTATTATTATTGCTGTTGTTGTTGTTGCTGTTGTTAGAAAGTAAACATAAAACTAATGTCCTCGTGCATATCATAACCTTCAAGAGCATTTCCATCCAGCTTCAGTAATATTTACATTTAGACACCAAACTGTAGTTCTTCAGAGAACTTTACTGTTGAAGCCCAGTCAAACCTCTCATGGAAAAGGCACTCACTAACTTCAGCCACCTCCCCTAAGAAAGCAAAAGGTCCTACCATGCTACAAAGACACTTTAGGAAACATAATAGAGAATCCAAGGTGTTTGTCTGGTCTTCAAAAACACAAGAACCCTGCACTGCAAGCCCACACAAAACCCACAGAACCCAAAGTATCTCCTGTTAAGACTTCAGTGCCAGAAACAACAAGGCAACTCTAGAGGTCCCGTGTCAATTTCCCAGTAGTTCACAATGGTTTTGGTAGAAAGTGTACATTATTGTACTTTATTGAGCCCCGTGGGGAAATTGCTCTCTGCATTTAACCCATTCACTCAGTGAAGCAGTGGGCAGCCATTGGGCGCCCGAGGAGCAGTGTGTAGGGACGGTACCTTGCTCAGGGGTACCTCAGGGTAGCTGTTAAGGGGAATCGAACCCCCGACCTTCCGATCATGGGGCAACCACTCTACCTACTGAGCTATCCCTGCCCCCTGGTAGCAACAGAAGGTACGATACAATATTATTAAGGTGGTTTTAATGTAGATCAGAGATATATTTTTGTTTACTTAGAGTATTATAAAGTTATAAATCAGTGTTCCTTGTATACAGAACAAATAATAACCACGGGGTGAACTGTGTTATAGATATTTAAGAAACACATAAGTGCAATATCGATATTGGTAAGTAACAGTGTATAAAAAAGTACATTATACTCATGAACAATATTGTAGATTAGGAAATTCTTAACAGCCCTGTGGAGAATTAAAGCTGTGTATTATGTGATGCACATAACTGAGACCACTGCGGGCTGAGCTGGTGCAACGTACATACTGTTGATAGGACAGGAAGGGACATCGAGGGGCTACAAACAAGAGATGAAGACATGCCAAAAACTTTCCTGCATGTAATCCTGTGTCCAATTATTGGCAGAATTCTAGCATCAAAGTGTGTTTTTAAAGAGAAAAGTTCATTTTAAAGTATTCTGGTATGTGCCAGAATCAGTGCTTGTGAAAAACAAACAAAGCCACAAGTGGACTGCAAGATGCAAGCTGTGACTGGCTACTTCTATGCTTCCCACACCCACCAAGCCTGTTTACTCAGAATGCATATGCATCTGGGCATCAACAGGACATGAATCTAGTTCACAACAACTCACCGCAGGCTCTCTTTAGATGAAGCTGTGGATAGTTTTTAACCTTCCTCTCTGAATTTGACCTCAATTTGTTTAAATTAATGTAGTGTTGAACAAAAACACGTTTTTTAAACACACAAACTATCACTGTTTCAAAAAATTGTGAAATATTTCATGTTTAATTTGATTAAAAATTTAATATTTAGGTCTCTGTGATCGGAGACCTAATTTAAATTTACTGTCACTTTGTCAGAATGAGATTTGCAGACCACCAGATATTTGACTTATGTGTGGCTGAGGTACAAAAAACAGACCCCAAAGGAAGCAGGTATAATGAAAAAAGAAGAGGGCCAAGGATTGAACCCTGGGGCACCCCACAAGAAAGGGGGCTGAGGTGGACTCAAAATGTTCAACTTTAACACTAAACGTTCTACCACTCAAATATGTACGAAGCCAATCCAGTGCTGCACCTTTGATGCTAACCAGGTGTTCCAAACGAGAGATAAGAATATTGTGGTCAGCAGTATCAAATGCTGCAGTAAGGTCTGAAAGCACAAGGATCACAGGACTTCCTCAATCGCTAGCTAAAAAGATATCGTTAAAAACACGTAAAAGTGCTGTTTCAGTGGAGTGTAGATGTTTAAAATAGACTGAAAAACTTCCATGATACCATTAGTATCTAAAAATGTATTCAGCTGGGTAAAAACTATTTTTTCCAATAACTTTGGGAGGAATGGAAGTCTTGAAATGGGTCTAAAATTTGAGCAAGCTAAAGGGTTGAGGCCAGGTTTTTTTAATAAAGGGTTTACAATTGCATGTTTAAAACCATCAGGAACCACACTGGAAGTAATACTGCTATTTATAATTGCAAGGACTGAGGTTCCAATTGAAGGGAAAACATCTTTAAAGAGCCATGGAGGGATCACATCCACAGGAGAAACGGAAGGTTTAATTTGCCTAACCATCTCGTTAAGAATTGTAATTGAGATGGGTTCAAACTGGTATAAGGGAACAGGGACTAAATGTGGATGGGTCACATGTAGGAGGTACTATTGCTGAGCTGATGGACTCAACCCTGTTTACAAAAAAAGAAACTGATTCTGCCATTGGGGCAGATCAACAGGGGGAATGTTAAGATAAAATTATCTGAAGTGTCTCAGTGCTATGCTTTATATTAATAAGTGTCATATAATTATATAGTGTAGTATTAAGTGGACATAGCCCTGATAATAAGGGCGCTAATAGACAATAACCTATGAGTACGCTATGCAACGTGACTACTGAATGCCTGTGAAATGCTGTTGTTTGGTCTAGTGTGGGACAGCCGGTAATAAACCTGTTAGGGGCGCACCGCTATTTCGAGAGCCGCGGCAGAGTGTCATGCAGGACACATCTCTCTTCTTGAAGTGATTTTGTAAGAGAGTAAAAGTGTAAAATGGTCTACTAAGCAGTGTGTTGTCTTCCATCAGATACCTATGAGGAATCAAACGAACTCGGGGAAGTGTTGATATTTAACAGTGTTCATACATAATGTGCAACAGATTATAAGGCGCATTAACTAAAATAAAACAGATAAATTAAACTGTACTTACCTAATTCTTCTTACTTCCTCCATTTCCGTACAATTGATTCATTAATGTTGAATTCTCTCGGTGCTGCTCTATTCCCATCTTGCTGCAGTATATTGATGATTAACTTCGTATTGTGGATGGATTATTTCAGTTGTTCTCCTGACTGAAGTTTGGTCCGTTTACAGCATCCTGCCATACGATTGCATTTGTCCCTAACCATCAGGAACCCTCACGTTAACTTTTATCAAGTGGAAAAAAGTTAGCGTTCATCCTTCTGCTTCACTGTGTTTATGTTATGCTAACATAGCTGTGTCGCTAGCGATCCAGTAGCACATCATTATATACCAGCTAGTCCAACTTCAGTAACCCTACAAACGTCACTGCTGTTTAGTTTCCTGTCTTCATTTAAGTTGGAAGTGATAGCAGAGCAGCACATTTCAATTTGTTTCAGAAATCTCTGTCAGAACATGGTAAATCATGTGTAGGTGGAAACTAGAGAGCTAACTTCTAGCTAACTTCTAAGTCCGTTAAATTTAATAAATTGATTGGATTTTAAACTTAACCTGGTAAAGCAGCAATGCTGATCATTTTATTAAAGATGAAAGGATTTAGACTGTTTTTAACTCTCAGCGATGCCGCAGTGTTCGTTTGACTTTGGGACCTGAAGCAGACATAGTGTTGGACCCGGGTTACTCCGGGAGGCTCCTGACTACAGTAGCCATAATCCATCAGGCGGTGCAGCTGTGTAGCTTACCAAAGTCCTACTAAAATATTTTTTTAAAGATTTTTCGAGCGCCGTGTACCAAATAAGGTCAGAAAGCACACCCAGAATTCATACATATGGCGCACCGGATTGTAAGGCGCATTGTCGATTCTTAAGAAAAGCAAAGGATTTTAAGTGTGCTTTATAATCCGGAAAATACGGTATTTGCAGAGGAATAGTTTATTTGAGGAGTTTCAGTCAGGTTTCAGAAGTCATCACTATACAGAAACAGTGCACTCATCTCTCTGTGCTTGTCCTGCTGGACCGCAGTGCAACGTTTGATGCTGTTGACCATAATATTTTATCACATCAATTACAGCATGCTGTAGATATTTATGGTACTGTGCACCAGTGGTTTGATTCATATCTATCTAACAGTCTCCAATTTGTTCATTTTAATAGAGAGTCCTGTTCACAAACTAAGGTTAATTATGGAGTTCCACAGGGTTGCATGCTAGGACCAGTTCTGTTTACATTATACATCTTGTACTTCTTCTTCTTTTAGCAAGTATTATTAGAAGGTACAGCATATATTTTCACAAGAGACATAAAGACCTCGATGAAGCCTGTTTTTCTGTTTCTAAATTCAGTCCCTGGCTGCTGTAGCCTGCATGCCAAATATTGCATGCTAGTATGTTAGTAGCTTGGGAAAGATACAGTACTAACCTCAAGTTGCCCTATGATGCATCCAGCGGAGTGTGAATGAGTATGAAAGGTGAGCATGGTGTATAAAGCGCTTTGAGTGCTCTTTTTGTGTTTTTAAAGAACATTTTAAGTAAATAAAAAAATTAAAAAAAAACAGCAAACTGGACAAGTGGAGAACAAAGTAATGTCAGGCCTAAAAAAAGACTCGTCTATACCAGATGAACAGTGAAGGTAGCATGTTCAACACTATCAGTCATAAGGTTGGCCTCCAGAGTGTTGAAACAGAGTGGGATCATCTTGACAGACAAAGACAACTTGAAAATTACAAGAAATCTTGACTTTGTGCTGTTTTGTGTTGAAGAATCCCTTTCCCTTATATACTGTATGCTTGTTTCTGCATGTTTCCACATTTTAGTAAATCACCACACCTTTTTTCCCATTTTCTTAGTAAAGAAAAGGAAATGAGCAGCAGCTCAAGAAAATATGTTTTTATTTCCTCTCTAAGAATGTCAGCTGCCCTGATACTTGGACTTGGCCACCTGTGGTAAATGTTGAGGAGTAAAATGCGGATGCTAATGACAGTGTTGACCATGGCATGAATTTAAAACAAACCTTACATCCTGTTACAAATTCTGTTTTCTGTGATGTATGCAGTTTCTGTCATTTGTTCTTCTTTTAGGCTTAGGAAATACACATTTGGGTGTATTTATAGTTAGTTAATAGCCTCAGCTGAGAACAGTAAAATGACGTAGTCATATTAGACCTCATGCATTTATTTCACAGAATGGAAACAAGGACATATTAACAAGACATATTCACCTCCAACTACAAGCTGCCAAGCCTGGGAGCCATCGCCAGTCCCCTTCGAGAGCTTCCCCAAACTGCAGCTCAATTCATGTTTATCTATTCAGCCACAGAATTTCAAAGACAGACTCAGGACTGCTCCGAAATCGAATCCAAATGACTTTGCAAAATTATTTATTGATTCGCTTTTTTTAATCTACTAAAATGCTGTCAAACCTAAAATGAGGATGTGGGCCCAGCTAGTGAAATGCATTACAAGGGTTCTTTGGTTATCCACAAGCCAGGCAGAGAGAAAGAAAGAAAATCCTTCAAGGACACCTCCGTTGGCTGAAGGACTGTTGGTTAACTGGGTGATAGGACACTCTCTTAAGTTGAACACAGGATGCACAAACACACGTACACATACGCATGTACACTGACACAGATGCACACTCACTCCCCTCCCCATTCCAAATGCATCCGATGCTTGCCCCCCCATCTGATGCAGACGGCGGATCAGCTGGACCTCGTGGAGATGCCGCGAACCGATGCTGCTGTCTAAATACGGTTGTTAAGTGATGACGTGACGAATCCTGCTTCCGGGCCTAAAGTAGTCTGCGTTTAATATGGCTTTTGTGTTGTTAACATGTTTAATGTTTTGTATTTTCTTCTATTTGATCTCAAAAAGCTCCTAAAACAGTCAGTGATCACTGTTGACCTCCCTCGGCTTTTATTACCGCTAAGCCCTGTTCAGCTCCACAGGAATCTCTCCCAGACCACAGACTCATAATACAAGTCAGAGCTTTATTTTAAAAAATAAATAAATAAAGTTGTGTTTTCAAAATTGGAGTTCAAGTTATTTTTATTTCCAATAGTGTTAACAAGATTTTTTTCAAATTTTCATTGTAAGTGGGCTAAAGCAGTTAATTAAAAGTAGTCTAACATAAATGTAAATGCTGTAATTTGCTTATTTTAATAAACCATGTAACTTGGATGGATTCGATGCTGGCGTGACCACAGTGCTGTCACGGACCCGGCTCTGGAGGACTCAGGGGTCCGTGAGCAGTGGTTATTATTGTCATTATTATTATTACGACTATTATTTGGGGTCTGTGTCGTCTACTGTTCTGTCCACGTTTGTATGTAGAGTGCGTGTGTCTGCTTCTCTCTCTCTCCCCCCGTCCTTGGGGCTGTTGACGGAAGCGCGCGTTGTGGGAGAGGCGTGTCCGGGCGACTGTCGTCATCGGGAGTCCCTCTTTGCTGTTGCAGCTGATTACCTGACCAGCTGGTGGTAATCATCCCTCCCGGCTAGGAAGAGGTATTTAACCTGGACTCGCAGCGACAGTCGACGTGGGATTATTACTCTTGACCGGTATAGTCTGTGCTAGGCGTGTGGTCTTGGTAGTCGACTAGCGTGTGTGGCTAATTGTGGTTTTCCCTTCTTCCTCCAGGAAAGTCGAGCGAAGAAGCGAGTTGGGGAGCACACAAACTAAGGGGACTACAACACGGGACGCACTGGGAGCAAGGGATGAGCACCATTGGCAAATTACATCTCTGAGTTAATTGTTGGACTTACCTGTCTATTCACTGTAAATAAAGTGCACTGTGGCATCGCAGAGTCCTGCGTTTTGGGTCCTACTTTCCTCATCCCCACGGTCTGCCAGCCAGACCGTGACGAGTGCACACGTCTGCTGTTGTTCACAGTGGTCCAAGTGTCCGCTCAGAGAGCTTGTGTGTTCGCTCAGACACATGAAAAATTAGAGGGAACATTGGTTACGATGTGAAGATTTATGTGCTTTTTTGCTGAAGAGTTTTTTTCTGTTCTCATTGTTATCCCCTACCACTAGCTCAGTCTAAATAGAGTTGTCGTTTTTCTCCTCCAATGCCTTATTGTGTTGTACATTTGTTTCTCTTTACACTCCCTGTTCTGACCTGTCTCCCCAATGTGATGTTTGTGTAATGTATGTATGGTAAGCAGAGGTCCAATTTCGCTGCACGCAACTGCAAGCGACAAATAAAGGCTTCATCAGTCACTCAATTAATATGCAAGTCCTCATTACAGTATAGATTTGTTTCAGTGTGTGGTTCTTTAGTTTATGTAGTTAATAATAATATCTATGTGACCAGTTTCATGGTGTGAATAACTAACATACTGGATTACTTTTTGTGCCAGAGGCATGGTCCCTGGTCCCTCAGCTGCAGGGACGGAGTGGTGCAGTGATCTCAGTAGGGAGAAAAAAAACAAACTAGTATGTGTAATGACGTACTTTTTTGAATAACAACCCCAACACTGGATGCAATAGTATTGTTTATTTCCAGTATCTTTTATAAAAGTATTCACAGATACTACAGTGGGCAGATAAGCAAGATGCTATTTAACTTTGAATATAAAAACTAAAAAGTTACAAGAACATAAGCAGCAAATAAATTGTTGCCCCTAAGACTTTTACTTAAAAAATGTATATCTTTTTGCACAGCTACCAATCTGCGTTGTACGGAGCCCTGCAAGGGACATGGGAGAAAAAAAAAGGAAGATGAACTTTTGCGAGATCTCGCAAAATAGGCCGCATCCTCCGGAGGCCACCAGCTCGAAGCTGACAAGCCAGACGACGAAGGCTGTCCCAATTCGAAGGCTGCTCCAAATGCGTCCTTTGTGTCCCAACCTATCCCAAATTTCATAGTGAGGCCCAGCCAACTCCAGTTTCCAACAACTGTGGCAGCAATATTACTTAGTTTTAATATTACGCTTTCTGGGTCACAAAATAAACGTTTAAGATATTTTCAGGCGAATGTAGCCGTGTAAACTTCAAATATCTGCTCAGTTTATCAACACATCAAATACTTGCAAAAGCGTTCTCATGTTTTCGGAGACGTTTGTTACCCAGCAGTTCAAAGCTTACTGGGATGTTGAGACCTACAAGAGCCAGCGAGAATACTGCACTCCCAGCACATCGTGCCTCAACCACCCGGTCAGCTTCGAGCTAGCAGCCTCTGAAGCATGCTGCCTATTTTTGCAAGATCTCGCAAAAGTTTATCTGCATTTTTTTTCTCCCATGTCCCTTGCGGGGCTCCGTAGCCTTGCAATAAACATACACAGCATATATATTAACTACTCCACCTTCTTCATCAAAACAAGAATCATAAAGGTAATAAAAAGAGTCTCTCTCACAGCAAAAAAAATGAAACAGAAGAAAAAAACAATCCCTCCTCACTGTAATTTTCTTTTTGATCGCAACACATTTTCTTTACCCCAGAGGAATCTGCATGCTTCATGGGGACAGCCTTTTACTGGCCCTCTCTAATGCCAGAGTATATGGTGCACTCTGGTGACTCCTTCTTACTCTTCCATCTTGAAGATTTTCTTGAGGGGAAATCCAGAGCCACATAGTTTAGTCCTGCTTCTTCACCCTCCTGTAAATTATTAACAGAAATGAACAAACATTTGAAAATATTTTTAAAAACATAGGACACGTAAACATAAACAACACAGAGAACAACACATAGCCTTGTCTGTTTGTTTCTCTTCAAACGATTATTATTTGAGACGACTTCATGTTTCCGTGCAATGGTAACTGCAGCTGTTTCATATTTGCTAGTTACGATCATGAAAACACACATCTAAAGTAGACATATTACACTAAAGTGTGACCTAACCAAACATGTCCTCGTTCACTTTAAAGGACTTGTTGGTGGGATGTCAGGTGTGATTCATTACTAAACTGTCATTGACACCTCAGCTTCAGATCAAAACTATTTCTTTTACCTTTGCTGTCTGCACTTTCCTGTATTTCACAACATCCAACTGCTTCCTATATCTTTTCCAGAATGTTTATCTTACTCGTTCTGTGTGTTTCAACCTTAAAAATTCAGTATTTAATTTGTCAATGAGAGCACCTATCAAGTGCAGTACCTATCCAATATTATGATCGAAGTCTAGTCATATATGTCATTATTAGATAGACATTATATGGATATTTGGATAGCTATAGATGGTGTGTGTGTGTGTGTGTTTACCTCATTGCTCATTTGATCCCCAGATGATTTTTCCTGTTCAACATCAGTAAAGACTTCTACTTTTCCTGTTCATTAAAAAAGATATTAACAGTGATTTTTTTTTTTTACCTTGTCAGGTCAGAATCCAGAATAAACTGTTTAAGGCTTTAGTAATGCTGTACAGAGCCTCCATTTACTCTCACGGCAGCTTCAGCTTCACATGATGATAGAAGCACATTTTAGCACCTGCAAATTCAAACCGTTAACCTCCTGTTTTATCACTTTGGTCGATTAAAATCTGACTACTGGAACAGCTGCTTAAGTCTGGTGGAGTCATTTTTATGTTCATGAAATGCATTTGAAACAACTTCTCTTTAATTATCTGCAATTGTGACTTCATCTATTAAGTAACTATTTGAATTCTAGTAAACTAGGAATATTTTTGTTTGTGTTTACTTATATACACTATTGTAATGGAAATGTTGATAATAGTTTTAGGGAAAAAAATTGTTTTACAGAAAACTTGCATGAACCACGAGGAATTAATTTGAAATTCAAATTTCTGGCAGTTGTGAAGTTTGACAGTTCTCTCTATGGAGTAGAGCCGAACAGAAATATCACACAGAAAGTGCTGAATATGTCGAAAATTCACTAATTTTGTTAAACATGACTGTTTGCTTTAAAATAATCGTTGGCCCTTTTTCCAAAACTGAAGAACTTTAATAAATAAAAGTTAACTATCCTCTGCCAATCTGGTGTGCAATCATCTTAAATGGCAAATGTATTTATACAGTAAAATACAATAAATTATAAAAAATATTCAAAGATGCAAATTATCAATAAATACATCGTCAGACAGATTGAGCTTTTTTTCATTCATCTGAGAGAACAGCGCAGTGGATTTACTATTGTCATGACTTTCCCTTACATTTGCCTACAGGTAGGCTCATCAGGTTGCGTTAGTGCACTGCTGTTGTTAAATTCATATCTTTTAGTTCAGCAGACTCCAACTTTGTCACATACTGCAACTGGTGATTGTAGTCTTTCTTCTGCTCTGGTCATGTTCTGTGAGCTGAAAGGCCTCTCTTATCAGAACCAATAGAATGTTTCATGACTTTCATGGCTGTGGTGAGCACAATTTAAATTTGCATAAATTATAATATATATATATATATATTAAAATATTTATGCAAAAGTTCAAATAAATATCAGTTTGATGATTTTAAAGTTATAATAGAGTTGTTTAAGAGCTTAATTTAAAGGTTGAACACATTATATGGGACAACTCATGAGCCACAATTGAGAATTATTTATTTAAAGTTTAAAAAAAAAATAGCACTAAAAGGGTAGAAAAAACAAATGCCCTGAATTAATTAAAAGTGTATATCATAATAAATAAAAACATAATAAATTAAATGAAAGGCTCTGAGCTGTACAAATAACAGTCAGGATAGAAAAGAACTTCATCACTACTCCTAGTTATAAATTAGTGATGGGATTTCCGGCTCTTTCGGTTCGGCTCACTAAAAAGAGCCGGCTCTTTCGGCTCCGAACCGGCTCTTCAGGTTGTTTTGTTGCTTTAATTAATTTATTATTAACAATAATATAAAATTATGCACAAAAGGAATTACTAACGTAAAAAAAGTGGTTTTATTTATATATGTTTATATATAAATATATGCGGTGGCGCCTACAGACAAAACACGTACAAACTCCAAAACATATTTCTAGCATGAACTGAACTTCCAAAGCAGAGCTACTAGATCACTTAAATTACACAATTGAAAGCATGTGTGTATTGTTTGTGTATTTATACACAGGCACTCATATATATATTCAAATAATTTAAAAAAAAGTTCATTTACCTGTTATTACCACACACCAAATCCAGTCATTGGTACTTGCTGGCTTGTGTAGCCACAAGATAACAAAGGCTCAACACTGCGCCCAGCATCCTGGAGCACTTCTGTTGTTCTTTTGTACGTGTTTTGAGTTTTTATGTGCTTCTGAGTTTTTATATGCTTCTGAGTTTTTACGTGCTTCGGAGTTTGTACGTGTTTTTACGTGTTTTGGAGTTTGTACGTGTTTTTACGTGTTTTGGAGTTTGTACATGCTTCAGAGTTCGTACGTGATTTGAAGTTTGTATGTGCTTTGTCTCTAGGGGCCACCGTAAATATACTTTTATTTATTCACTCCACATAAAATGTAATAAATAAATCATATAATACAAAAATCAACTATTCACATTTCAAGTTTTAACTATTTACATTTTCAGCTTTTTCCTTTCACAAATTTAAAGTGAAAAGAACACAAAACACTGCAAACCACAACACAATTAAATATAAATTATAATATGAAAACTAAAAGAACATGCATATTCTCTGTCATATGGACCTGCATGAATAAACTTTCTCAATCCTTTATCATCTGCAACCGAAAATAGTTGTGGATGATTACTATACCTTTCTAATGTTGTTGTCCCTGCCTCTCTTTCTCTCTCTCTGGCTCTGTTCCTGTGCTACTGAGTGTAACTACCGCCCCTCCCCCCTCTGCCCAGCGTAAAGCACAAGGCTCGCGTGCAGAGTGAAACGGAAAAAAAGTGCGAGAGAGAGGCTGAGAGAAAGAAAAAAAAAAAAACCCACGTGACGGCTCGCGATAAGGAGCCGGCTCGCGTCGTTCACGTCAAAGAGCCGGCTCTAAGAGCCATTTCGTTCGCGAATGACCCATCACTATTATAAATGTCATAAGAAACCTACAAGATACTCTCTTGTAGAAACAATGATTGATATTAGTATTAGCTTTTAATATTTTAACATGTTTTAATACGGGTGCTACTCCTGTCAGCTAAGAACAAACTGAGGTTACAGTTCAGTAAATAGTAAATATATATATCCATCCATCTTCATCCGCTTTATCCGAGGCCGGGTCGCGGGGGTAGCAGCCTAAGCAAAGAGGCCCAGACCTCCCTCTCCCCAGCCACCTCCTCCAGCTTGTCCGGGGGAATACCAAGGCGTTCCCAGGCCAGCCGAGAGATATAATCTATCCAGCGTGCCCTGGGTCTGCCCCGGGGCCTCCTCCCGGTGGGACATGCCTGGAACACCTCACCCAGGAGGCGCCCAGGGTATATATGTATATATATATATATATATATATATATATATATATATATATATACGCACACTACGTTATATTAGATGTGAATAACTTACCTTTGCAGTGCTCGCGAGGTTGTTTTTTCTTTTTTCTTTCTTTTTTCTTTTTGGTGAGAATCAGTGCAAAGTTCACAAACACAGCGCAGGCCAGCAGTGCTCCAAGCACAGTAACGAGCAGGAACTCCTCTGGAATAAGAAAACATTACAGCAGACTGTTAACATTCTAATTATATAATGGCACAATAATGTACATATCTCACTGTGAGTGAGGTCACAGTATTAAAGTTTCATTTAAATAGTTTTCATTCACTGCATGAATTTTGAGTTTCAGAAGTAGAAACTCAGGAAAAGCTAAAAACAAAAAACATTCAGGATTCCAACCACTTTTTGGCTCAATTTCCAAGATGTACAGTGTCTCAGTAATAAATCTTCATAAACATTAGTTCATACATTTGTGATTTTTATGCCAAGACGAAGAAGAAAAAGCACAAGTAGCAAAGGCAGCCAAAAGGAACCTGCAATAATTCTTGTAAGCTTTAAACTGCAAATCTGATTTATAGATTTCCAACCACTGTGGACTGTGAGACGTAAGAACATTATAATGTTTATATTAAGTATTTTGAGCTGTCAGCAGCTAATGATACATCATATTGCATATCCACACAATGATCACCTAATTATCTAACTCACATCAATTTTAGAGGGCTCAAAACTACCATGCGAAGCCCTCTAGTATATATTCATGGAAACCAAGACAGCAATAACAAGCAAAATAACTAAAGACGTAAATAAGACTTTACAAACATACTGGTCTCCACTTTAGCTCCTTCCCCAAACAGGATCTGTCCACATGTTACCAGAGTACAGTAGTAGGTCCCACTATCAGATGTTTCACCATATGGACACTGATCTGTCTCAGTTTTGTTCTTGGAGAGGAGCAAACACTGCAGAGTGACTGCATTACCCACATGGACTGGCTCCACTTCTCGACTTTTCTTCATGGTGACAAATGTATTTTGCGTTTTAGGATCTGTGGGAGTCACAGAGAGACATAAAATAGCATTAACTAGAATTGTTTGGCTTTAGCCGCAGATATGATATAAACAATCAAATTAACATACTTTACCATTCACTGCCACAATTGTGCCATTTTTAAATCTCATACTGAATGATGATCCTGCTTGACAGAAGTACGTTGCTTCATCTTTTTTGCTTACATTTCTTATGATAAGAGAATGCACATTACCCACTTTTGTGGCACTGAATCTTGAGTTGTTCTTTTGAAATATTTTGTCAAAACTTCCTTCAGCAACTGTTTGAACCATATATCCAAAATTCAGCTTATACCAGTAAAACAACCCTTTATCACTTCCAGAGAGCGCACATGTCAGAGTCACATTATCTCCGGGTTTAGCCACAGTTAAAGAGATCTGCTGAGGAACCTCATTCGTTTCAGTCAAAGCTGAAGCAAAGAGACAAACAGTAACAGTTAGAACAAAACAGAAAAAAGCACTCAAAAGTATATTCATCATGTTATGCCAAATATTACAAAACCTCATGTTTTACATTGTTTACAATGATAAACTCACACAATGTACTTAGAAGCATCAAAGAAACCAGTCTTCCAACCATTGTGGTACCTCAGCCTTCTCTTTCATAACTAATATCTTTACACTCAAAGGAAGATTTAGTCATGAGCTGATTAAGGTTTACAAAGTGGAAATCACAGTGATTGGCTGAAGCACAAAATGCACTTCCTGTAAAAATTTGCAAACCATTTACATATTTAGAGGCAAACACATTATTGCAAGCTGATGACAGAACAAAAAAGCACTCTGCTTTCGCTAACATAAGTTATGTCGTGTTACACTTTTGCTTTTTTGAGAATTGTAATGTAATTCCATAATTTTTATTATACTCTACTTGATCTGCTAGTCTTTATCGACCTTTGAGCTTCAAATTGTTACATTTAATTGTTTTGTAAATGTAAATGTTAAAAAAAATTGTGAAGTTCATTTAGGTCAGCCTGTTAAAAAATAAATGATGATAGACAAACCTGACATGGATCACCTGTTAGCTCTACTTTTACAGAGTGATAATACAACGTAACGTAAACTTTATTCTGAACTCTATTTTCTGTTTACACAAAAAATAGAGTTTAAAAACTGAAAGTTTTACCAACCGTTTGAAAAAAATGTAAGTGCCAAAAATTAACCTGACACTTTGAAACATGAATGACCAACAAACAGGGTTTTTTTCCTTTGTCATGACATGATATTGTAGGCAAGTACTTACAGTAAAAGATGTTTATTGAGTAATTCTCTGTGAGGTGAGAAATAATGAGGGAAAATATGAAAAGAGGCCACCACAGACGTACGTTTTGATTAAAGCTGACTGCAGGAAGTGTGTGCTGTGTGCAGCTTAGTGTGCTACAAATCCATCCATTCATCTTTTTCTTTTTTAATTATCTGCTATTAAGTTATTTCTTTTTCAAGTTATTGTACCCTAAATAATAAGTCACATTTTACATGACATTAAGTGAAACCAGCCCCAGTCGCATTTCCACACACTTTATCTCCCTGCACACAAAATGTTAATTCCATGTTACATAATTAGTTTCATATCTGAGTAGACAAACTTAGATCATTTTTTAACCATAACCAAGTATTTTTGTTGCACAAGCCAACAGAGTAGTTTTGGTTGCTACAACTACACCTTCACTGGCTTCACTGATACTGTGCTGCCAGTGGTGATGCACTGAATTAGTTTTCTGTATATCAGAGCTGAGCAGACACCTACTCATAATCAAACATGCAATGACCTGAAAAATACTGAACAAAAGTCTTTATTGTGGTGTCCTGTCTGCCTGTTTGTCTGTCTGTTTTGTGCTTTTGCTATTAGGTTTAATTTACTATCAAAGTAGTTCTTGAGTCGGTTCATTTGCAAATAAGGACTTGAAGTCACCTGCAGTCTTTTATTTCTATCATACTTTCAGTATTTTCAAGATCTCTGTTGTAACGTATGTAATTTTGTCTATAAGATGAATGAAAATTGTTCTTATTTAATTTTTTGTAAGCTGTTACCTTGTTTTTTTATAATTTGCAGACTGTTGACATGCTGATTAAATACAAAATCATATAAATCATTCACTTTACATTCAAAGGACAGGGAAGGTGAAACCCGTCACAGAGGTGTGACACGATGAAGGAAAAATTCAAAAGTCATCAAAACAGAAGCACGCTGGTTCACTGCATGCTGTGAACCAGCGTGCAGCAAAAAATCCCCTGTTGCCCCTTCAGGCGGTTTGCCCTTCAAGCTCGGGTCCTCTACCAGAGGCCTGGGAACTTGAGGGTCCTGCGCAGTATCTTAGCTGTTCCTAGTACTGCGCTCTTCTGGACAAAGATCTACAGTGTTGTTGCTGGGATCTGCTGGAGCCACTGGCCTAGCTTGGGAGTCACTGCACCTAGTGCTCCAATTACCACTGGGACCACTGTTACCTTCTCCCGCCACATCTTCTCGAGCTCTTCTCAGAGTCCTTGGTGCTCCTCCAGATTCTCGTGTTCCTACTTCCTGATATTTAGATTTAGATCTCATTTCTAAGAGAAGTCCCACTATGCGACAAAAACAGTTCAGGAAACAGAATACAAAGTGCAAGGTGTTGATCTGGCCTTCAAACTCAAGCATCCTGCACTGGAACAAGCCCACACATAACCCAATACACAACCCACAGAACCCAAAATGGTTGTTCATTCATTATTTAAATTATATAAAGAGATTTTATTGTAGATTAGAAAGTTCTTATCAACCCTGTGGTGAATTACAGCTTCATATATGATGTGCTCTGCATAACTGAGACTACTGGTTGTGTCTGAGCTGTGGATAGGACATGAAGGGAAACCACAAATGACTAGAGACATGGAGGTGAAGAGACATGTCAAGAACTGATCATTTTGTAAGTCAGTCATCCTGCCAACACACTTATTTATATAGCAATTTAAAAACAGCAAGTGCTGACCAAAGTGTTTAACGAGGACATAATAAAAATGAAAAAAGAAAATAAAGTAAAAATATATTTTAGTATATTGATATGTAACACCCTTATTCACATGCTAAACCGGGGGGTAGAAATGGGCACATACACATGCTAACACTCTTACAGGGGAAAGTGCGGAGCTTCTTGCACAGATAAAGGAAATCACTAAATCCTGGGGCTTATTCACTTATTGTTCCATGTGTTTTCTTTTTGTTTGTTTGTTTTTTCATTGCTTAATCAAGATTCTCCAAAACTTCTCAGACCTTATGTATGTTTATAGGTGGAAACACTGACCTTTACAAGCTAACAGCAGTGACGAGGCAACTATCTAAAAATAGTTTGACTGAATCAGCAAAAGTCTTGTACTTTTTCACTTTCCAGTATTGTGGTATGTCCCAGTATCAGTGCTTGTGAAAGAACAAGCAAAGCCACATGCAAGATGCAAACTATGGCTGGCTACTTTTCTGCTTTCAACGCCCTACCAACCCTGTTTACTCAGAATGCATATGCATTTGGGCATCAACAGGACGTGTAACTAGTTCAAAACAAGCTGCCGCAGACTATTTTTAGCTGAAGCTGTCGATAGTTTTTAGACCTTCCTTCCTGAATGTGGACTCATTTTGTTACGATAAACTTTAAAATATACAACTACAACTTTTAAAACTAAATGCTAAATACTTCTTTTTAAAGTAGAAGCTTTTTAAACACATCATTGTGAGCAAATACCACAATGTGCAGGACGAAACATGAATGATTCGAGCAGGCACGATCAATTACAGAAGAAAACCACACTGCTACAATGGAAATTCTCATAAAACTATTTTTATATCACACGTGAAGCATATGCATATACTATTTATGCAAACTGCCAGAAAAAGATGCCTCTCAGTGGATTCACACCTCGTTTGGATCACACAAACTGCTGCTGAATTTTTCATGCATTTTTTGTGTGTTGCGGGTTGTTAAATGAACAAAACATTACAGTGCAGTCTAGCCTAGAAACAATCCGGTCGTTAAGTGATGACGTGACGAATCCTACTTCCGGGCCTAAAGTAGTCTGCGTTTATGGCTTTTGTGTTGTTAACATGTTTAATGTTTTGTATTTTCTTCTATTTAATCTCAAAAAGCTCCTAAAACAGTCAGTGATCACTGTTGAGCTCCCTCGGCTTTTATTACCGCTAATCATTTATTTAAGATCAGTTTTTAAAACCTTAGGATGTAACTACAGCCCAGACCATGCAGCAGTATATGAATGACTAACCTCGTATTGTGGATGGATTATCTCAGTTGTTCTCCTGGCTGAAGTTTGGTCCTTTTACAGCATCCTGCCATGCGATTACATTTGTTCCTGACCACCGAGAACACTCACGTTAACTTTTATCGAGTGGAAAAAAAGTTAGCTTGTTTATATTATGCTAACATAGCTGTGTCGCTAGCGGTCACGTAGCACATCATTATATACCAGCTAGCCCAACTTCAGTAACCCTACAAATGTCACTGCTGTTTAGTTTCCTGTCTTCATTTATGTTGGAAGTGATAACAGAGCTGTACGTTTGAATTTGTTTCCAAACCCCCGCAGTCAGGACATGCTATATTGTATTTAGATAGAAGCTAGCGAGCTAACTTCCTGCTAACTTCTAACTCCGTTAAATATCACAAATTCCGTTTTCATGGATGCCTGGATGATAAACTCAATTGTTACACCTGGTAGAGTAGAACGCTGATCATT
This sequence comes from Maylandia zebra, assembly GCF_041146795.1. Lineage (NCBI taxonomy): Eukaryota > Metazoa > Chordata > Actinopteri > Cichliformes > Cichlidae > Maylandia > Maylandia zebra. Next base: position 3,469,247 of record NC_135168.1, on the reverse strand, counting down.
TTATTAAAGATGAAAGACTTTAGACAGTTTTTCAACTCTCAGTAATGCCATAGGGATCGTTTGATATATGGACCTGCAGCGGAGTTTAGGCACAGACACGGCTAGTGACGTCAGACTTAACGACCGGATAAATGCATGAACTAGTTTTTCAGCAATAGTCTGAGACAGGATATTTATACGTAATTTTAGAGATACAACGCAAATGGAATAAAATAGTCTTGTATATGCATTGAAGGACATATCCTGGTCCTAAATGAAAGGTGTTCTCACAGTGTTACTGGAGGCCAAGGTAATGCAGAGTGAGAATCCTGTTAGATATCATATTTCTAAGATTTTCAGTTTTATCTGAATTTAGAAGCAAAAATTAGAGGCCTTCCAGGTCTTTATTAAGATATTCCTGCAGTTTAACTAATTGGTGTGTTTTATCTGACTTCATGCATTGAGGTTTAGCAGGACAAGCATAGAGATGACTCCACTGTCAAAGGCCAGAAGAAGATCATTTGTAACCTTCACGAAAGCTGTTTCTGTGCTGTGATGAGCTCTGAAACCTGAATAGTACTTTGTCAGAAGTATTAGCCCAGCAGTTCGATGCAGTTTTTATTTTTAAATTAAATAATAATTTCTTTATAGCACTTTATTTCATTATGATTAGTTTAAGTCAATGTAGAATAAATGCAGCATTGCAGCCCCAGCATGTTGATCAAGTGATGACAGACACTCTGCTTCCACCTGCTGGTGAGTTGATAAATTCTTGTAATAACTCAAACCTTTAGCTCAGGCTTTCCCGTGCCACTCCCATCTCCATGAACCTTGTACACTGTCTTCTATTGTGTGCCTTCTTCCTGTTTGGCATATATTTCTCTAGTTTGTATATATTCCTCTTGTCATATACAGTCCTCTTGTCTGTTATTTATTCTTGCTGACCAACAAGTTATATGTTTACACGATGCACAGTTGGTGTGGACTGCCCACAATTTTGTTGTACTGAACAACAACAACAACAACTATTCACAAAAAAGGACAGCATTTTTGGAGTGTTTATCACCCTGCATATATGTTGCATACTGCCTATGGCTGTTGCAGGTGGTGAGAGCTTTTATTAAGCTAAATCAGATTAAAACCAATTTGAGTTACACTAGGTCTCAGTACAAAACATGTTTTAGTTGGTTACTTTGTTTGAAATTTTTATGAGAATTTTAATTTACGTCTGTCTTCTAGTCCTAGGTACATTCCTCAAAAGGTTTGCTACGGTATACTTTGCTAAATCCTTTAATAACGCAATTTGTAAAAAATATTTAAAAATATGTCGTAACAGGAGTTTTACTAATAATGTATGGATTGCATAATTTTAAATTGCCTGCTGTGAACAAATCTCCTCCAGTGCTCTGCACATCTCTGGTAAATCGCTGCAGTAATGTGAAGACCAAACTCAATTTTTACAGACACGTAAGACAAAGCAGACTGTCATTTGCATCACAGCAGATTCTTTTGTCTCACATTAGCATCTAAATCTGAGACTAATGAATATATGTACACTATATATAATAGTATATGCATTACTGGATGTGTATACTAAATATGTGTTTCTACACGTGTGTGTACATATTTTACAAATTAAATAGCGTAAACAATAAAATAAAATATATAAAAATATACAGAGTTGGTTGAGACATGTGCAAAACAGAGGCATTTATATACAGTGTGGTGCCTCCACCCCAGGGAAGAAGGTAACACTACCTGGGTGGAGTTTCCCCCTCCATGGGCAAGGGTACCTAGACCTGGGGTATAGAGTACGCTTGGGGAGTGTGATTGTGTATACAGTTTCTATTTATGTCTGCCTCTACGTTGGGTGAGTGCTGAGTAATTACATATGAGAGCATGAGGGTGGGAATGGATGTTTGTATCTGTGTGTGCCTGTTTGTTTGTGTCTATATGTCAGGTTGGGTATCAGACGCCACCTCTCTGGGGACATCTCAGGCCCTCCAAGGTATGGAGGCCTATCTCCCCCCACCACTCCCCCTGCCAGTGGCAGACGCCCTCAGACATCAGTGCGTTGGTGGTTCTTTGTGTCCGGGGATGGGCGTCCAGGTACACACCGGCTCACTCCTGGTGGTTGCTTGTAAGGGCCTGGAGCCTGGGGCTTGCTCGGGCCCCTTCGGGGGTGGGGTGCCCTCGGCCTCTTGGCCTGGGGCTCGGTCACTCTGGCACAGCTGGCTGTCAGCGGAGCTCATGGGCACGTCACTGCAACTTCAGATATGTGAAGCTGGCAACCTTTTAAGTTCATTCATTTCTCTTTTTGAAATTTTTGACTGACCGGGGAAGCCGCACAAAAGCTAGCAAGCCACCGCTTTTCCCACTTATGTACAAATACCTTTCTGCTCTTATGCATGTCGTCATATCGAAATATATGTTATTGTTTATTAATAAACAGCACACAGTGGTCCCGCTGTTCATCCGTCACTGTCTCGCTTTTTCGCTGATTTTTTTATGGCACAGTTCAACTGTCAACAATGTGCATTGCATTCTGCAGCCTGATTGACAAATCTCCTCCATGTCGTGTCTCCTGCGCTTGCCAAATTTGTCATGTTTGGTTTTGATAACCATCACGTCCAATAAAAAAAACAGCACAAAAACACCCATAACTATGACCCTCATTCGGAAATAGGCACCTCATCCACACCAGGGGCTCTGCCACCAAGGAGTTGTTTAAGTGCCTCAGTGACCTTGCCCCCAGAAATTGGCGGGTCATCCCCCTCATCCCCAGACTCTGCTTCCTCCTTGGAAGACATGTCAGTGGGATTAAGGAGGTCCTCGAAGTATTCCTTCCCACAGGCTAACCAAGCCCGATAGGACTCCTTCTTCAGCCTGGTGACTCCCTTCTAGTGATGGGTCGGTCTCGAACGAAAGGGCTCTTAGAGCCGGGTCTTTGACGTGAACGACGCGAGCCGGCTCCTTATCACGAGCCATGGGTTTTTTTTCTCTTTCTCTCACCCTCTCTCTCTCTCTTGCACTTTTTTTCCGCTTCACTCCGCATGCGAGCCCTGTGCTTTACGCTGGGAAGAGGGGGGAGGGGCGGTAGTTACACTCAGTGTTGCCAATTTGGCGACTTTGTCGCTATATTTAGAGAGTTTTCAGACCCCCTTAGCGACTTTTTTTTCTAAAAAGCAACTAGCGACAAATCTGGCGACTTTTTCTGGTATTATTGGAGACTTATTTATGACCACCTTTTGACGTGAAAACGTGTATCGCTCTTACTCTCAACAAGCAGCGATGCTGCCTTGGGCACCTCACCCGTGCTAAAGCGCTCACAGGCGGAGGATAGCCCTCCCCCAGCTGCTATCAGGGCAGGAGGCTAGTGATGGGTCGGTCGTGAACGAAATGGCTCTTAGAGCCGGATCTTTGACGTGAACGACGCGAGCCGGCTCCTTATCGCGAGCCGTGAGGTTTTCCACTTCGCTCAGCAGAAGCGAGCCTTGTGCTTTACGGTGGGAAGAGGGGGGAGGGGCGGTAGTTACACTCAGTAGCACAGGAACAGAGCGGGAGGGAGAGAGAGAGAAAGAGCCAGGGACAACAACGCCACATTAGAAAATCATCCACAACTATTTTCAGTTGCAGATGATAAAGGATTCAGAAAGTTTATTCATGCAGGTCCATATGACAGAGAATATGCATGTTCTTTTTGTTTTCATATTATAATTTATATTTAATTGTGTTGTGGTTTGCAGTGTTTTGTGTTGTTGCACTTTAAATTTATTTAAAAGGAAAAAGCTGAAAATTTAAATAGTTGAAATGTGAATAGTTGATTTTTGTATTATATGATTTATTTATTACATTTTATGTGGAGTGAATAAATAAAAGTAAAAGCAAATTTACGGTGGCCCCTACAGACAAAACACGTACAAACTCCAAAACACGTACAAACTCTACGTACACTGAGCTTTTGTTACCTAGTGGCTACACAAGCCAGCAAGTACCAACGACCGGATTTAGTGTGTGGTAGTAACAGGTAAATGAACTTTTAATTATTTGACTATATATTAATGCTTGTGTATAAATACACAAACAATACACATATGCTTTGATGCTTTCAATTGTGTAATTTAAGTGATCTAGGTAGCTCTGTTTTGGAAGTTCAGTTCATGCTAGAAATGTGTTTTGGAGTTTGCGCGTGCTTTGTCTCTAGGGGCCACCGCATATATTTATATATAAACATATATAAATAAAACCTTTTTTTTTTACATTAGTAATTCCTTTTGTGCATAATTTTATATTATCGTAATAATAAATTAATTAAAGCAACAAAACAACCTGAAGAGCCGGTTCGGAGCCGAAAGAGCCGGTTCTCTAAAAAGAGCAGGAAATCCCATCACTACAGGAGACGTTTACACCTGTGCGTCCAAACGGCAAATGAATTGCGCATGAGCGAAGCCGCTACTCCCGCACTGACTGTAATGCAGTCAATTCTTCTTTTACTGTTATGCTGTTTTGTGGATCACAAGGTTTAAAACTACTTATAAACACGCACTCTCACACACAAAGTAACTCCACCAGAGCGCCAATTTCGGGTCACTTTTGCCGGTCCAGGTCTGGATAAAGGAGCAGGGTTGGAATTGTGACATTAAAAAACAATAACTGCTAAAAGAAATTTAATTTGTAGTTCTAAATAAATTCGAAATGCATTTAGGACGTTTTTTACTCACTTTATGTCTCTTCCATGATGTTATTTCTCTCTCCAACATCGTAGGTCTTCTTTTTGTTTTCATATTATAATTTATATTTAATTGTGTTGTGGTTTGCAGTGTTTTGTGTTGTTTCACTTTAAATTTGTAAAAGGAAAAAGCTGAAAAATTAAATCACGTATGAACTCTGAAGCGCGTACAAACCCTGAAGCACGTACAAACTCCAAAACACGTAAAAACTCCAAAACACGTAAAAACGCGTATAAACTCCGAAGCATGTACAAACTCCAAAACTCGTAAAAACTCAGAAGCACATAAAAACTCAAAACACGTACAAAAGACAACAGAAGTGCTCCTGGATGCTAGGCACAGTGTTGAGCTTGTGTTACCTAGTGGCTACACAAGCCGGCAAGTACCAACGATGTGGTAGTAACAGGTAAATGAACTTTTTTTTTTTAATTATTTGACTGTATATGAATGCTTGTGTATAAATACACAAACAATACACATATGCTTTCATGCTTTCAATTGTGTAATTTAAGTGATCTAGGTAGCTGTTTTGGAAGTTCAGTTCATGCTAGAAATGCTTTTTGGAGTTTGTACGTGTTTTGTCTCTAGGGGCCACCGCATATATTTATTAGGGGTGCAACAATACTCGTATCGATATTGAACCGTTCGATACAGTGCTTTTGGTTCGGTACGCATATGTATCGAACAATACAACATTTTTTATTTATTTTATCAACTTTCCTTCTGACGATGCTGTCTGTGTTGAGCGCTCAGTGGCTCTGCACTCGACAGTGCAGCCTAGGCGGAGTAGTCGAAGGCAGATTCACTGAGCGCAGGGCAAGCTAGCGAGACAGAAGTTAAGCTCTCGTTGCAACATGGCAAATTGAACCTCCCCCACCCTCATTCAGATCTGGCCTTTAGAACTATTTTGGTTTTCATGTGACGTATGACCCTGAAGGTAAGCGCGTCATGGACTAAAGTAAAACAGTATGTTGGATGTGCCACGCAATGCTCAATTACATTGGTGGGAACTAGTGCGTTAGCGCAGTTAGCTCGTTAACGTGTTGGCCGTCCAGCCCCACGCACGGGGCGATCCGCGGTAGCTCGTTAACCGAGATTTGCCGTGTTGTGGCATTAACGTTATTTCAACGAGATTAACGCTGACAACACTAGTGGGAACACAACGAATATGACTGCAAATTTATTCCGACATCATCCTAGTGCAAAGACGAGTGGAAGCAGACAAAAACAACAAGCACGCATGCTACAAACTTTACCCGAGTCATTTAGACAGCCGTTAGCACATGATTCTCCTTATGGGGACCTGATATGTTTAATATGCTGCTGAGAATATAGCCCAGAAGAAGAGTATAGTATAGCTTTTATTTTGGAAAGAGCCATTTCTCTGTAATAAACTCTCTTTTCCAAAGATGAGGGATTTCTCGATCAGATAGATTAATTTTTTTATTACTTTGGTGTTTCAGCAACATTAAATTTGAAAACTGTACTTTTGAGTTAAAATATATATTTATAATTTTAATAAATGACAAATTAAAAAGGCATGAACATTTTTTTTTGTATTGAAAGAATATCAAACCGTGTATCGAAAGTATCGAACCGAACCGTGAATTTTGTGTATCGTTGCACCCCTAATATTTATATATAAACATATATAAATAAAACCACTTTTTTACATTAGTAATTCCTTTTGTGCATAATTTTATATTATTGTTAATAATAAATTAATTAAAGCAACAAAACAACCTGAAGAGCCAGTTCGGAGCCGAAAGAGCCGGTTCTCTTTAGTGAGCCGAACCGAAAGAGCCCGTTTTCTAAAAAGAGCCGGAAATCCCATCACTACTCCCTTCACCTCTGGTGTCCACCATTTGGTTCAGAGATTAGAACCACGTCAGGCACCAACCACCTTGCGGCCACAGCTCAATGCAGTAGCTTCAGCAATGGTGCTGAACATGGTCCGTTCGGACTCAATGTCCCCAGTCTCCCTCGGAATGCTGTTGAAGCCCTGCCGGAGGTGTGCGTTAAAGATCTCACGTACTGGGGCCTCTGCTAGATGTTCCCAGCACACCCTCACTACGCGTTTAGGTGCACCGGGTCTGTCCAGCGTCCTCCCCCGCCACCTGATCCAAGTGATCAGTTGACAGCTCAGCCCCTCTCTTTACCCAAGTGTTCAGAACATATAGTCGCAGGTCTGGTGATACAATTACAAAATCGATCATCGACCTGCGGCCTAGAGCGTCCTGATTTATAATCAGCTCACAATAAAATCTATGTCTTCTGTGTGACTCTGTGGACAGTAATGTAATTATAGGTATCCTTGGACTGTAAACATTTACTGTATATTACTGTAGGAATCACTGTTTATATAAACATCTGTGTAATACTAGACAGAACACACAGATCAACGATCAATTTTTTGTGGTGTAATTGGTTTCACTGCTGGAAACATGTCTATCGTAGTTGGTTCGAGAACACAAGGTCTGTGATATAAAGGTTTTAAGTCCTCGAGTTTTTATTACAATGTTATTAAGGTGGGGTGTACGGTGGCCTTGATAGGTCAAATGCACTGCAACTCAAGAAAAAAAAGACAAGCAAATAGAAAAAGCAGACAAAGCAAAAAGGAAGTTGAATAAAACAACGGTAACCGAAAAGTTACAACAGAAAACAGCACTTGTATATGAATTTAAGAGTTTAATCATGTATTTTAATCAAGTGTTTTTTGTCTTTTTAATATTTTATGCTTTACAAATAGGCTTTTAACATTTTCAGTGTGGTCATTGTGGAAATGCCGGTACAGCTTCATGGTCAGCATTGACAGGATTCTCTGGTGTGTGGGTACGGTAATGCTTCTTTAAATGCGCTGACTGTCTAAAGGACTTCCCACACTGGTCACAGAGGTATGGTCTTTCTCCAGTGTGGATCCGCTTGAGGACCTTCAAATTAGATGAAGATCTAAACTTTTTACCGCACTGGTCACAGAGGTATTCTCTTTCGCCGGTGTGGGTATGCTGGTGAACCTTCCAAAGAAAAAATTGGAAATGTCAACACTGAGTGTCCAGGAGCAAATTTCAGTGTTTGGATTGTTTTCTGGGTTTCCCATCTTCCTCTTCATCATCCTCCTCCTCCCTTGGCTCCATCATCATCACTGTCGTTGTCGTCAGTGTCACTGTGATCGGCGTCACTGTCAGGACCACTCTCAGGGACACTGTCACTCTCAGCCTCCTCGTTATCCCAGAACCACCTCATTTCTTCAGCTATGGAATCTTCTGCTTGCTGGGCCGCGTTTATTTCCATTTCTCCTGCTGGGATCTCTGCTCTGTTATTGACCCAGGGTCCTTCAACTTGAGGAGGATTTATTTCTGTGCCTGCTGCTGGAACAGCAGCCTCTTCCTCATCATTCTGAAGATTGTCCTCCTCAACATCGTGTTGTTGCTGTTGATTAATAACTTGGCCCAGAACACAGGAGATTTTCTTAAGTCAAGAGGCCGCGCAGCAGACCGATTTGAAGCCAGTGGACCATCAGGGGAACTGCTTCAAAATCTTCACTGTACTTGTACTCTGGATATTGTTCCATCTCATTTACTAAAAGATGTTATGACACTGTGGGTATGAGTTTGCTGTCTATTGTCAATAGCAGTCTTCAGTCTGGGTGTGTCCCTGCTGACTTTAAACATGCTGTGGTCCAGACCTTTCTAGATAAAAATGGCATTAGTGAAGCATTTCAGTCTGGTTTTAAAGCCCACCACAGCCCCGAAACTGCTTTTTTAAAAGGTTTTAATGACCTTTTCACTTTTACTGACTTGGGAGATTCTGCCATTTTAATACTATCAGACCTCAGTGCTGCCTTTGATACCGTAGATCATAGGATTCTTATCTCTCAGCTTGAACACTGTCGGAGTCAAAGGGACTGCATTGGAGTGGTTTAAATCTTATCTCTCCAACCAAAGCTTTTCTGTTAGATTGGGGATACATCATCCTCAAAAACCTCACTCACTTGTGGGGTCCCCTAGGGGTCCATTCTTGGCCCAGTTCTCTTTTCAATTTATATGCTCTCTATGCGTTCACTTTTTAAAAAACATGGCATCTCATTTCATTGTTATGCAGACGACTCACAGATTTAGCTGCAACTGAAACGTACATCTTTGAATCCTCTGATTAGTTTGCTAGATGTCCAGGTGCCCCATCTTCTTTTTCATCATCCTCCTCCTCCCTTGGTCTCCTCCTTGAACCTCCCAGTACTGGGCTGGAGGCCAGTGGCACAGGGCCATCCTGAACATTGTCTCCACCATCATCATTGTCATTCTCATCAGTGTCATTGTTATCACTGTTGTTGTTATCAGTGTCGTCGTCAGTGTCACTGTGATCGGTGTCACTGTCAGGACCACTCTCAAGGACACTTTCAATGTCACTCTCAGCCGGGCCTGGGCCGGGTTCATTTCAATTTCTCCTGCTGGGATTTCAGCTCTGTTATTGACCCAGGGTCCTTCTACTTCCTTTTTTTTTTTTTTTTTTTTTTTTTTAACAGAACAAAAATGCGGGGAAAAAAAGCGAAAAGCAAAGTGGCCACAAATGGCCAGTATAGAGCCCTGAGGGATATTACAATCAAGTGGGCCGTTGGGGTAATGCAACATGGGGTAGAAGGACCGGGCGAAGTTATTGGTAAGGGTGGAGTCACTTTCCGACATTGGAATCAGGCAGGGCAGGAGCAGGAGGAGCAGCAGCAGGAGCTGAAGAGGGAAGGCGGCACGCAGGGCCCGGTAGAAGAAGGATCGAGGGGGAGACGATTCCCGCTTCTCTCTTTGAGTGGAGGAGCCTTTCTTTGAATTTGCAGCCTCCTGAGAAACACTTTGACACTGGGCGGCTGTAGCAGATTCACAGTCCAGACGTTGCCGCAGGTTGCTGAGGTCGCCGTCCACCTGCTTCAGGAGCAGCTTCAGCTTGCTCCCCGTCACGTGGAGTTTCTCCCGGGCCTCGTTGCTCTCCTCTGTGCCGTCTTCAGGCTGGAGCTGAGACCACAGAGTCTGAAGGGAGGCCTGATGAGCCTGCCTGTCCTGCAGCTCCTTTTGCAGAGCAGTGAGGGTGTTGCTGTGCTGTTGCAGCGCTGTGAGAGTCGTGTCTGGGTGGCCGATGTCCACTGCGTAGCGTCCGCTCTCTGCGTGAGCGAGCCACAGCAGCAAAGAGTGGAGGCTTTCATGAAAGTCCTGAGTCGGTGATGTCAGGATGGACGTCTCATTTGGGCTTTGTACCGTCACCACCTCCCACATCTCTCCTGTCGTTCTTCTCCTCAGCTTCACCATAAGACAAATACAGTTCTTGATGGATATCTGTGCGTCGGGTTACCCGACAGACGGGCGACTGTTATCCGACGGACGGGCGACTGTTACCAGGTCCTTCTACTTCCTGAGGTGGATTTATTTCTATGCCCGCTGCTGGAACATCAGCCTCTTCCTCCTCTTCATTATCAGCCTCTTCTTCCTTGTCCTGAACTCTGTCCTCCTCATCATCATTTTGTTGCATTTGAATTTCTTCAAAATCCAGACGCTGCTGTTGTTCAAAAACCAGTTCTTCGACTGGTACCCCTACAACAACAAACAGAGAAATATATTATTGTTATCATTCATATGATGCCAAAACTGTCCACAAATCCATCTAATCTGACTGAGCTGGAGCTGTTTTGCAAAGAAGAATGGGCAAGGATTTCAGTCTGTAGATGTGCAAAGCTGGTAGAGACAGACCCTAAAAGACTGGCAGCTGTAATTGCAGCAAAAGGTGGTTCTACAAAGCATTGACTCAGGGGGCTGACTAATTACGCACACCCCACTTTGCAGTTATTTATTTGTAAAAAATGTTTGGAATCATGTCTGATTTTCATTCCACTTCTCACGTGTGCACCACTTTGTGTTGGTCTTTCACGTGGAATTCCAATAACATTGATTCATGTTTGTGGCTGTAATGTGACAAAATGTGGAAAAGTTCAAGGGGGCCGAATACTTTTGCAAGCCCCTGTATATTTGTTATTACCTGAAATAAAGATGGAGAAAAGAAGCAAAAAACAAAAAAGCTGAACTCAGACCTGACGGGCCAGGCCGCAGCTTCAGCTTTAGCCGACTTCCTCCTGATAAGGTCCTCACACAAAGGGGGCAGGGCAAGATGGCGGGCTGAGCAGTCACATCCGTCTGAACTCCTCACTAATGTTATAATCTCTTATATTTCTATTGTTCAGCACTTTGGTCAGCCTTGTGTGTTTTTAAAGTGCTATATAAATAAACTGTGATGATGATGATGATAATCTTAAAGTTATATATTTCACTCCTTTGAGTTATATTGACGATGTTTCAGCCCGAACATGAAGAAAAACAACAACACGAAACCTCCGGCAGTGAAAGACCTCCCTTTCACAACAAGAGGGACAGACTGTTAACAACCCCTGATAATACTCCTGAAAAACCACATATGGAGAAAAAAGCAAAAGGTACGGCTGTTGATAACGACCCCAACACATCCAAAGACAGTATACTAAAAGCTACTGAGAATCTTGGAAAACGTGTTGATGACCGCATGGACGAAGTTAGCAAACAAATTCAACAACATAGCGCCATGCTGGCTTCCATCGCTAAATCGGTGCAGTTTGATTCAGAGGAGCTACAAGAATGCAAAAAGAAAATACAACACCTGGAAAAAGAGATTGAATCACTCAAAAAAGATAATGACGACATTAAAGAGCGTGTGTTGAGCCAGGAAATATAGAAAAGAAGATGGTGTCTCCGTATCAAAGGGAAAAAGGAGAAAATAAATGAAAATATCAGAGAAGAAGTGGTGGAACTTCTAGGAAGGATTGCTCCGGACCTAAAGAAGATGTTGTCCACAGAGTGGGAAGAGCGGCATCGACAAATCATTATTCTGTTTGTGAGACATGCTGTGAGAGATGACATCTGGAGGTGAACGAAGGCTTCTCCCGTGTGCAAAGAAGAAGGCATCCGCTTTGCTGAAGACCTGACCCCCGGAGGACTGGAGATCCAGACAAGCATTGTGGCCAGAAATCGACCAGGCTCGGAAGGAAGGCAAGGCTGCGGGCTTCAGGGGCCCTTTTGGTTTCATAGAAGGCAAACGCATCAGGGAAGAGACCCCAGGTACGGGCTGACATCTGACTATGAAAGGAATATAGTGGAACATTTCAGATGATGGGACTTTTACCTCAAGACTTTACTACTCAACCTCCTAAACTTCATCTTTAAAGCTGTTCATGTGTTCTGTGTTCCAATTGAAAACTTACATTTCTTTATTTTCCTTTAACACAAGGGGACTTAAAGACTCAATTAAGCGCAAAGCTGTTTTTCAGTTCTGCAAGGGGCAACAGGCAAATTGTTTTTTTCTCCAGGAAACTCATTTTGAGGAACATGATGTGAAGTTTTGGTCACAACAATGGGGAGATAGTTATTTTTAGTCATGGTACAAACAGGTCGGCTGGGGTTCCTATTTGTTTCAACTAGTAATGTGTGATACCACTGATTTCCTTTCCAATCCGATACCAAGTAAAATTCAGGGTGGTATCGACGATACTGATCTGTTACTGATACTTTGTACAAAAACGTATTTTATTTATTGTATCTCAAATTATAGCGTCATAATGATTACAGGTCATCAGATTACTTATTCTTATCACTTAATAATGCAGGGTTCATCATATAGAAATAAAAAAACTGAAGTTGTGCGCTATTTGAACACCTTGCCTGCCTGCCGCACTAAAGGACTCTGTGAGAGACGTCTGTCTCGCCCTAGCAGCACATGTCCCTGTCCTCCTCTTCAGTTCGCCTCAACATACGCTCGTCATATTCTGTGATATGATTTGGTGGTGTTGCCACAACACCTCACTTTCTTGCCACATGTATCACAAACCACGTTTGTGGATGTAAAATGCGTCCGCACATGACTCCAGTTACGCTCAGCCACGAGGAAACCATCATCTAAGAACCAACAGAGCCCTTAACAGGCCATGACAGGAGGGAGGTTGAACGTCTGGTGTCCTGGTGCAGCCACAACAACCTGGTGCTGAATGCCCAGAAGACAGTGGAGATTATTGTGGACTTCAGGAAGCACACAGCCCCACTCCCCCCCATCATCCTGACTGACACCCCCATCACCTCTGTGGACTCATTCCGCTTCCTGGGTACCACCATCACCCAGGACCTGAAGTGGGAGCCCACCATCACCTCCGTCATCAAGAAAGCCCAGCAGAGGATGTACTTCCTGAGGCAGCTGAAGAAATTCAACCTGCCAACACGGACGATGATGCAGTTCTACACTGCAATCATCGAGTCCATCCTCACCTCCTCCATCACCGTGTGGTACGCTGGAGCCACTATCAGGGACAAACAGAGACTGCAGCGTGTTGTGCGCTCTGCTGAGAAGGTGATTGGCTGCAGACTCCCATCTCTGCAGGACCTGTACACCTCCAGGACATTGCGGCGTGCAGCTCGGATCTCAGCTGACCCTTCTCACCCTGGACACAGTCTGTTTGACCTGCTCCCCTCAGGCAGGAGGCTCCGGTCCACTCGCACCAGAACCTCTCGCCATAAGAACAGTTTCTTCCCCTCTGCTGTTGGACACATGAACAATAACCATATGACTGTACCCGCCACTAACACATGACCCTACGCTGTGTTCACTGCATCATTCTATGTTTGGCACTGATCACCACCTGCACTCATGTATATATCTTTCAACGTAGCACTCTTAATTCTTATTCTCATGTATATATCTCATGTATATCTCATGCACATATCTTTCCACGTAGCACTTTTAATTCTTATCCCTACTTTTATTTTTTTCCATGTCTATTTAAGTGCTATTTATGACAGTATGTTTGCACTGAAGCACCGCAGCAATTTCCTAATGTTGTAAACCTGCTCAACATTTGGCAATAAAACCCTTTCTGATTCTGATTCTGATTCTGATGACCGCAACCCCGGGCTGAGCCTTCCAAAGAAGACGCTCCTGGGGAATCCCCAAGCCTGTCCCTACCCCCACACCAATCACAACAGTGAAGGCGGGACCAAACTATGACCCCCCACCCCCACTAGGTGATGGAGCTGATCAAAGGAGCCCAGAGCAATTGATCTGATGTGGTGGCAGAGGCTGTATCGAGACTAATGTAATCTATTAGATAATTTCTATATTGGTTAGAATTAAGATTATTTTTATTTTTCCAGTTCATGAGGACTGTTTTCTTGGCTATGCATAGGGCAGTGAAAACCAAATGGGCTATATTCTTATCTGTAGTGACATTATCTAAGCCCAACAAACACACTAAGGGGGAAGTTGGAATGTTACATTTCAGACACTTCGATAAGTCTTCACATATCTCGCGCCAAAACTTCTGAACTGGTGGACAGAACCAAATAGCGTGGATATAATTGTCCGGTGTATTGGTTTGGCAGTGTGAGCAGTTGTTGCCTGTTGCTCCTGCTGCACCAGGCTGTTCTTCTTCTCCTTTCTTTTCCTCCTCATCTTTAAGATCCACAGTGGTCTGAGCCTGACCAGCAGGTGGCGCTGACTTTTCAGGTTCTGTTGCTGTTGTTTGTTACTGTGGCCTAGGGCGGCGCTGCTCTTCATATTCACAGTTAGTCTGCCCTCCAGTTAGGCGCAGCACCTTTCCATCCCAGGTATTTAATGAATGGATAAATAATCAGATGCTATCTCCAACTATGAAACGAGAAATAATTTCTTTACTTCCTAAACCAAACAAGGGCTCTATCCTTTTAGATAATTGGAGACCAATCACACTTCTTTGCTGTGATTATAAATTGTTAGCTCATGTCTATGCCAACAGATTAAAAACAGGAATAACTCAAATAATAGATGAGACACAGTCAGCCTTTATAAAAGGACATCACATTCATCATCATACCCGTTTAGTATTAGATATGTTGGATTACAATTATTTAATCGATGATAGCCTTATTTTATTTCTTGATTTCTTTAAAGCTTTTGATTCTTTGAAGCATATTTTTTATTTAAAGCTCTGGAGGCTGTGGGTTTTGGCCCCAGATTTGTTAGTGTAGTGAAAATGTTTTACAGAGATATAAAAAGTAGTATTGCACTCAATCACGGATTTTCTAATAGTTTTAAAATTAATCGTGGCATTCGACGGGGATGCCCTATTAGCCCGTTATTGTTTATTGTTGCAACAGAAATGCTTGCCATTTATGTCAAACTCTCTTCAGATCTGGAAGGCATAAACATTCTTGATAAAGAATTTGAAATTAGTCAATTTGCTGATGACACTACCTTATTTCTAAAGAATATAAATTTGGTCTCTATTGCAATTAATAAAATCCTTTCATTCTCAAAAGCATCCGGCTTAACACTAAGTTTTAAAAAATGTGAAATCTTAGCTGTACACAGCTGTAATCAAAGTATTATTAACAATATTCCAGTAAAAGAGGAGGTAAAATACCTTGGTTTAATAATCAGTAAAAATACTAATGATCGAGAGATTAATAACATAACTGCTGGATTAAATGCAGTTAAAAAAATATTTAATCATTGCCTAACACATGATTTATCCATATTAGGTCATATCTTACTGTCTAAAGCAGAAGAACTTTCAAGACTCATATACCCCCTGTTATTCAATTTTTACCTCTCCAGAAACGATTAAACTGCCCAATTCTATTATATTCAGCTTTATCTGGAAAAATAATTATATATGCAAATCACAATTGGTTAAAGACTATGAAAATGGGGGCTTAAAAGCTTTAGACTTTGAATCCATTATTGCTGCATTCAGGCTCACATGGTTAAACGATTGCATTTCCTATCCTCAATCTATGTGGTACCATATTCCAAACAAACTCCTTAATAATGTCGGCGGGTTCGATTTTTTGCTCAAATGCAATTTTCTAAGATTCCTCTTAAGTTGTCTAGTTTCTATAAGCAGGCTTTGGATTTTGGGAAACTAATTTTCACCCACAATTTTTCACTTCACAATTCTGTGATGTGGAATAATAGGGTTATAGTCGTCAATAAGAAGTCTTTATTTAAATCAAACTGGTATGATGGGGTTGTATGTTTTATTTTTGATCTTGGCAAAAACGGAAACTTGCTATGGTACGAAGAATTTATTGATAAATAAAAATGACGTTTCATTTAATAATTATAATAAGGCTTGTAAAGCGATACCCATACCCAGAGGCGGAGCCAGACATTTGAAACACCCGGGGCTTAGCCCAAAGAGTAGTATGCATGTGGGATTTTTTTTTTTTTTTTTTTGGGGGGGGGGGGGGGGGGGGGGGGGGGTGTAGAAATGACTGAAAGATTAATAGGCTCTGTTCAAAAAAGAATGACTTCATATAGGGAAAAATATATATCACATGTGCAGGACACCTTAAACTAGTTTTTTAATTAAGCAGCAAGGCAGAACAAGGTCAGGGCTGCATCAAGACACGAGGACTAAACCCCAATTCAACCAGACCCAGAACTGATCCAGAATTAAAAACAGGACTACAACAGTTCAAAATCAGGACTACTGAGGACTTAACCAAGACAGAACCAGAATCAGAACTAGATGATAGCACTAAAAATCATCATAGACCTGCACTACACTTATTTTTTTAATTCTACCAAAGTACACTATTTAGATTGAGAAAAGTTTATATAATTATTCAGCCTTGTTGTGCAAACAAGCCTGCAGAACTTAATAAATACAGAATTTGAAAAATAACAAACCTAAAAAGAAACACTAGGTACCAGATACACGAGGACCTATGATACGGTGATACTTTTGGTAAACAACCATTTGACTAACATGTGTGTCTCACCTGCTCTTGTTCATCTGTTCTGTCCTCGTTCTCCTCTCTCTCCCTCTTTGTGCTGACAATCATCAAATATACAGTTGAAACCAGATATTTACTCTTCAGATAAAAACACTTTTTTAATTGTAACATCAAATCAGACTAAATGTTTATTTTTTTTAGATTGATAAATATAAAAACATATTTGTTAACTTTAAGAGTAAAGAGAGAAACTGTCTGTATTTCTTAATTGCAAATGGCACCAAATTGTATTCAAACTTGAGCCACACTTATGGAGCTCCACAGTTCTGTTCCTGGTGTTTTGGTTGATATCTCTTGATTTTCCCATGTCAAAGAAACAGGCTCTGTGTTTTGCCTTATATGCATCCACAGCTGTGCCAGCAATTTACTCACATGGACTCTACTAACCTATCAGAAGCTTCTTCAGCTCAGAATGGAATCGTCTGGAGTTTTCTTATTAATTAACAATAAATTTAGTGTACATGTACTCCTAAATTTGATGAAAGTGATAAAAATAGCTCTGTCTCTCTTTATTCTGAAATTTAACTAATTCAAAATATATTTCAATATTTATCTAAAACAAAAATTTACTCTAAATTGATGTTGTACAGTAAAAATGTTTTATGTTTTCTCCCTAAAGTGTAAATATCTGGTTACAAATGTGAATATCCTGCTGTGTACTGAAATCCCTCTTGTTTTGCATAGAAATATACTGAACAACATACAAAGCATAATATATAAAATAACATTTACCTGAGTTTTTTCTTTGAAAGAACCCTCTAATGTCCATTCTTATGTTTCAGTACATAACTGAAACCGATTTAGTCGGGGAGGGTAAGAACTGAAAATATGAAATAAACACACGTAAGCTAAGACTCTAAAAAAAATAGCATTTGTTCGGCTTTTCATTTTGCCATTTGTTGATTCACTTGAAGAGCAAGTAACGTAATATTGGTCAAGTGATCAGTTTCATATCAATCTTTCGTGATGCACCGTCATATTTACATTATTTGTACAGTACGAATGATTTGCTTTGGTACCTGGTCAAACTTAAGCTCTCCTTAGTATGGCTGGCTCCGTCTCTCCAACAGCGCACTCACGGGCAGCAGCTGCCCCGCCCCCTCGCTCAGTCGCTTAGTGCCTGAGCTTGGATCATACCAATATCAGGGGGGGATTCACGCACAGTCGTAAATTCCCACAGTGTGCACTATGTGCTTCGAATATTGTGTGTACTTTTTGTTTTATACAGTTGTCAGCCAGGCATCTAACTATGAAAAAATTACACTCCAAAATACCCCGGGCTTCTGACAAAACAACCCGGGCTTAAGCCCCGTAAGCCACCCCCACGCTCCGCCCCTGCCCATACCGTTGTTAAATCTTATCGCAAATACTTTAAAGTATTCACATATATCCATTTGGAGAATTCCTGTATAAAAGGTTTAATTTAGAGTCCGACTCTTGTGTTTTCTGTTCTTCTGATGCAGAAACATTAGAGCATCTATTTTTCAAATGTCAGTATGTTAATGCTCTTTGGTTTGAAATACACTGTTGGGTTTCACTCTTTCCAATATACCTTCTTTCACATCTAAGGATGTTCTTTACTTTATGGACAATCTGGATTCTAAAATCTCAGATGTTGTCAATTTTGTAATAGTGTTATGTAAGTATTTTATTCATGCATGTAAGTGGAAAAAATACCCCTCCTCTGTTTACCGTCTTCTTGAATTACTTTTGTCATTATTTTAAGTCACTTAGGCTTCTTTCTAATATAAATAAAAAACTGCTGTACTATACTGTAAAATCACAAAGTACTTGCTATTCTGAATATTCCTGCCTGTGTCAAAAGGCCTATGTTCCTTATTATTATACCCTAGATATTTTTATTTTCTCCCTTTAAAGTTAAAATGACTTGCTTCATCAACATTATAATATAAATTGTTTCAATACTGGTCTGTTCCCTTGACTTGTCGATAATTTCTTTCAATAAAGGTTAAAAAAAAAAACAGATGGAAGAGCTTCCTGTCCCACAATGCACAGCGGTATCCGGGCTTAATAAATTGACACGAGACGCGTGGTCTGCCTCTCAGTCAGCAGGAAGATGTGGTGCGGAAGGAGGAAAATTCATTATGGTGAGGTCTGCTCAGTAAAGGCCCGTGCAGTGCGTCGACAAGGAAAAGGACTAAAGCGAGTGTAATTTATCCATGCGACAAATTTGTGTTAAAACGGGACTCGAAAGTTTTGTGAGTGCGCAGAGCGGGTGTAGTGCAATGGCAGTCCGCGTTTACTTGTGGGCTCTTGATGGGAGACAGCATCAAAAAATATGTGCAACAACCAGTATGTGGGCTACTCCTGTGCAGGAGCAACGTTAAGCTGGGCAGACACTGCGATTTTTGGCCCATTTTGAGCCGATTTTTCAGTCGTGCGAGCGTTTTGGCGATCGGCCCGATTTTGGCCTTCATAGTGCGTCGTGTAGTTTACGCGGGGTAACGAGAAGCGATTAACACCTCACGACCAGCTCGCGATCATCAATCGCTTGGTCCCGACCGTCGTGAGGGTGTCACCGCAGCTTCTCACACTGCGCACGCGCAAACACATAAACGTCGGTGAAAAAGCAGCACGGCTGTGCAGCGTGTGATCTGGACACAAGCGATGGAGGCACAACTTGTAGAACTTTGGAAAGCTCATCCGAGCCTTTTCCATGTGGCCTCACAAAATTATCACGACACAACAACCGTGACAATAGTTGGATCTACATGCTGCTCAATCACAGCTGCCTGATCATGTTTTTCATTAGCAATTTAGAAAGGTTGATTGTGTGTCTGTGTGAGTGAAAGACCGAGAGCGAGCGACAGAATTTCTGTTTTAACCTTCATTTTATGGACGCACAGTTTGACGCCACTGGAAAAAATCGCAGTGTCTGCCCAACATACAAAGAGATGAAGTACCGTGTGTGAAACAACGACGGATGTCTGCTGTTACCACTCAGTGCTTCTCATGCCGGACGTTTTTAACTGGTTTCGCGCTTCTTTTCCCCAGTGGGTTCAGATGGACAGGCTGCAGTGGACACTTCTGCGGCACCGCCATGTTGTTACTATGGAACGGACACAACAGGCAGTGACTTCAGTTGGTAAGTCTTTTAGATTTAAAGTATTACGGTGAGAAATCTGCTTTTGGGAATGAAACATTTCCAAGAAAAACTGATAAATTAGAAAATGCTTTATTGGCTATTAAACAAGCCAGTCAATTAAAAAAATGTGTGGGGCATGTCTATTCAAGACAGTCTTTTCCCCTTTGCCTAATTAATTCTGTTTATAGCTTTTATAGTACTGAGTGACATGGGCAAGGAAAATGCCAATTAAAGTGTTTAAACCAGATAAACTTTCCATTTTTTGTAATGAGATTTTTTTTTTGGGGGGGATTCCCTTTGCAACTACATATTTCTCCATTGTTCTCACAGATATGCTGCCACAAGTCTGCTAGCAGAAGTAACTGTGACAACATAAGAATAAACTGGCACGTTTGTGCTCCCTGACTTCAGTTTAGAAAATGGGGCTTGATGTGAATGTGGTTTGTGCCATTGCATTAGTTTTCACTTTAAAGTGGATCCCTTCTCAGATGATATGATTTGTCTTGAGTCTGAGGATGCAGACAAATTAAAAGCTCCTTAAATGTGAACACCTACAAATTGTCATCTTGAAGACTATCCTGATGTTGCACTGGTTTCTCTTGCAGACATGCTGGCACCCAGTGTTAAACAGACATGAAGGCTGAGTGTTGGCAGTGGAGTAGAACTACACACTGCTTGCCTTTAGGCGTAAAGGTAAGTTAAATTCAGTTTATAGACGTGTTCTGCATTGAACTATTTAGCAGTCTTGTCATGTTCACATCTTTGTCATTCCTGGTGTAATTTCAGACTGATGTTAAGCTAGATTTGCTTCAGACTCTTAGCTAGTGTAGTTAACAGGGACCAACTGATGCCACAGACTCACAACATTACAGCAGCTAGATGTTGCTGCTTACTCAGATTTTACTCCATCCAAAGTGGCATGAGTTTCCGATGGGGATGCACTGATCAGTCATTTGTGGGAGGAGAACATCCAGACTGACACTGGCTGGAAATTCTTGGACAATTCAAATCAGTTTCTTGGTGGGTGGTGTGTGGTAAATCTAAAGTTATTACACTGAGACTGACACTGGCCTGGCGCTGAGCAAAAGGCTGTTGTGAATAGATGAGATAATAGTGGTTGTGGTTGTGTTGCAGGCAGAGGATCTGTGGTACTGATATCTACAGACTGAAGGTGGGTCTCACTGACAACTTTTACTTGTATTTAAGTTTTTGCCCTGTATGCACTGATTAGTGAATAATAACACATTATGCTGCAAGGAGCTCATGCTGACTGACTGCAGGTATGTGTGATGTACATGAAGGATGTGGAGAAATGGCGTGAACCCAATCTTGTACTGCTCTGACAGAGACTGGCTCATCTCTG
The DNA here is from genome assembly GCF_041146795.1 of Maylandia zebra. NCBI lineage: Eukaryota > Metazoa > Chordata > Actinopteri > Cichliformes > Cichlidae > Maylandia > Maylandia zebra. The sequence goes on along the minus strand of NC_135168.1, from coordinate 3,448,238 downwards.
CTGGAGAATCTTAGTATTGGGAGAGAAAGTCAGGACTTGGCACAGGTTTAAGTAAAAACAATTTACCAGAACCTGACTGAAGGCCTGAAACATGCTGCTGGGAATAGTTCAGTTACCTTCACTGTGCAGATTGAATAATAATAGTAATACTTGTGCTTTGGTTTTGTGTCGACAGGGATCCTGACAGACAGTTTTGGATGACTTGGGGATGCAACTGCTATCTTGGCTACATCGACCAGTTTCGGCAAATGTCATGTCAGGATGTGGAGTCCTGTCTGCATACCTCAACCTCACAGGGGCTCTAGATTTCAAGACGAGGGTTTTTATTTTATATTTTTTTTCTCTAATCCCTCATTTGAAGGTTTAAAACCAGATCTATCAAAATGTTTGCCTTTTAATGTCTGTTAATCTAAGCAGCAGCATCAATAGGTGATATTGGACACACATTTACACTGGAGTACAGCAAGTGTACATTGTGAGTTGGATAATTCTGAGGTTATCTTGCAACTGAGCTCAATGATTAAGCGATGCAAGCTTCCCATGTGGTGTTTTGAAGAGAACAGATGGCTGTAAATTCTGGTTGGAAAAATGAAGCTAATGCTGAAATCCCTTAAACCAACGTTCTGTCTGAAAGCCACCAAATGTCTATTGCTCGGTTTGCAGATTATGAGAACGGCTTTCTAGTAAACTCTTTACTGCTAAGTTTATGGCATCACTCATTTGGGGTTATAACAACAACAGCAAGATGATGTGGTGCTGAAGTCTGACTATACAATGGTACAAGCATTAATGTACACGAGGCTAAATAACAGACAAATGCATGATTGTTCCTGTCGTTGTGGCTGAACATTAGTCATCTGTCTGTTTCATTGGCCTAGATGTGATGGAATCCTCTTTATTTGAGAAATGTACTTAAACCTTTTTGTCACTACTTCCTGTGTTTTCAAGCTACCTCTTTCAAAGGTGAATAAACTGAACAGTGAATGTGTCATTGCTTTAATAAATGCCTAAATGGAACAAGACATTTGATGTTTGTGATGAATTTATATTTGAAGGTTCCTGAATACTGCAGTTGTGGGGAGGAGAAAAACAAACTGGCACAACTGTGTTCACATAAAACCAACTGGACTACATGCTGGCAAAGGCAGAACTCTGATTAAATCAAAGATAATTATCTGTATAGCGGTATAGTAGTGATCATAACTTTTTTTAAAGCTTTTTTTTAATGTAGTTTGAATTTAAAACCTTCATATCTACACCCACATTTTGAAACCAATGTAGCTACACTACTTTGGGTTAAAATTAAGATTGGCGGCTGCTGCAAGCAGGTTTGTTAGTGATAATCTACACTGACTATTTAATGCATGTATTTGAGCTTGTTCCGCATGGTAACTGTTGTCACTGTTGCCGGTTATTAAAAGTTTGATTTAGTGGTGTGACTGGAGCAACAGCCTTCCTGATCTGAACCCAAATGCTGTTTGGTTATTGGACTTCTGTGCAAATCAGTTTGTATCAAATTGAACGGCATGTTCAAACATGTCCCTAAGTGCATGTGGCACCAGATATGCAGGGTTTTTTTTTTTTTTTTTTTTTTAATACACTTATAAAGTGAAGAGAGGAGCTGAGCTGTCTATTGAACATTTGGTTTTGTGTCCATAACTAAAAGGTCCAGCTTTTATGAATAGAGAACTAATTATTTTTCACTCACTGTTTTTTATACTCAAATGTAATAATAACTAGTGATTAAATGATTAATCTTTGGCTCTCTTCTAGTGTGTTGTTTGTCTTGTCTTTCTGGCTGCCCGTCCGTGAGCCTGGTTCTGTCGGAGCTTTCTTCTTGTTAAAAGAGAGTTTTTACTTCCCGTTTGCTCAAAGAGGTTGTTGTAGGGTTACCTTACAGTCCAATGCCTTAAAGTGACTGTTGTGAGTTCACACCATATAAATAAATGTAAATTGAATTAACAGTGTTAGATTTCCAAACCAACTTCATTCTGAGCCAAAGACTAGAAAATATGGTGAAGCAAATCTTCCCTTTGGCTTCACCTGCAGGAGTGCCGAGGTAGGTCTCCCTGCAGGGTTGGTGTTTCCTTCGTCGGGAGCAGCGCTGGGCTGTTTAGATCACGGACAAACAGGATCCCACATTCTTGATCTTTAGTTCACAAACACTTGTTGTAATGACTAACTACTCCTGACATGTTGGAGATGTTTGCTCTTTATACAGTAAAGTTACAGCAGGATACAAATAACATCAGGCTGATCCTGCCACGATTTGTTCCCCCGATTCAAACAAACAGGATTCCACAGCTGTTTATGTTTTTAAACCCATTTTGCACAGAGAGACATTTTTTAAAAAAAATGTATTGACAGCAATGTTGAATATTATTACACAGGGAAAATAATCATCACACCGTGACGCCTCTGCCTTTGTAAATAGAAGGACAGTAACTGGGTGTTTATGTAAGCGTGTAAAACCTGAAGATAGAGACAAAATACTGTTAATCTGCCATTCTGCAATTCCTCTCATGTAAGCAATAACGTGGCGCACAGCTGACGTGAAAAAAGGCACATACCTTTAACGTTGCGTGACGAACTCTGTATTCCTCGTCCACACGTAAACGCAAAAAATGAGTTTTAAAAAATCTCAGTTTTGTGTGTGATTCGAAACACGTGGACGAAACAGCTGCGTTTTCAAAAATACCCGTGTAGGTGCGGACGTAGCGTAAAAGAGTTAGTAGTTTATTTTCTTACTACCTGCAGGTTACTTGTATTTGCTTAATTGTTTAGTAAATGTTTGAGGTGAGAAATAAACCGCAATTGAGCAAAATATGGGCGTGTGGGCGTGCGTGCGTGTGCGCGCGCGCGCGAGCGGTTTGGAAACCACTGATCTATATCATCACTATCGAGGATGATTTAAATAAATGTTTTAATGAAACGCGTAGATAATGAATATAAATAAACCAATGGACATTGAGAAATCAATCAGTCAGCACATATATTCGAACATAACGCTTAGTGTTGCTATTCTGGAGTAGAAAGAAAATTAGAGCAACAATGCAAGCGGGGAAAGGGGCAGCTGTTCTAGAGCTTTTTGTCAGCAATATTTCAGTTTTGCTCAAAAAAGATTTGTATAGCTTTATGAAATGGACTATAACGAAATAAACGTTTTATATTAGGTAACAAAATAAAACAAAACAAATAAAAACGGGCGGGGACGGGTAGGTGGACAGAATCGGGCGGAGGAAGGTCTGAAGACGGAGGCGGAGTTTTGAGGTTCTTTGGGTTTTTGGGTTTTTTTTGACGCCGAGTAACTTTCTCTGAGAGGAGCGTTGAAAGTGCCAAAGGAGAAGGTGGAAGGTAAAGGTAAGCTGCTGTCACCGTTTATTCGTGTAAACCAAATAACAGCTTCCGCTGTGCAGAGTCCGGCCAGCGCTGTTCTCAGTAGTAAAATGCTTACTTGGCAAAAGTAAAAGGGATGGACGTGCCTATCACGAGTTTCAGCCTCCTGCCAACGTCTGAGACGCATAAACAGAAAAATCTAGCAGACCTAAAGCGACAAAGCTGCGCTCAGTGCTGCAGAATCTCGTAGTCGGAAATTTTACGCTCACTTTCTGACTTCTTGTACTTTTAAGTGCTACACCAGTATAGTTAAAACGCCTGTAAAATGACCATTTGCGTTAGAGTAAGGCTAGAAAATTCCGTGTTCTGCTGCGCATCTTCCATCACATCACAGATCAACGCATATGAAAAATGAAGTGTGTTAGTAGTAGTGAAATTAAAATTAACTTTGCGGAACTGTTTGTAGTGAATTTAAGATGTAAGATGTACTATTATTAGCTCTGCAGTTAATGAAGAATGTCTGGGGTTTGGTGCTTCTGTCACTTGATTATCGTTGAAGAACAGAGCACCCATAGCTGGTTCATAATTAGCCTGTAGAGCTCTGGGCTCAACAGCCCTTCTGTCTTGATATCATGACATTTTGATAGGATGGATTTTCATGATAACCAAACCAGTCTTATGACTTTTCCTTCCAGATCTATTGAGTGGGGTGTGGGATAGATAAGCAGGCTCCTCAGCTTCCTTTGTATGCTATACCAAAAAGTTGGTTTGTCAGTAGCATGTTGCAAATATTAAAAAAGGAGAAGTAAACTGGGATTGACTAACATGGAGAAATCTGTAGAGAAGGTATACAGCATTTTGAACATATGCCATTTTTGGTCATAAGTGGAACCTGCAACATTGCTCAACTTTATGAACTACAGCTTGCAAAATGTCGGTTTATGGCTCCACACTTCATGGCTTTAAAGTGAAATGCACACTTCTCTCCAAGGTGCGCTGAAGTGGGACGTGGTCCTCTCTCTTCATCCCTCAACCTGCCATCATGTCTCGGTACCTGAAGCATTTCACTGCTGTGGGGGACCAGCATGTGGTCCATAGCGACGAGGAAGAACTGCATGTTTCCAGTGAGGAGTTGAGTCCGGCTACGGCACAGCTTCCAGTTACGTTAACATTTAGGGATTCATTCAAGAGGCTCTACAGCTCAGAACGTTTCCAGGTATGTCGCTGTAGTCTTTTCAGAAAATGTACCAAAGAAACTGTTGTCTGAGCCTTCCAGTCTGCCAAAGCTACTAAGCTATTACAATGACAGAGAAATATGAGGGTGGGCAAACGATTCCAGGAAAAGTCCATAAAAATAAAAAAATGTAAATTTGGTTGAGCTTCTGTTCGGGATCATCATCTCAGTCATGTCTGGACAGCTTTTAAAGCGGCTGCTGTTGTTTTGGAGATTTAGAGTAACAGAAGTCAGGCGTCTGACCACGCCTCCATACACGCTCCTTATGGTTCTCATCTGTATAGGTTCCCCCAGTCTACAAACTGTTCATTCTCGTTTACGTGCCTTTATCGAAGTTTTGTTCTGACCAGTGGGGTGGCTTTAGCTCAGGAGGTAGAGCAGGTCATCTTCTAATCAGAAGCTTGGTGGTTTGATCCCACAGTTACGGGTAACAAGTGTTTCAGAGGATTCCTCATCATTTTTTGAATATTGACTGGATTATGCCATAGAACAGTGAAACACAGGTATTCAATGGGCTATGCAGAATTAGCGTCCTTTTAACTGTACCAGTTTATAACCCAGCTATTGTTCCATATTTTTCCTCAAAGTGCAGCAAAAGACAAAGTTTAAAGCAAGAGGACCTTATTTTCTGCACAATGTCAGATATTAGATTTAGTTCAACTACAACTGGTTTTGAGCTCAAGTACCTTCCACCACAGTTTTTTTCTTTTACTTTGAAAACTAATAGAAGCTGACATCATAACTGTCTCTGCTTGCAGGTGTTGGTTGTGTGTTTGGTAATCCTGGATGCCATCTTTGTCTTGGCTGAGTTGCTTATAGATCTGGCTGTCATCAAGCTCGAGCATGGCCACATTGCTCCAGAGGCAAGCAACTTTTCTTCACAGTCTAAGAGACATCCCATGGGTATTACTGAGATTTTACTACACTGTTATGTGTTTTTCAGGTTTTTCACTACCTGAGCTTGGCTGTTCTCACCTTCTTCATGTTGGAGCTGGCTGGGAAGATGTTTGCATACCGCTTGGAATTCTTCCTGCACAAATTCGAGGTGTTTGATGGTTTTGTGGTGATAGTGTCTTTCATCTTGGACATTGTCTTCATCTTCCATGAGGACGCTTTTGATGGGATAGGTCTTCTGATCCTGCTCCGACTCTGGAGGGTAGCCAGGATTATCAACGGTCAGTGCCACTCTGCAGTGTTCACAGGAAATGGATGAAATGATAAACCAACGGTCATGGCTCTGATTATTTAATCAGCTCATCAATGATGCAACAGCATCACATGTCTCTGAGTTCCTCTTGCCTCCTCTCTTTTATGATCGTCTTCATTTACATTCACATTTTGATTGTCCGCTATGTACATTCATGTTCAAATTGCTAAAAGAATACATTTTTATCTTGCTGCAAAGCAGATTGGGAATGTAAAATACATTAGACGTCACTATTCAGAAAGCACAATGGTGGCCCACTAAAAGATTTTTTTCACATTGTTGTATTTGCAGGTTTTGTTTTTTGGTTTTATATGAGATCAAAATGACTGATGTTAAGTTCCAGATGTCATGGTTAGCAGGGCAAAGTTTAAAATGCTGACCATTTTTTATTTTGTTGTAGGAATCCTAGTGTCAGTGAAGACCCGTGCAGACCAGAAGGTTCACAAGCTGAAGGAAAGCTATGACCACCTGGTTCAAAGAGTCACTGAGCTACAGGAGCGCAGTGATAAACTGGTGATGTCAAATATTCATGAAGATTACTGCTGGCAGGCTTGGACTACTTATGTCTTGTGAGATGCTTAGTGTATCAGGAATCTTTCACCCCTGCACAGAGATTACAGATTACTGCCTGGTTACCGAAAAGTCAGTTTCTTTTCTGGGACCTCATTCTCTAGAGAACGAGGTCCCAGTGACACACTTCCTGACCATAAAAATACTGGTGTCATTCCTCAGCCTCCTAGTAGATGCACCTATGGTATAAATTCAAAAATCCTCAGATTTTCAGAAAAACTGACCTCTGACCTTGATTGGTTAATGTCACTGGGCTACACGCTTGTCTGAGAGTTTTAGTAGATGCCCTCGTGCTACTTAGCCTCATTCTTGTGTTCACAAAATCTGACCTTGACCTTGAGGACGAGGTCACTCAGGTTCTTAGTAGAGATGTCACCTCATTCACTGCTTCAGGATTCAACTTCGAGAGTTTTCCAGAAGTGTGGCAAAGTCAGAAAAGCTTCATACTTTAGATTCACTCCTTCTGGTGTGAGGACAGAGAGGTGACTCTTTTAGTAACATTATTAGGGAGCTAAAGTGAACCGATATGAGCCAAACTCATAACGAAAGCAAACGTTGACCTTTTCTTTTTTTAAAGCTTTGTTTAGTTCTAGTCACTCTTTCATTCTGTTTTTTAATGTTAACGAGCTCACAGTTACAGTAGGATAACATTATCCTTAGTTAGCTTGCCGCTTAAAACAAATGAAAACACCAAGTTCCCAAATGGACAGTCCCAGTGGGGGAACTCTTTAGGCCTGGAATTCCACAAAAACTGCAGTAATGATGGCAGATCGCTCACAACACACTCAGTCCTGCTTTGGATTTCAGGCAGTAGAAGGCAAAACTGTAATGCTGCTGACTGAGTGATGAATACAGTTACTGATAAGATCTCCATGCACATTAAGTCAGTATCAGAATCCTCATTGGCATTGTAGCAGTAAAACAGCTAAGACGATACAGACACTCAATAAAATTAAAATTAGTAAAAAACATATAAATTATATACACAGTATATATTCAAATGCATCTATAAACTAAACCAGTACTGTTGTCTGGTATTTCCTTTCTTGTTGAGGAAGTGGTGACTGTTATTCTGTGCACGGGGAATATCAGATATATTTATTATAACTTATTTTACTTTTTGTCTGTTTTGTAAATTTCACAGCAGTAATACAGAAAGGTGTCTGTTATTTAGCAATTTAGGCTTTACTCCTTCATATTGTTACTCAGAAGGCTTAAGTATGTGGCACGAAGGCCTACAGTGAGTAACAAGGTGATTCTTGTCTGTGTTTGCAGGCACAAGAGAACGACAACCTGAAAGCCCTCCTCAAGAAGCACGGCATAGACGTCTAGCTCAACAAGCTCACTGCTGCAGAGCTACTTGTACCCACATGCTGCAGAACATTTAATGGTTTAGTACTAACTGCACTGAGATTTAATGTCATCATTATTGTGGTGATGGAGACAAATTAAGGGACTGCACTTGCATCATGAATTTCCAGTATATACATGTTAGTGATTTTCATGCCATAAAGCCTAAAGCACCTGTAAATAAGTGAAAGGCAGAACGATAACTTGTACATAAAACTACATCTTAATGTGATTTTGGAGTTCTGTATGACCTGTTAGAACAAATTTAAACCATTGATTTCAAGAACTGAGAAACGAATGTGAAACCATGTATTAAATTTTATTATAAAAAAGGGAAAACTCAGATGTACATTATTCACACAATACACAGTTGCAGACTGATGGTCCAATAACAGTACTAGTGATGACCACACACTGTACCAGTGTTTATGGGGAAGCTTAAATAAGTGAAAGCTGCAGTTGGATCAAACAAAAGGGAAGAAGAAGTCAAAGGGCAGTTTGGCATTGATGGTAGGTGTGGCCCTGTAACCAGGAAGAGCAGCAGCAGATACTGGGATGAAGGCCACTGAGCTTCTGATTGGAAGGACACTGCTGCCTCTGGACAACAGGGTCTGTATGAGAATACACACAGTACAAATGATTCTCTCTGCTTGCAGTTTTTTTCTGCTATCAATGCTCCGACAGAAATGATGTCTTACCAAACTGCTGGTGTTGCTCTGAATTACTTCTTTGATGCTCACAATCTGTGCTTGAGGATTCACGAAGGATCCGTAATTGGTCCATTTAATTTCTAAGTGCAGTGACAATGGGATGCTGCAACTTGGAGCTTCCTGCAAGTCAGAAACATGACAGTGAATTCACTTCTGTTTAAGACCTCAGACCTCAATTTAGATCATCTGACTCATCACTCAGTGCAATGACAGTGATCATCGTAAGATACTGTGCCCCTTGTTTGACCTCACTCACTGTGGGATTGAAGTTGGTCTTGATCTGCACCCAGTCCAGGAGATTGTCCAGGCGGGAGTTTCCAAAGGAAGCCACATAATAAGGATAGTTAAATCCTCTCAAAATTCCTAGAAGCTCTTGCGAGACAATAGTGCAATTTACACCATCTTCCAACCTGCAGGATCGAAAAACGTTGCCATCAGAAATTTTAAAGAAAAAACAGCGTTTGTTACATTAAGTGTGATGAATAAAATGTGAGGATGATGTGCCTTAACAGGCAGCCAGACACAGAGTCGTGACCAAAGAGGACAGGTGAGCGCTGATGTGGACCCTGCAGACAGTCCTGGTCCTCAGTGCTGAGGAGCAGAGACAGAGTGTCTCTGAGGTCAATGCTTCTGACAATCCCAGTGGAGAGGAATGTTATGGACAAATCCTGGTTCTTAGAGAACATCAAAACATTACACGTCTTTCATCAACCACTGAAATTCAGTTTAATTTATAGAGCTTCAGTTTACAACAACAATTGTCTCTGTGTTTCACACGGCTAAGGAACCAGCAACAGTACACGATCAGATGATGCCCTACGGGCAGCCTCGGTGATAGCGGGAAGGAAGAACCCTCTTTTAACAGAAAGTTCCAACAAAATCATACTCTGCCACGGCTAGTTAGGGGTTGATAGTAAAGAGCATGGAGAGACCATGGACGCTGAACAAATTTTTAAAAAGAAAGACACAGGAGAGAGAAAACAAAAGTTATGACATGCAGTAGTGGCACATAAACGCCTGGGAAATGATGGAGAACTGTCCTGGGAAAGTTTTCAACTAGCACGTGCCTATATTTTGTATCTCTCTTTATCTTAAAAGTAGAGAAAGTGTCTGTCTCCTGAACCTAAACGGAGCTAAAAGCTCTTCCTTTAGAAACTCTGAACCACAAGCCAGTCTGAAATCTGGCAGCAAATTTTCATACTTAAAATTTTCCCATTAATATTTCAAAAAATTGATTTTTACTTATAGTTTTAATCTTTTATTATAAAACTTTTTTTAACCAAAAAATTGTAATCTTATTTATTTGTTTTTACGCTAACAGAAATGGGCTTGCAGTAGTACAACAATGAGGGAAATCTGTCCTTTATCCAGGTAAAGGATATTCGGCTGTTCTTGTTCCAGACAAAAGCGGCAGGCCGACCACATAACCTGGATTTCCGCTGTAGTGGACATTCACGTCCCCCCCATCTACCTGTTTAGGAGACACAAAACACAGAGCGTTACTCAGATTTAGTGAATGGTCAAGGAGTAACATGTTTTCCTAAATTACTAAACACTTCTTGCAGTCTTTCTCAGAAGGAAGAAATGTAGAGCAATTAAAACGAACAAATCTGTGAAACCAACAAATCCCCTCATTCTAACAGCACCTGATTTGATCTCTACCAGTGAATTGCTGTGGAAGTACACAACACAGAGACAGAAGACAAGCTGGCAATCATAGTTTTGAAGTCAAAGTAATACAACTACAAGCTGTGTTGAACCTGTTCTGCTTCCCTTATTTACTGTCACGTACAGTGGTGAATGTTCACATTAAAATGCTCAAAGTTTCAGATAATTAGGATATGTACAGGTAAACTCAAACATCCCACTTTTATCCTTAACATCATCACCTCGTGTCCACAATTCTGGCAAAGCAGCCTCACCCACACGCTACTTAAATAAGGATATTTTAGCCAGCTTTTGTGAGGGGCTAAAACATTTGTGACAGATTGTTCCAAAAAAATAAACCATTACACATACATAGGTTTGTTTGAATATACTACCTGGATGTACGTGACCTGAAACTCCTGTTCCAAATGCAGCACAGCTTCAGTTACAAATCCAAGCACCACAGACACCGTTGCATTTTCTATCTTACCCTGTGGGTTGTACTTTATCACATAGAGAACCTGAGGAGACATAATTTTCTAATTACACACTTTCAATTAACTTATTTTTGCATATAACTTTTAAATAGGGAGAAGTGTTGGGGTGGTTAACAAATAAAGACTTAGTATTGCTTAGATTGCTTCATTTAGATGTAAGGGAATGGCACCAGACATGGAAATACAATTAGGTGCACGTCACTGGAAAAGCATAAGATGTTTCCCTTTTGGAAAGTTGATTGTGTTTGAATTGCCTCAATGTACTTTCACGTCCCACCTCCAAAGATAACTGACAACACAGGCATGTCTGGGTGCCTATGTCCAGACTTTTGCATCTCTCTGAAATGACTGCGTGCCTGTGTGTTTGTGTGGAGTAAATGGCCTGTATTTGTATAGCGCTTTATTTAGTCCCTAAGGACCCCAAAGCGCTTTACACAACCAGTCATCCACCCGTTCACACACACTTTCACACACTGGTGATGGCAGCTACGTTGTAGCCACAGCCGCCCTGGGGCGCACTGACAGAGGCTGGCTACACGGACTCGTGATCATCATCATCCAGAAAAGAGAAAACAGGAAGAGGATATTTCTGACTTTTGCACACAATTTTAAACCAGAGTGTAATGTGGTCACATCTGTAGACTTTACTTTTCAGAAAAAAAATCTCCTGTGTTTGTGGAGAGCACAGCAAAGACGTCAACACAGATAGGTGTGATATTTTCCACAGCTGGATGACTCAGTGGAACTACAGGTCTAATTAAAAAAACTAACTAAATGTCACGAATTAACAACATTACAGGATGTTTCACTGTATAATATATTTATGATATATTTATTATACTATGTTATGTAACTCAGTCAACATTGTATGCTAATGGATGTCAAATATGTGTGTCAACCATTTCTTCATGCTGGAAGTGAGAAATAAACTCCAGTGTGTGTGACCCACCTTCAGCACCACATTACCACAGAGGGTGGGGTTGATGAGAACAGGACTGATGTTTCCTCCACCTGTGACCTTCAGCTCAGTCTGAGTGTGATCTGCAGACTGTAGGATGACTGAAGACACCACCACAGGAACAACCTCCAGCAACAGCAGGGACTCATATCAGTCTTCATTTAACTGTGTTTCTGAACTTCTGACACATTAAAACTACTGCACTACAATACAGAATGCACCAGCGGCTGTCTAACATGATGGCAGTTTTAAACAGCACAGCATGCTGCAAATACTACTCAGTAAATAGTCATCTAAAACACAACTGTGTTCTGAATGTTAATGTGAAAATAAGTGATTGCTAGTTGCTCTTTAGGAACTGAGCAGAAAGTTGTGCCACTGTTCCTGTTACTGCATTGCAGCACTTAACCTCAAGTTTGTTTGTGCGTGTTGTGCAACTTACAACATGTAGCAACATCAAAGGAGACACAATCAGGAGAAGCTGTCTGTGTCTTACTAAATGTCCTGGTCCACCTAAAGGTGTTTGGCATGGGAAGATTCTGAACATAGATTTTATCACCTGGTTATTTTATGCATTACAAACCACCATGAGTTTATCTGAGCCAGGTTTTATATTAATATTACTGAGTTGGTGCATTAAAGGATTTTAGTGGGCATCAAAACCAAATTTAGGGGTGTACAGTCATGGTTAAGATAAATAAACTTTACATATTATACCGTATTGATTATGTATTTAACAAAAATGAAGACATTTTGCTCGTCCAGAGGATTAAGCTGATTGTTAACACGATGATAAGGAGAAAAAAATCATTCTGGGACGTGTTATGAAGGGCATTGCAAAACAATCGAAAATTGAAATATTTGTCACAGGAGGAAACATTCAAGATACTTTCCAATTTTCCCAGAACTGGATGCCCCAGCAAATTCACCGCAAGGTCAGAACCTGCAATGCTCACAGAAATTCAAGAGCTACAGTGTTATGAAAAAAATTGTTACATTTATTATTTGTCACATGTTTCAGATCATGGAATTCATCTTATATTGTATTTACCTAATTTTAAACTTGGTAAAGTTTTTTATAATGTCAATCTGTAGTCTTAGAAGTTGCATAGGGTATATTTTATACCATGACTGTAGCTTTAATGGAAACAGCGGGAAATTAGGTGCAATGGTAGTGTCAAAAAGTACAAAGGAATATAAATCTTCACATCACAGAGAATCTTTCTACAGCTAAAAACGACTTTGTTTGCTTAATCAACTAATCTTGCAAATACATATGTACACAAACACAAATGTTTAAAACTCAGAGCCACTGACACAAGCAATTAAAGATACGTGAATGCGTCATTAATCTGTGTTGTATTATGTCAGCTCAAACAACCATTGTGAAATCTACTTGCTTGCCATGTAATGACTCATATGGAAAAGAAATAGTAAAAACTTACATGATTTACTCATGAAAGTGGCCACTTTCTTATTACTTTCATATATTTTTTTAGTAAGTATCCAAAACATACAAGTTTCATTATATGATTTTTCAGGGGATCATATATGTGTTTTCACTCTTGTATGCTTTTCATACAAGTTTCACACAAGACGGATACAAACTTTATAAGATTTATATCTTTTCCATATGGGAATTCTGTGTGTATCTCTTTTTTTTTCCGTTGCTTCAATTTAATAAAAATATCTTTGAGAAAATTATTACAAATTCACAAAGCTAATGTATACAGGTCGTCTGTTTTGTCAGATTAACTGTTTATAACATCTACACTGTTTTTAATGAACACATTTAAGAGTCTGTGACCTCGTCTTGTTAACTTGGATTTTTTTTAATTTATCAGTTAACTGATAATTAGTTAGTATGTTTAACTCTGATAAACATACTAACTGTTTCTGAGTTAAACAAATAGAGAAAGGTCAGGATACTTACTGCTGCATCTGTGCTCATATCCTGTCAAGCACAAAACATTTCACTTTAAACCTTTTAATTAATGATCTATATTTAAACTATATATAGTTAAGGAACACAAAACAGGTGTGCATGCTGTTCATTAGTTGCAATTCAAATTCAATGACATTATAATTCCTGGGCATAAAGTGAACTTCACTTCAACAATACACTGTATTAAAGAGTGGATTTTTAAGAGCCAACCAGTGTGTAGCTCAGTAAATGTGAGACTCACACTAAACAGCTGGGTGTCAGTGTAGCTATCCATGCTGAGGGCTGGCAGATGGCCGCAGTCCTGATCCAGGACCACGCGACGGGAGCACCGACTGCTTTGATCCTTCAGGAAAGCTGCAAATCAAACCAGGAAAGCTAAAACAACCTCATTCATACTGATGAAAAAGCCTCTCATCCTTTTCATAAAGCTTTACAGGATGTCAACAAAGGAACTGCTGTTCAATAAGAAAGTGACAGTAAATATGCAAACTCTGGGCACAAGTAAAGACCGACACTTTTTTAAGGAGACTGGGATGAGAAAGAGAATGGCTACATAGTGTAGTGGTTAACACATTCATTTTTCTGCCAGAGACACAAATCCCATTTGAGGTTGCATCTCTGCCAAAGAGCTACCCACTGTGGTGACGCCTTTTGACAAGGGAGCGGTTAAATATCACAAAGCTCCAAAAAATGAAAGTAACACGTTTTAAGCAGATTATGGCATCTAGTCAATTAAACCAGATGGGATACTGATCTGTTCAGTTAAGGAGCAGAGAGCTGCTGCTGAAATTACAGGTGCACTTAAAGACAACAATGAGACAAACAGGTGTGGGTTTTTTATGTGGAGGCCTCTGGCAGCTTTTCCCTCCTCATGTTTTGTGACTGGGCTGGACCTTGCAGAGGTTGCCCAAGTAGTCCAGCTCCACAGGACGGTATGTCAATATGAGCCATTACCAGAAGGTTTTTATGTCTCCGGCGGCCTGGGGACCCAACGTCCTCTAGTGGATCTGCACTCACTGCCATGTATCCTGACTGGGAGTTGCCATAGAATACCAGAATTGGCAGGTCTACCACTGGTGCCCAGTGCTTTACACACAGTAGAACAGGTTTATGCTGGGCACATGTGATAGATATGAAAGAAGCTTTGGAGAACATTATACTGCCTGTAACATCGTTCAGCACGACTGGTTTGGTGGTGGGTCAGTGATGGTCTGCATAGGCACATCAATGGATTGATGCACAGACCTCTACAGACGAGGCAAGGGCGTCCTGATTGTAGAGAAAGATTTAATCCAGGATGAAATCTTTGGCCCCACTGTCACACCCTATGCTGATACAGTAAGTCCTGTTTTTTACTTCATGTTTCAGTCCATCCCATACGGCCAGGTTTTACCTCAGACTGTGCAGGAGCTCAGTGAGGCCCATAAGATCTGGAAGGAGATCCCCTAGGACACCAACCACTGTTTCATTACAAGCACGCCCCGACGTTGTCAGGCATGCATAAAAACACATGCGGGCGATGCCAGCTTCTGAGTAATATTCTTAAATGCTGCAATGAAATTTTTGCCACATTACTTTTTCACTTTGATTGTTGGGTTGTCTTTGAATTCTCTAGGTTGATAATATTGCATCAATGACATGGCCTCATTTCATTCTTTACACTTGGTCAGTCAACATCAGTACAGATATTGTACTTTTGGTCTCCCCAACATTTAAAAGGAGCAACTTTTTATTTTAAAGGCAAACAGCCTCCATTTCCAGTTTGCATTACCTGCTTCAGTTTCACTACCACATGGGGAGTAGTTTGCAAATTGCAAATGTTTACAACATTAAAGGACTCTGGATAGGATTGAGTGACATCAAGTGGTGAGTTTACAGGCTGCAGAAAAAACAAATTCCCCCTCTCTTTACAAGTGTCCAGGTAAATCTACAGCGGTCAGTGGAAACACCGCTACTCATAGTTAAAAGTGATGATGTCATAATAATGAATACATTTTACTTTCTATAATTTACAAGTACAAAGGCATTACCTGCAGGACTGTTATCCACACAATCAGCAGTGACACCGGGAGCTGGCAGTTGCAAGATCTCTCTCTGTTCAGCCGCCCCTGCCGTCACGATCACATCCCCATACTGAAAAGCCAAAGCATCAGCAGAGAATGAACAGACAGGAAAA
The DNA here is from genome assembly GCF_041146795.1 of Maylandia zebra. Taxonomy (NCBI): domain Eukaryota; kingdom Metazoa; phylum Chordata; class Actinopteri; order Cichliformes; family Cichlidae; genus Maylandia; species Maylandia zebra. The sequence goes on along the minus strand of NC_135168.1, from coordinate 3,432,608 downwards.
TGGCAAGTTCAGACTCACCTATGAAGGAGTGCACTGAGTGTTCTTACTGAGTTTCTTTGAAAACAAGTTCCTCACAGGTTGTGGACTAAACATACCTTCATATGTTAAAGTACTCATGGACTATCTAAGAATAAAAAAGTCACTGACTGATTCGATGTGGACAAACGTACACTTACTGATACTACATGAGCTATAAGCAGTGACTCCTTTCAAACAGAGGCTCACCTGGTATCCGCCCGAGGTCTGGAGGTTTACAGAGGACGCCTGGTTAACTTTCTCTAAACCGAAAATATAGCTGGTGAATTGTTTAAAGAGCGACACAAAGTTGCTGTCAGTTGGCAGAGCGGGAGAGGGATATGACAGTCCATCAACTCCTGCAGAAAAAAAGAAACCAGCTCAGATAGTCATTAAGGAAGCTATTATACATAATATTGTAAATAACACACTGTTAAATTTGCCTTTTTTAACTTTACCAAACTTATGTGCAAATGGTTTCTTGAAGCGTTTACTCTAACACTCCATAAAAGCCCATTTGCTGACTTACGGTTTTGTGACTCGATGCAGAAGATGTCGTAGTTGGTCTCCTTCTGAACAGATGATTGCAGCTCTGAATAACCGTCTGCTGCTCTCCTTAAAGAATACAATGCCACATCATGGCTGCACATCTGCTTGCTGCCACTGCAAAGTGATGAAAGACAAAGAAGGAGCTTATTGCTATGGACATGCAGACAAATGCAGATGTTTTGCTGAATTGTTTGCTCTACTGGGAAACATTTTTATGGATTTCATCTTTTAGCAAGAGAAGACCAAGTGTTGCCATTTGTTTACTGTTGCTTTGATCAGGTCAGTGCAGTGTGCATGAACATTTCCACAGTCAGCTGTCCATCAGTAGGACAACAAGCATACAAACCGCTGAATGTTTTCACTCAGTAATAACATTTCTTAAAAGTCTTAAACTGTTAGGTTGATGGTCAGTTTGGGGGATTAATGGTTCTTCTATAAGTCACATTTATGAGTTTTTCTGTAGCTGAAGTTAACCCTCACTAACAAACAGTTGTTTTAATTGAGTGGTTTTTTAGTCCTATTAAAGGAAGTGCATTAGGCTATAGAAAGAAAGCAGGGCTAAAATTGGATGTGTTTGGACTATTTAATATTTGAGGGCATGTGTGCATGTAAACTGTTTTTTACAATTTGGCCAAAGCAGCCAACATTTTCCTCAGTGAACTCAGGTGGAGTGATGTTTTTCTAGCATGGACGACAGCAACACACACGATCAAAGCCACCACAAAGCCAATAAGCGTCCTTTATTAAACCACTTGTTTAACAAGCTGAAACTTAAAGAAATGCTTACTTTGCTCCTGTTTGCACCAACCACTGTTTTTAAATATAAAATACAGCAATACCACACACTGGCACATAAAAACATTCTAACAAAATCTATTTATTATACCGCACAGAGCCAAGAGGAGAAAAATCTATTCTTGTGAACTGACACTGCAGCCCATTAGTAGAAAAAGAGAAGATTTTCAGCTGGACTTCTACATACCTCACAGTGGGATAAGAGCAACTGGTGAACAGAGGCACATCCCCACTACACACTCTGTCACAACAGCAGTTGATGTCACATACATCCATCTGCTCATCGCAGGGACATAACCTGTCAGCTGACACACACACAAACACACACAGGTCAGATAGTTCATATTTTCTAAATGACGAACAGTCTTGATGCATTCAGTACATTACAAATGGTACAAATATAAAACGGCAGTTGTGTGTACAACTAGGTTTAATGTTCAAGCCATTAATAAACACAAGAGGCAACATATTAGGAAAACTTTTAAGCATAATGTAGTTCATTTTGTCCACACCCTATCTGATCAAATTTTAATTCATGCTAAACACATAAATAAAAATAAATAAAACTGATATCACAGGAGAGGATCAGGAACGAGCTTCAACTGGAGCTCTTACTCTGACTAACTGTGAACAACTGGGACTTGGCTTCTGACAAGTTCAATAATTATTTAGAAAATATGTACTAAATGCAGAGAGGTTAAAGGATCCCTGTAAAGGAGGGTAAAACGTTTTGGGAAGAGGTAACATGTCAGAATATTATTTCAAAATAAATTTAACTACTTTGGAGTTCAGAATGGATCTGATTGAAAATAAAGAAACACAAAAAAGTAATGTCAGAGCAGTCGTATTATTCATACACAGGTCTGTGTGTCAGCGCATGTGCACGCTCTCCTTAAACGAAGAGTCTGTATATACCTGGCATTAATGAGCATCCCAGGTTTTTATCTATCCGAATGAAAAACATAAAATACCACAAGGTCAGATCAAACGCCACGTTAAAATATCTTCATTTAACATTTTCCTTACTACCTCCGAGAGAACAGATATCCTAGCCACAGTTGTACAATGGGTACAATGGGTATGGGTTTAATTTGAATGTGTCCACATCTCTGAAAGTAGCTGGCAAACTGAATTACCTAAAAGCTATTTTGGTGGACAAAGAAAAACAGTGAACATGTGCTAAAAACGGGGGGACTGGGGTAGAAACTGGGGTTAAATCACAGCGACAGGTTACCACTGGTGAGAGGAGTGGGTAGGTGCCCGGAGACTGGCAGGGGCACGGCCGGTAGGTTCGGCATCTCGGTGCTGTAGCTCGGAGCTGTGGTCGTGCTCTCGGACGCTGGAGGCTGTGTACGCGGATAACTCTCAGTAACATTATAAATAAGATTGTAGGCATCAAAAGCCGTCGTATTAAAGTCGCTCTCTGTTGTGTTTACAGTAACGACAGTAAGCATGAGAAATAAATAGAAGAACTCTGGATCGCACTTGACTACAGTTGTGACCGCCATGGATATTTACTCGTTGCTATGGTTCTTCTTCTTCTGTTGCTGCTGCTTCTTCTTCTATGGCCCTTAATGGCGGGTGGCAAACCAATTGTAAGTAATTTACCGCCACCTAGTGGGTACTGTACGGGTTTCCGCCCGCATTACCGCCACCTTTCATCGGTGTACAGATCTGCCAAATGTTTGGTTGAATTGATGGTGGAATTATCAACGTTTGACAGCTGAGTCCGGTGAGAGGATGAACTGAAATCACTGTGCAAACACACATTTATAATTATTTATTTTATTTATAGTTAGCAACTGTTATGACTGCTACAACGTTGACCCATTTTTGTGAAGCTAAGTCAGTTCCAATGGTCAGTTCCCTTGTCATCATCCAACTGACACCAGTGTTTCCAAATAAATGTAGTTAATGGGTATTAACTAGGAAGTTGTGATTCACTACATCTATCTGACAGCAACAGTTCACTAACTAAATTAGGTCATCCTGGGACTAAAACCAGGATGCTGGTCTGAGTGTCATCATTGTCCAGACAGGACTCCAGTTCTTCTGCCAAAAGCCAGTACACCTTGCTGCTTCCCAAGGTTTGACTTGTAACTCCAGGCTAACAGGCCTGGCCAAAGAGCAATCCATGTTTGTCCAGGACTGCTTATTTTTGGTATTTGGGTATATTTAACCTGGTCCTCATCAGTGGCGTGTCTAGAAAATGTTTGTTGGGGGGGCCAGGTAGGGGCACAGATTTGGAGAAGGGTGGCAGATTTAATTGGCAGATAATGTTTTAAAAAAAAAATTCTACCAACCATTAACCATAATTCAATAATCCTATAAACCTAATAACCAAATGCACTTTTAACTCTTATTAGAATGAGATTTTAACCACTACGGTGCAAAGTTTTTAGATACTGCTTTGATAAAGTACAAGAGATACAATCAGTGCTTTGTCAGTGTTTACTCAGCATTCAAGGACATCAATATTTGCATAGTATTTTTACTGACATATAGTGCACATATGTTTTGGGCAAAAACATTTTTGAATATTAAAATACAAACATTTGTAACAAACAATTGACAAATTAGCCAATGCCAATGCAAAACTTTATCTGCCTGTTAAAAAAAGAAGATAATCTTCTCACAAACTGGTGTTTGATTTTGAAACAGGAAAAAAGTGGAGAAACAACTGAAAAGACTAACATTTGAATAAAACCTGAAAGCAAGTAAATACTTTCTATGCTGCCTTATGGTAAACTTTGGTAATATTGATAAAGAACAACACTGCCTGATGATGAAATACAGTCAGCTGGCATGGTGACACTGCCAGTATTAACCTGCAGGGCTGGACTGGGACAGAAAATCGGGCATTTTGACTACTGACCGGCCCACCAGGTAGTAAAACCATAAAGACTTTGAATGAAAACAAACGCTGTGGTGACAGTGATGTACAGTCTTGTTGGTATATGTATGATTTCTATACATTTTACGTCAGATAAAAACTTTGGTTGTAAGATTTAGATAATTATTTAATAAAAGCTAGATATTTAAATTGAGAATAAGAAAGAAAAGTATGTCTTTGTGCCCCCTTTCCCTGTTAATGCCCTACCTGGCCCCCTGGCAAAACTTTGCTAGACCCGCCCCTGCACAGTTACCAGCTGTCAGCTACATAAAAAAGGATCCTGGTGTTATTTGTCTCTCGGAAACAGTTCATAACTTCCCTTCAACTCATTCATGTCACCTAAAAGGTAAACCTGTTTCTCCATCACCTGTTCAGCTCTGATGATTCAGTAAGGACATCTCCTGGTTTCATGTTTCCCTCTCACCACATATACAAACAGACATCATGACCAGCAGCTTTACAGCTGTGGCTCCAGCAAACATCAGCTGATACTAGAAATTAATATTAAATAAATTCTAACAACAGCCGATCAAGCTTAAACGTGCTGCTGTTGTTTAGCGCAACATCTGCTGGTTTCCTGTTTCTGGCGCAAAGTGGGCGATAAACAAGAGAGAAAAGCCGATCAGCTGATCATTGATCAGTTTCATGATTGAAGTAGCAACAGGAGAGGCAGGGGGAGAGGATGAGAGAAGAGGCAGCTGTGCAGCGTAAAGACAGAATAAATCCAGCTTTGTGTCTTTTTCCATCCTAGCTGAAGTTCGGGACAAACTGTGTCTCTTCTCAGCTCAATATGAAACGCGTAATATTTTCTCTGAATGGGGGACCATTCCATTTTTTTAAGGAGCCGTTGGCAACTCTACTAACCTTATGAATAAAATAAAGTTCACTATCAGTAACATCATAGCACCCACCCAGCTGTATAAAAACTCCGTCAAACTGGCTAGAACGCAGTATGAGTTATTGCAACTGACAGTAAAAAGTCAGCACAACGAAAATAAACTGCACCTAAACTTGGTTTATATCTGACCCAGATAGACTGCAGGTCATAACTTCTTACCTGAAGTTCAGTTCACCTGACACTCGGACTGGCGGCTGCTTCGGGTCTCTCCTCCTGCCTCCCCTTCCCTCATCCACCTGTTGCCTCTGTGGAAGCCCCGTCATAGCCACCACCAAACAACGGAGTTATTTCTACACATCGACCTGCATCTGGCCAATCCACCACCTCTCATTGTTCATGCCGTTACAAAAAAAATAAAAAATAAGTCAAATAAGCCCGATGGCCAGTCCAGCTATGTTAACCTGCAACCAAATCTGCAGCTCCATACAGCAATGTTACGACTTAGATTATATCTTATAACTCATAACTCTTATGTTAGCTGCCCTCAGTAGCATACTGTCTGAAATATTCCACAGCTGCAATAATTCTTTAAGTGTTATTTTTTTCCTTGGTATTCTAATTTCACCGAAGTTTACTAAACTCAACAAACTTGATATTACTTACCGGGACATTTATTCTGTCCTCATTTTCTTTCACCGAAAAATTGTTTCCTGCAGTGCCGTCTTTTGCGCTTGGCTCTCCTACCTTTGCTAACGTGATGCGCGTAGCGCAGAAGCCGATGCTGCATTCACTTACACTCGGATATCTGAGCGTCACCGTGAAAACATAATCGGACATTTGATATTTGATTGAATTTTATTGTTTTGCCTTTGGGGTGGCACCTGGGGTGGCCAGTCTGGTTGGGGGGGTGGCCTGTGCACCCCCAGGCCACCCCGCTGGACACGCCATTGGTCCTCATATCTGAAGGCTGCTCCCCTGCCCCCCAATGTGCCACTTGGGAACCTGGTAGATGGGTGTGGTTTCTCCACCCTAAAATCGAAACTATAAAATGTTTTCAGTTTCAAGTCGGATCCCCTGATCTCCTCTGATATGATGGTCCTATAACATTGCTCCAGACTCTGTGAGAGATGTATAATCAGAGTAATGAAGTAATCAATCATCAGACCTTCACAATGACCAACTTAAACCAAGCTGACAGGGTTTGAAATTTGTTGCAGTGCAGATTAAAGGAAAGGTTGCTGAAACTGTGAGTATTGCCTTAAGGGTGTTGATGCCCTAAACCAAACTTGTAACAGGTCTAAAGGAAACTTTTTAATAGGAAAAAGAAGAAATAAAAATAACTTATTAGTCTGTTGTAATGACATCACCATTAAACCATCGAAGAGTTCAAATTATATTTTAGTGGTAGATTAAAAAATGTTTCAAAATTCAGTGACTGAAGTCCATTTCTTCAGTGCGTCTTTACTTTGAGCCTCTTCTTCACCAAAACTTCTCCATCAAACCAGGAAATAAAGTTTGCTTGGTCAGATTACGAGTTTAAATCACCTTTCCATCCACAAGATGGCGACACAGAACAACAAAACACAAGTTTCAGTGTCCTGCACAGCGGGCATTTGGAAAGGACAGAAACAACAGAACGAAGGAATATGAGAGAAATAATAGTATCATTAATTATTAATATCTTATGAATATTGTCATTATTTATAGAATGATAACACAATATTAGTACATGGGAATACTAATACTGTCTCCTCACCTAAACAGAAGAATTAGTATAGTCGGAGTGGAATTCAGCAGGTGGGGGAAGCTCGGTTGTGCTGACTCAGCACAAAATAAACAAAATGACAACAAACAAAAATTTCTATTGAGAGCTGAAGTCGATTTTCTTTGCACACAGGCCAGCTGTGACCAGCAAGCCTGTGCTTACGCTCCTCTGAAGTTCACTGGTCTTTGTGGATTTGCACAGCTGAATTCAACAAGATGTAAGCAGATGTTTTATGGGATATCTTGGCTTTCCCACACTGGCACTAAAGTGCTCATATTGTATTTATACTAGCCAGTATCCAGTTGCCATAATGGTGGAATCTAATAAAAGAATCTCATCATCATCAGCTTGAATCCAAAGTTTAAATGAAGCTGTGCCACTCTAACCTAACTCTGACCATGAACACCACAACCACCCAGCACCAAGCCAACAGTGTTTTACTATAAATTTAAAGGAAAGCTAACCTATTTATCCCACACTCACCTGACCTGTATTTTCATGCAACCTTCAATACAGTTTGTTTTGAAGGATGTTTCACAACATGAAAAAAAAACACAGCTTCACATTCTGTACAATGTCAGATTTAAAAATTAGGACATTACGTGTAAGCATTAAATTTCCAGCTTATCAAATACCACTGAGCAGTCTTCCTCTCCTGTCCTGTTTTACTTCTTGCTCCATCACCGAGTGAAGTTAATCTCTCCTCTCCCCAGGAAATACAGCAGCTGTACCTTTTACTAGCCTCAGTATTTTTGTTTGTTCAGCTGAGGGTTAATATATACAGATATTCTCAAACTTCATGTTTGAGGAGTTTTGAGTGCTATAGAGACAAACAAATCTTCAAAGCAAAAAATGTTCATCAAAATCTTTTAAGATGTAACCATTCAAGTTACTCGATTAATTGCTTCAGTCCTTTACTGTAATAAGCAGTGCTATATAAATGTTGCTTTTATCTCCATCTGCTCAGACTGAGTGTCTTTGTGAAGACTCATGGTAACCTAAACAACAACAACAACAACATAGGTATGTGTCAATACAACTTTTAATTTTCTATTTCTTTTACTCTGTGTCAAATAGGAAGCAATAGGCCATTATCACAGCAGGCATTTTGACTTTTGGCTCAGCTCCTTTTTTAAGTATTCCACAATAACACCCCAGCATCCACAACTGGCTGGTAGCATTTTTGTCAGGGTGGTGGGGGAAAAGCAAAGACAAGCAACATCGTTTCTTTTTTTTTTTTTAATGTTTATTTATAAGATTTTAAGTTCAAAGTTACATAACGTCACACCAGACAAAGGACACAAGATTCAAAAACAATAACATTTAAGCACAGAAAAAAAAGAAGAAAAAACAGAAGCCAAACACACAACAACAAAAAACCCCAAACAGGAAAACAGGAAAGAAAAGGAAAAAAAATAAAAAAAAATAAATAAAAATACACCAGTTAGCCAGTACAAATCAAAAGTTCAAAAGAAACACCATTGTCCAAAGAAGATGATCTTCTGTGTGAGGTTAGACAGGGCAACAGAGAGTTCACCAAGACCAGAAGATGTGGGAAACATGTCCAGGAAGGACTCAGGGTCCGGCAGAAGTGCAGTTTCACACAAACACAAAGTGCAGTCAAATGGGTTAAAGTTTATCTTGAATTCCCATTAATGTGATTGAGAAAAGGGCCCCAGATTTCAACAAACTTAAAATGGGTGTCAGCCAAACGATAACGAACCTCTTCAATATACAAACAAGCAATCATCTCACGTAGCCAAACCCTGAACAATGGAGGAGATGGTGATTTCCAGGCTCTGAGAATAAGTCTTTTAGCTACAATCATGCCAAACATTAAGGCTTTCTGAAGAGGACGTCTGAGTGCCAATGAGATTAGGGAGCAGCCTAGCACTGCAAGTACACCATCCGGCTCTAATTTTAAGTCATAAATCTGGTTATATATATTAAATATCTCTGCCCAGAAACTCCTGAGTGTGGGGCAAGACGAGAAAAGGTGACCAAGGGTTCCATCCATTGCTCTGCATCTGTCACACAAAGACGAAATAGACGGAAAAATGCTGCATAGCTTTGTTTTAGAAAAATGCAAACAATGAAGGACCTTGAACTGTATAAGTTGTAGTCTGGCGTTAACAGAAAGCAACATCATTTCTAACTTCTTATTGGTTAGATGTCCTCCAGTCCACCTCCAAAGAGTCCCCCTGCACACCATCTTGATATCATTTTGTGATTAAAAACTCACAAAGACTAGAACCAAAGCTTCCTGAGAATACAGGAGTGACTTGTATGCTTCAGAGCAAGATGCCATGTAAATATATTGCCAGTGTTCACAAAGAATCACAAACTCAGACAGAAAATGTTCTTCAGCCTTTGAATTCTACAATTGCCATACGGTTTGGAACAGTTTGGTTAGGTTATAGTTGCCAGGGACTGAAAAAACTTTACATAATGGTAGCCAACACACACACACACACACACACACACACACACACACACACACACACACACACACACACACACACACACACACACACACACACACACACAGCCCTACAGCTGTAACACCATTTCTAATGAGCACACGATCACTTTCAGATTTATAATATTTGATGTGTCAATAGCTTTGAGTTGGTTTTGGATGAGGTCTCTTTGATACCATTAATAATTAGAAGTAGTGGTGTGGATAATGTTTCAGGAAAATGGAGCTTAGGAGTACGATTCTGGCGTACAAGGCCAGGAGTGGGGAAGAATTGCAGAGTTGCTTCTCCTGGGCTGCTTCTGCAATAGAAAGTGAGCAAATTAGAGGCGTGTGAAACCATGTGTTTTAAAGATATTAGTGTGTAATAGTGATCTTGTTAAGCTTGTAATTATGCCAGTTACACAATTAAATTTCCCAGGACAGCTGGAGAGAGCAAAGGATGGTGTAACGTTACCCCAAAGTTGGACAACATCGGCTGAAGGGGTACAGCAAATGTTCGTGTACCTGAATGTTCACTTATTTGGTGGGATATCGTGTCAGTTGTTGAAAAAAACTATGTAAGAGCCAGAAGTGCAGCCAGACGCTGCTCATTTTACATTTTTGCCTGTTTCTTCAGTTTTTTCCGACAGTAAAGGGTTGTTTTTTTGGAGTGGGGCTCAGCCCAGTAGTTCCAGTGAAAGCAACTTTTAATGCTTCAGCATAACCAGACATTTCGGATGACTTTGTGGGAACAGTTTGGGGATGGCCCCTTCCTGTCCCAACATGGCTGTGCACCAGTGGACAAAGCAAGATCCATGAAGACATGAGTGTGGAAGAACTTGACTGGCCCGAACAGAGTCCTGACCTCAACCCAACAGAACACCTTTGGGAGACTGCGAGCCAGGCATTCTTGTCCAGCCTTGCAAATCCACTTGTGGAAGAATGGTCAAAAATTCCCATAAACACATTTCTAAACCTTGTGGAAAGCTTTTCCAAAATGTTGAAGCTGTTATACACTGCACTGTAAAAAAAAATCCTAATATAAAAGTATTTTACAGTTCTGCTCTTCTAGAATATCATTAAATTCACATAAATAGACTGATTTCACATTTCAAATGTAAATTAACGTAAAATCACTGTAAATGTAATAAAACATAATTTACTTGTTTTTTAAATGTATCTGTCTGTACATATGCATATTTAGATTGAAATACATTCACAAATGTATCATGATCTCACAAATATCTGTCTGTTATTTGAAAGATTGAACTGTTAAATTCAAATGTAATGCTATGGAAAAATATATAAAATGATTCTTATAAACTTTTTTTCACATCAAATAATAATTACTGTTATTGTTACTTAGGGCGATCGTGGCTCAAGAGTTGGCAGTTCGCCTTGTAATCAGAAGGTTGTCGGTTTGAGCCCCAGCTTGGACAGTCTCGGTCATTGTGTCCTTGGGCGAGACACTTCACCTGCCACCTACTGGTGATGGTCAGAGGGGAATTGTAAAGCACTTTGAGGGTCTCGTAAAGCGCTATATGAATGCAATCCATTGTTATTTAAACCAACTGTTAACTGTATATTTCTGTACATTTAAGTATTATGATTCATATTGCCGCATTCACTGACCTTGTTTATAGGTCATTTCATTGTTTAATCACATTAAATTGTTCCTAATTTAATGTTTAAAAGCACTTGAAAAAGGCAAAATCCCATGTAAAATTAGGGCAACAAACCGTATTTTCATTACTGGAAATAACCGTATTTTTATGAGTAAGTTATTTTCTGTTATTTTACGGTATTGTTTTGGTGCCCCAGCTGCCAGAATATTACTGTTTTTTTAAGATGTTTTTTCTAACAGTGTACCATATCCTTCTTAAATACCGAACATTGTCATGTCGCTGTAGAATGTTTTGGTAGCCGTGCTGGTTCAGTCTGCCTTCACTTTTGAATAGTAAAAGTAGTAAAAGTAAATAAATCCTCAACAGTGTCACCAGCAAAGCACCCCCACAGCTCCTCCTCCATGCTTCAAAGGTAGAACTAAAGATCTCAAATTTGGACTCAAGACCAGACCAAAGCACAGATTTCCACTGGTTTAATGTCCATTCCTTGTGATTCTTGGCCCAAACAAATCTCCTCTGCTTGTTGCTTTTCATTAGTCATGGTTTCTTAGCTATTTGACCATAAAGGCCTGATTTACACCTCTGAACAGTTGATGTAGAGATGTGTCTGCTACTGAAACTCTGTGTGGCATTTATCTGAGCTCTAATCTGAGCTGCTGTTAACTTGTGATTTCTGAGGCTGGTGACTAGGATGAATTTATCCGCAGCACCAGAGGTGACTCATTGTCTTGCTTTCCTGGGATGGTTCTCATGTGAGCCAGTTTCATCGTGACTACACCATATGAGGCTCATTGAGAGAAGGCCAAGGGTTTGCAGCGCTGTCAGCAAAGCAAATCTAAAATATAAGACATACTTAGAGTTATTTATCATTTTTTCTTTGCTACATATTTCCATATATCTTGCTTCATATATTTGTATGTGCTTCAATGTAGAAAGTAGTAAAATAAAGAGTCAAAGGTTTGGGGTGTCCAAACCTTTGACTGGTAGTTTACCTGCAAAGGGTGGTCCATCATCAAATTAAACCCTGTACATTAAAAACAGGATGCCACTTAAAATTATATATTTTTGGCAATATAGTGTGTCTTGTAACACTTAGTTGTGTAACTGTTAAATTAGTTTAAAGTTTCAATATCAACATGTGGGTAGAATGAAGAAATGCAGAGGAGCTGCTATGTGATCACTTAATGACCACATGATTTATTTAATAAGCAGTTTGCTTCCTAATTAATGCTCTAATTAGGTTTTCTTCCTCTCAGTGCCACAAATCTTGCTCTCTTTCTATCTCTCACATGTACAGCACACATGAGGTTGACACACAAAAGTAAAACAAACACACCTTGACCTTGACCATCCATAGTGCAGGTATGCCTTCCCTGAGAGCTCAATATTAACCACAAAATCACAAGACCCACACTGCTTTAATGACCACTCCGAATTGGTTAATGACTGTGAGTGGTATGACTATGAGGAGCAGGAGAATAGTCTAGTATAACAGGAAATGCAAGTTCCTGTTCACCCAGTACGGTGCTGAGGAAAGAGGGTGTCAGAGGTCACAGAGACAGCTACAGTGGAGTCAATCACAGATTAACGAGAGAAGCCTACAGAGAGTGTACAGTAGATGGTAAAGGTAATTGGCTATGTATCACAGGCCTTCAAGCTGGCAGTAATTAAACCGTTACTTAAAAAGCCATCACTTGACCCAGCTTTCTCTAACCTCCAACCTACCTGTTATCTCAAAAATTCTTTAGAGTAGTTGTAAAACAGCTTACTGATCATCTGCAGAGGCAGGTTTACTTGAAGAGTCAGGGTCAGTCAGGTTTCAGAGCTCATCACAGCACAGAAACAGCTTTAGTGAAGGTTACAAATGATCTTCTTATGGCCTCTGACAGTGGACTCATCTCTGTGCTTGTCCTGCTAGACCTCAGTGCAGCGTTCGATACTGTCGACCATAATATCCTATTAGAGCGATTAGAACATGCTGTAAGTATTACAGGTACTGTGCTGCAGTGGTTTGTATCATATCTATCTAATAGACTCCAGTTTGTGCATGTAAATGGAGAGTCCTCTTCACACACTGAGGTTAATTGTGGAGTTCCACAGGGTTCAGTGCTAGGACCAATTCTGTTTACATTATACATGCTTCCCTTAGGCAGCATCATTAGAAGGCATAGCATACATGTTTATTGATATGCAGAAGGCATGGCACTTTATCTATCCATGATAACGCACAACAATTAAACTGCAGGAATGTCTGAAAGTCATAAAGACCTCGATGACCTTAAATTCAAATAAAACTAAGGTTATTGTACTTGAACCTAAAAATCTTGCGGTATCTAGCCAGATCACTACTCTGGATGGCACTACCTTGGATTTCAGACACTGTGAGGAATCTTGAAGTTGTTTTTGGCTCGGATATATCATTTAATGCACATACTAAACAAATATTTAGGACTTGTTTCTTGCATTTATGCAATATCATCAAAATTAGAAAAATCCAGTCTCAGAGTGATGAAGAAAAACTAGTCCAGTATGAAAAGCGGGAAAAAAAAGAGAGAATGCTTGGAAACTGCTAACATAATGGACAGGTTTTTGACAGGACTCCCACACAAACGCAAAGCAGGAGATGAAGCATCGCCAAATATGTTTCCAAACCAACTTCCTTCCAAGCCAAAGACTAGAAAATATGATGAAGCATGCCTTCCCTTTGGCTCACCAAATTTGGACAATGGAAGCCGTTCATTAGCCATCTGTTACTGTGGCCATATTACAGTTTTAGTGAACATGGTAATGTAATACATTACTGTAGTCACAATAGTGTGTGATACTCAAATTTTGGTGCTGATCTGTTACCAAATAAATACAGACCTAGCATTGCTGATACCAGCACTCTTCACTTGTAAAACCGGCTAATATAGGGGAGAGCAGTGTGTAATGACTTATCATCATCTTGCCAAATTTGCACACAATTTAATAACCACTGAATCACTGTGATTTTACTCTCCACAATAACTAGTTAACATAACAAAGCAAATCATTTTTTGCAACCTAAGCTCTTCCATTAAACATATTCATCAAACTCTGAATTTTAAGACACTCCGGAAAATGAATTCTGAGTTGAATTACTCTGAGATCAGCAAATCTGAGCTTCCTGGTCCAGAACAGCTTATTCAAGTTAATTTACCTAAGCAAACTATAATTAAGGGTGCTTCAATACTTGAAGTCTCATTAGAATGGTTTTATCTTTGCTTCGTGTTGTCAGCTTTGTGCTCATACATAAAAACTGTGTCTTCATTAAAACTATATGAGAATGAGGAAAACCCTCAGGTGGACCCAGACCCCCTGGACAGAACTCGTAGGTCTCAGCAAAGTCCTTCCAGACAACCAAAGAATATCCAGGTTTCTAATGTAGTGGTGAAAGTAATGTTTCAGTCATGACTCCTGTGGAATCTTCAGTGTTAGTTAATGTTAAACTGATTACCTATAAACTATATGCAGACATTCAAATAACATATTCTTCACAATGACAACGACAAAAACTTCCTCAAACTTGAACCTCCCCAACAAAGGATGTTTCATTTACTTAACTGGCTTAACTTTTGAAATCTGGCAACTACGTCCGTGTTTTACATACAGTTTTGTCTGTTAATAAGTGGCTATGCAGAGACATCTAGTGGATTTTAGAGTAAAGTGCAGCTTAAAAAGAAATGCCACTGCAAAACCTGGGCTGTAGGTGCCCTTCGATGTGTTTGTCCCACTGTGTCCTGAGCTACAAATCTGCTGTATTTCACAGATACCTGCCTATGAATGTCTTTAACTCCCTATACAAAGCGCGTATATCTATGTGTTTCTAGTGTATCATGTCAAGGTGCTGCACAGCTCCACCTCTACTTCTCTAATCCTCTCAGTCTGCACGTCTCTGTGTCTATGTCTCCATCTATCTGCTCAATTATCTGTGTATCTCTCATCAGGTCATCTTTTCTACTGTCTTCTCTGCCTTCAAACACGAGCCCTCCCGCCTTCCCTGCTACCAGTGTCCTTCACAGGTGCATAAACACATGAGAAACTGTATCTCAGCAGTTCAGATTTTCCTTCTGTATTTCTGTAAATGAGTACACTAAACTTGTGGATTCCTACTTTAGAAACAGGACCTCACACAACCTCCCATCTGTCTTTTATAAAGACAAAACTAAGCGAAAATGAAGCAGAACAGTAAAGTGCAGCAATTGGAATATTAACATTATCTGGACATCTTGTTCTCTCCACCTTCCTGCATCTGTCTGTCAGTCTGTCATCTCTCAGTCCTGATAACATCATGTTATCTGCTCTTCAAATTAAAACACCAGCCATATGCCCTTCATCAAGGTACACCGTCATATACCTGCTCAGTGTGTATTTGACCTTTATTAAAAGACAGAATCGTCACTGTCTTGCAACAAAGGTCAGAGGATGGTTCATTGTAAGGGTATTGGCCTTGGGTAAAATAAATAAATAAATAAATGTCACAGAGACAACTCTGTTTTCAGACTTAGAAATAAGAATCCCAACAAGGACCAGCAAGCATTTTTAATATTAAATATGGTCCCAAACCCATCTCAATGAATTGGCTTTGAACAGGCCCTCAAGCTGGCACTTGACTCAGCTGCCTTAACTAAGGTCTAGTAGAGCTCAGTGCAGCATTTGACCATAATAGTTTATTACAGCGATTAGAACATGCCGTAGGTTTAAAGGTACTGCACTGCAGTGGTTTGTATCATGTCTATCTAATAGACTCCAGTTTGGTCATGTAAATGGAGAGTCCTCTTCACACACTAAGAGTTCTGCGCTTGGACCAACTCTGCTTACCTTATACATGTTCCCATCAGAAGGCATAGCATATATTTTTACTACTATGCAGATGATACCCAACTTTATCGCTCCATGAAGCCAGATAACACAAACCAATTAGATAAACTGCAGGAATGTCTTAAAGACCTCAAGACCTGGATGACCTAATAATTTTCTGCTTCTGCTTTTCACATTTATTTTCAGATAAAACTGAGGTTATTGTTCTTGGCTCTAAAAATCATATATAATAATAATAATAATAATAATAATAATAATAATAATAATAATAATAATAATAATAATACCAAGGTAACCTTACAATAGTACAAAAAGTAAATAAATAAATAAAAACAAATAAAAACAAGGTAAATAAAAAAAACAAGCATGAAAGTATAAAAGCTAAACAAGGTAAAAACAGACTAAGATGGAATCATGGGGAAGTATGTGCATCCAAAGTCTTGGGGCAGAACAACTAAAGGCTCAGAGTCCCATGGAAGTCATGGGAGCAGGTGGAACAGACAGAAGGGAAGCTGAAGAAGAGTAGAGTGTACGAGGGGGTGAGTACATATGGAGAAGATCAGATATATAAATATATAAACTGTTTATTTTTGATAAATGATATAGAAGGACTGGATCAGGTTATCCTGATCCCCTCATTAAGCAGCAATAGGTCTAGGCTGCTGGGTGCTTCGTTATGATGCAGTGAGTGTTTCTTCTTCACTCATCTCTTTTTTCGCTCACTAGGTTTCTTGCTGTTAAAAGGGCATATTTTATATACCGGTATTATACTCTTCCTCCAAGGGTGGCTGGCCTCTCCCTTAGAGATAGGGTGAGAAGTTCGGCCATCTGGGAGGGGCTCAGAGTAGCGCCGCTGCTCCTCCACATCGAAAGGAGCCAGTTGAGGTGGTTCAGATATCTGACAAGGATGCCTCCTGGGTGAGGTATTCCAGACATGTCCCACTGGAAGGAGGCCCCGGGACAGACCCAGGACACACGGGAGAGATTCTGTCTCTCGGCTGGCCTGGGAATGGGTGGATGTTCCACCAGACAAGCTGGAGGTGGTCGGGGAGAGGGAGGTCTGGGCTTCCCTGCTTAGGCTGCTGCCCCCACGGTCTTGCCCCGGATAAGTGGAAGAAGATGGATGGATGGATATTAGCTGACCTATTTGGTATATATCAACATGGTGTGCAGTGTGTCCATAAACTGCCAAACAATGTCCTTAAAAATGCTTGCCTGCATGAGGTTGTCTGATTGTTGGGGTTTTCTTTGTGTTATTATAGGTCTTTACCTTACAATATAAAGTACCTGCAATTTTCTGTGATTTGGTGCTGTATAAATAGAACTGGATTTAATTCTCTGCCGCTCCTGGCTTCCTCATGCAGTACATACGTTCCTCTCTTGACCCCCTGTGCTTTCTCTATAATAGGGTGTCACGATGACACAAAGGTCGAGTGCAGTCCTTCTGGCCTTCTCTGTCAACATTCTCAAAACAAAGACTGAATACGTAGTTTTTTCACTGATTATCACCTCTCGTCTTAATTCACCCCGTGGCCCCATGGTTCATCAGTTTTATACTTAAGTAGCTACTACAGCTCTGCACATCACTCTACCTCTCTCGTGACCTCCACAATACATATTGATCATTTGAAACGAATGACTTCTAATTTGAATTTTTTCCTTTGCATCACTTCCTTAATAATAACTTCTTGTAATAACTTCTCATGTCTGATGGGCCAACAAGGAGGTGGATACACCAAAGGGCTCACTGCATTTCTTATGGATTTGAGAATCACCTTTTTGTCATTTTTGTAAATTTAACTAAAATCAGTTCTTTCCTGTGTTGTCTTTCATGTGTCGACACAACACTGGTCCTTCCCTTGGGTTTGGTTTAAGCTTGAAAAATGTATTACATTAAAAGAAAAAACATTCCTCTTAAAATGAAAGTGAAAAAAGCAATTTATGTTGGAAACACCTTCAGAAAGCTTGTAGAACTATTATTATTCAAGATAACTTAAAAAGAAATCTAAGAAATTATTACTCCTGGGGAAATGGGAGGCATTAGAACTAGAATACTTTTAATCTATTAATCCCTAAGGAAATTATGCAGTTATAGTCGCTGCAAGAAAATAACAGCAACAAACTGAACTAAATTAAATAATACAACATATTGTATTACAAAATATAAGAAATAGTTCTAATATATACAAAAAGCTCAATTATAAATATCCAGAATATTACAGAGGTGAATTTTTTTATTTTATTTTTTTTTATTTAGTCCTTTATTTATCCAGGTAAAAAAATCTCATTGAGATTAAAAATCTAATTTCCAAGAGAGACCTGGCATATATAAGGTTTACATTTTACTCTAAAATGTAACATTTTGTTATCTGTTATTTTCACAGTAGAGCAAAAGGGTGTAACTATTTTACTGTGCATTAGATGGTTGAGTTGAACGGGCACAAATGATTTCTTGTGTCGTTCTCGAGACTCTTCCACAGTACTGTAGTCCATGAAGACTTCCACATTCAGCTCGCTGAAGTTTAATTCTTTATCTGACATCCATCTTAAGGTTTTGGGTTTGAATCTTGTACCTTCTCCAAGAACTTCACTTTCCTCACACAGATCCTCACAGTCCTATTGCTGGATACCTAAGGGGTGGTTCAGGGTCACCTGATATAGCCCTAACTATTGCTTTATGAAAAAGGAGAAGTTTTCAAATTGGGCCCTGTCTTGCATTTTACTTAAAGATGCTAGAAATCAAAAGTCTGCGTTCAGAGAATGAAGAGTCCTTTATGAGGACCTCCATGAGTTCTGTGAGATATGATGGAGCCTTATTTGTACTAGTACTGTAACTTCTTTTAAAGCCAGACATGATGAGCAACCCATCAATCTGAGAAAATGAGGCAGACTGCATGCACTCAAAAGCTATTACGATACAGATAATGAAAATACTTTGTTTGAGGGTTCAACAATACACTAACTAATGTCAGGAGATGACTGATTCAAACCTTCAGTACAATGCAAGCAAAACTGGATCTTATAGATACATTAGTCAAAGAACTTGGGTAGTGAAAGGTATGAGGCCATATTTTCAAGACAGACACACATGTCTAATTAAATCTGAGTTGATTTTTCTTTACACTACGTTTCCTTTGTGTGTGTCTGTGAAAGGCTCCATACTGTAAACAAAGGCATCTGTTGTAAAAACCTGCCAAATCAAATATGTGGTAGCACTCGCTGTGGTGACTCCTTTTGAATTAGGGAGTAGCTGAAAGTTGCTTTTTTCTTTTGCACGTGGCGTTTCCAGGTCACACTCTACACCAGTTGATGTCAGTAATGTACCATGGGACAGGTGTCCAGCCTAATGTGAGCCCTGGTACGTGCATGAAATGTGGGGCACATCTGGGCATTGCACTGTGGGGCCCAAGTGGGGCCTCAGTCCACATCTAGAGTGGGAGCATACATGTTGCAGTCCTACAGTGGCCTCACTGTGGGCCCCTCTGCTTAGTGTGGGTCACAGTAAGATCAAGGTTGGGCTGCCCCATGGACTACTCTGTCTCATATATCTGTCACCAGCTCCAAGGAGTATATTTACCGGAGATAACTGCCTTTACACACTAATCATCAAACTTTCCTTTGACAATCAGTGGAAGTTAAGGGTGTCTTACAGACAATCTGCATTGTATTGATCTGTTCAATAAATACATAATCAGTCACACTGCATCATTCCCATCAAATCAGTGGTGAGCAGACCACAATATTGACGAACTATGTCCGATTTTTAATATTAGGACAGTATGAGCCACATATACCGGTCTACCTTTAATATACATAGAATAGAAGAAGAGATATTCATATCATATTCAGTCTATCAAAGGTGAATTATCCATCATAACAAAGACCTTGGGTTTGCCAGATTTGCTTCCAGTTATTACTGGTTATTACTGAAATAAAATAAATATGAAAACCCAACTTCTGATTTATCCTCAGCAGCTGGGTGTGCAGAGCTCAGCTCATTTCAATCACAAACAGCAGCATCTTGATTTACACCAGCCACAGTTTTAATAGAGCTAGCCATGGTCAAATTTAAACTAACCCGATTAATCAACTAAACATTCAATAGCTCCCATTCAGCAGCCAGGCAGAAAGCACACGCACCTTCCCAATATGAATTTTCCGGGAGATTTCTCTATTGATCGACAGACAAATGATTTGTGAGATACATTGTGCGGAAATCAATAGAGAGCCAGTCAATTGCTCATAAGAAGAACTGAAGTGTGGTGACACGAAGGCCAGAAAGTCAAGTTTGCATGTAATCTCACACATGCCCAAATGAAGACATACAGCAGGCGGCATACGTGGGCTAACACATCGAATCGAATCAAACCAGCAACTTTCAGTCACAGACTTGTAAATGTGTACAGCTGTTAGCAGCCAATGAGTTTTAATAACATAAAGAGGCAGAAAGTTTAGGAGACAACAGGGTGGCAAGTGACTTTCACAGCAATGAAAATTGTGTTAAACACACAGTTTCACACATTGCTAGTCAACTATTCTGCTGAAGGTCTACTTTACTGTCTGGCACTGAGGTAGACCTCTGTCTTTGATGTATATGTGTGTTTCAGTACAATGTGCTCTGTTTGCTTCTCTTTGTTGGTGTCCAGTGAAAGAACAGTCAGGTTATAGCAGACGATGTTATGGTCCTGGGACGGTGACCCAGTGTTTTTGTACTTTTACTTTTGATTTCATCATGGTTTGTGACTGTTTGTGTTTTGGGTTTCTGTCCTAGTGTTTCTCTTCCTGAGTTCTGATTTTTAGGTTTTGTTATCTGACCTCCCAGCGTTAATTCGGTGCTCCCTCTGTTCTGTGTCATCCCTACCTGTGTATCCCCTCTACTGTAGTCGGGTCTCTGTGTAAAGCCCGCGTCTCTGAGTCTGTGTCTTTGCTTGTGTTTTGAGTTTCCTGTTTTATTGTGAAAGTCTGTGTCTTATGCCAGTGTTCAGTTTGCGTTGCCCCTGTCTCGTCTTGTCGATCACAATCAGCTGTGCCTCCCTCCTGTGTGTAGTTTCCTCGTTCCCTTCTGTGTATTTATAGTGTGTGTTCACTCATGTTCGTTGCTGGTCCGTCCGTGTTTCTTCCCTGCGTTTCTCCAGAGCCGTCGGTTCAGGTTCGTTTTGTTAGCCATTCCCAGTTTAGGTCACCTTTAGGTTTTGTTTTGTTCACCGTGTTTCTGTTTGTGCCTCCAGTGTATGTTAATAAAGCTCGCTCACATCTAAGCCAGTGCCAGCGTCTGGGTCCTCCCTCACACTCACCACACGTCTGCCACCGCAGACCACAGACGATAAACCAAGCCATAAATGAAAACTGAATTGTCCAATACCTGTCCATACCCAGCCAACCACTACTCTAGTGATGTAAAGAGAGGAACGAGGCTAGGACATCCAACCCACAAATGTTGGAGGGTCTCCTCAGCTTGACCAGAAAACACAGTTAGGCTCTACTCTTTGGTCTATATGTACCACCACCACGCTCCACTGCAGATCTGCACTGCATTTCTCTATGGGAGGTTTGCACAAGGACCTCCAGCTGCCTCTACGAGAAGAACCTGTTGCAAAAGCACCATACCACCTCAATTCTGAAACACCACCTGTCAAAGCTCTGAGAACATATAAGGATTTCTTCAGGGCTTTAGGAAAATCTGTCATCTCTGGTGTTCTCCATCCACCTTTTCTCCCTCTAATGTAGCACTGATGTAAAATGGTGCAAAGGCACTACCCTTCCAATCTTAACACTGCCAGCTTTATCAGTCCAGTTGTTGCTAGGACTACTTGCATGCTTCTAGAAGTTAGATTGAATGAGAGGGTTGTAAAACAGGGGTTCTTCTTCCCAGCTGCAATACAACTCAGACCAGTCTCTTTCAACAATTAACATTTTGGTTCTTGCTTGTCATAACCAAAGTTTCCAACCCTACCCTACGTTGCGCGTTTCAGACCACATCTGTGGTTTGCAGTATAAGAAACACTGAGCAGTCGGAAGACGATAAGGTGTAATGCAACTCCCTATATCAGTCAGTCCCTGTCCGCCTTCAGACAGAGATTAGAACAGTACTGAAGATTTGAGCCAGTGGTAACTGCTCCTGAAAAGGTAACCAGTTTCTGCTGTATTTACTGTGCCAGTAGATAATGAGGCTCAACAACCATCTGCCTCTGTAGGTAGATAGGTGTCCATCTAGACAATTGGGCACTAACTGGCTATACCAGTGGTCCTCAAACTGTGGTACGCGTACCAATAGTGGTACTTGGGCTCTCTCTGGTGATATGCGGGAAATCTACAATTTTTTAAAAAGATTTAATAATGTACCATTGTGGACGTCTGCAAAGACGACACAAGAGTTCCCGAGGCTCTTGTGGGAGCCTGGGTCAACCAGAAAATGCCTCCCCAAGGATAAGTCCTGTATGAAGAGCAGCTTTTCCTTATCGCCAGCGGTCGCCACCACTATGGAGCGCTGGTGGGCTTGTTTCCCTGGGCCTTAAAACTGCAAAGGCGGCATGGCGTTGTCACGTTGATGGTAAAAACACGCCCTTTTCCACTGTGCTGCCGTGCCACGATCCCAGCCACCATCAATGAGTCGGAGGCCCCCAGGAGAATTGGTGGGGGCGCGGGAGATGCCGTCAGTGAGTCGGGAACTATCGCCTGGATGCTGAAGCTCCTGGTAGCCAGGAGAATGCGATTCGCTTCTCCTGCGAGTGAGCGGTAATCCTTTGCGGCCAGCAGCGGGGAGTTGGCGAGGTCTCATCCAGCTTGGGCTTGAAAAAGTTCTGTGCTGGGTTGGTTGTCATTGGAAAGCTTAAAATTATGATGCTTACCTTTTTTTTTTTTTCTAAATTAAAAAAGTATGTAGTTGGGGCAACAACGCCACCAATGGAAGATATGCTGTTTCTAACTAAAACACCCTTTGCTTTTTCTTAAAGCTAAATACTTAAAGCCTTCTCGCCCTCCTCCCTAGTTTAGGTATGTTCTCCTTCCCACTGTTGATCTCATCCTCATCCTCAAAAAAATGTCCCTTTCTGTAGCCGAGTGGTAAATTAATAATAATGTTTTCCACTTCAGTTAACCAAACATCCATTTAAGTGGTCTTAAAATGTCGTTTCTTTGTTTCCATGTATGTTAAGACAACAATGTTATTGAGTAATTTAATGTTATTGCTTGTGCTATTTCTTTTGTTATCTGTTGTGTGCACTTGAAGCTGTTAATTTTATTGGTTTGTGTAGTTGCATATTGTTTTTTGAACGGCCATTTTCTGCATGCGAGGGATAAGTTGCGAGATCGTCTGTGTGCTCCAGTATTCCTGTGAGCTGAGATTGCTGTGGAATATCAGTGTTTATAGAAAATGTATATAACACTTCCACATTTTTTAAAGGAGCCTTGTGTGATTTAGCTCTTTGTATTTGGTTCTGCACAGACAGAGGCCACTGCCGTATTTTTGTGTTTTCTATTTTATTTCATTTCCTTTATTCCTCGTATTGTACTGGCACAGCTTGTTTTTTAATCGTTTATTCTGTTACTTTGCCACCTTACCTCTCATGCTGTTGATGTTCAGTACAAGTCCATATGGCTGCTGTTCGACAAAAGTAAAGGTCGATAGACATTTTTTGTTTATTCAGTTGCCATTGACAATAAAAGCTGCACATTACCCCAGTAACTGTGTCCTGTGTGGCTAACCATTTCCCAGGCTACATTCACCTGTATACTGTTCCTTTCTGCAGCATATAGATTGAGTTTTCCCCATTTCCCACCACTTAGTAAGTGACTTAAAGTGATTTTTCCTCCAAAAAAGACTAAAATCTTGACAAAAAATCCTGTCATGAACCAATTGAATATTAAATTGTCAGTAGAGATGTATTAGAGATATCTACTACACTGCGTGATGATCTGAGAAGCCAACAGATGATACTCTTGACCCAATCATATGATTGTTGGGTTTTTCTCTGTATGTATTATTGTATAGTCTACCTTACAATATAAAGTGCCTTGAAGCGACTGTTGTTATGATCTGGTGCTATATAAATAAAATTGAATTGAATTAATCAACCTCTTGTTAATTAGACTAACCTGGCCACCTTTACACCTTGACTGATGTCTAAATGTGTGAAGGAACGTGGGTGGGTTTCCTCTGTGTCAACTACAAAGTCTGAAGTGCAGTTCCAGTCCCCGCCTACTATTATAAAAGAGCTGAACTGCTTGAGTTTACTGTTTAACTTTTTAAAAAGTCTGAGACAGTGACAGAATCAACATGCCATAATGAGCATATAAAAACAAAGGGTACATCCTGTACTAAATCCTGCCTTCCTTTAATTCAGAATGAATAAGTTTACATATAAGAACAGCAACACTTTTGTACCATTACCTAAAAAAACACAGACCCTTAACAAGCCATTTCTCATTCACCAATATTACCAACAGAGCTGTTTGTTTCTTGTTTTTTATCAACTCAGTTACGATTCCCTGCTTAATTTGATTTCTTCCTCCATTCATATTTAATGTTCCTATTCACATGCCGTCCATAAGGAGTAGCAAGAAGGCAAGAGACAGAATAATAAATCAGTTCCAAGAGAAAGAGAGCCTCTGTGTATCCCCCATGTTTTATTGTTGTGCTTTTAAAGAGGTTTTCCTCTTTTTATTTCCTTCCTTAGTTTCATCAGCATCCTTTTAACCAAAATATGTTTCCTAAGCAGCTCGCACACTACCTTCCTTCTGATTTTCAATATTGAGTTAATGAGCCTACATCAGGAAAGAAGCCTGCAACTTTAACACTCAGTCTGCCAAATGTATAATCCAGAAATGTATTGATCTCTTTTAATGAGTAATACTGTTTATCATCCTGTGACACAATACCTAAAAATTGAGACAGGGTGTCATCATCTATTACTTGTTCCTCTTCACTCTCATTTTCACTCTGTGCCACCGGAGCTGGTCCTGCTGGCTTACCTGCAGCAGAATCACTCCCATCCTGCTTTGTTTATTGTTTCTATGGTTATTTAGATCCTTTTTTATCAGTTTAATTTTCATTACATTCAGACACAACTGCGGTTATTGTAGCCCTCCCACAAACTCTAAGAAACATGGTGTCTAACCAGATTCTGATTAGCTTGGCATTCAGTAATGCTGTGAAGAGTTATGGGGTCGTGTTTGACCAACATGTGTCCTTCAATGTGCATATCAAACAAATATGCAAGTGGGCTTTCCTGTATTTGCACAATATCTCTAAAATTAGAAACACTCTGTCTTGGGGTGACACTAAACTAGTTCATGCATTTATAACTTCCAGGCTGGACGACTGTAATTCATTATTATCAGAACGTCCTAAAAAGTCCCTGAAAACCTTTCAGTTAATCCAAAGTGCTGCAACAAGAGTCCTGACAGGGACTAGAAAGAGAGAGCAGATTTCTCCTACATTGGCTCTCTGTTAAATCCAGAATCTAATTTAAAAATCTTTCCTTACATATTATCTTAAAAAAAAAAATCATAGTACTGTAGCAGTGCACCTTGCTCTCAGTAATTTGCTGACGAGTAGTACCCCATGGCTTTTAACAATAATGAACTGGGCAGTGGTGCTTTAGCACATCCTGCTGGCTATACGTGGTTACATTTTTTTTACTATAAACTTTTTAGTACATCCAGTTGCAAGATACAACTTGTAACATTTAATTATGCTTTGGCCTGACAACCTTTTCTTTAGAATGACTCTGTCTTTAAAACAGACAATGAGCAAATCAAGACAGTGAAGAGAAAAGAAGACAGAGGAAGAGACGAATCACAGAGAAGGAAACAGGAAAGGGGACAGAGCAATGGGAGGAGAGAGTGGTTAAAGGACATACTCCCAGCGGTCACTTTGGGTGATGGAGCATGACTGACCTTGACTCGGAAATACACACACACACACACACACACACACACACGCACACACACACACACACACACACACACACACACACACACACACACACACACACACACGCACACACACACACACACACGCAGGGTTGGCAGGGTGCTTCTGAGACAGGTAGGATGTTTTTGTAATCTCCACCAATCAGCTGCCTGCTAGTCTGTGTAATAAATAGGGTGTGGTGAGAGGGCAAGCAAATGAAACAAAGAGTGCGAGAGAAAGAGAGAGAGAGAGATTTGCTCTAGTTGTTTTAAATTACAGCCTGCCTTCTGTGAATAACCCTTCACCTACACAAGCGTGCCCAGCAGCCTTGGCTGGGATCTGTGAGACAGAAACATGGAGGACAGCAGGGTCCTGCTAGCTGACCAACCTTGTTATTAAGTCAGTGTGGCCAAACACAACCAAGCAGCAACATGAATTAAAGTGGCCCCCACAGCAGCCTGTCACTGGGCTGGCTGTTTCACTCCAGGACCACAACAGATGTCATCTTGATGTGTTTTTACCTTGAAATAGGTGAATAACAAATAGTTATTTCCAGGAGCACTCTGGGATTGCACATACATATACATGATACCTGGGAGTCATGGGGTTTGACTTCCATTACCGAAGAGTTAAATGGGTTCTGTTCAGACCGCCCTCGGAAGCAGCTGTTAAACCAACCAATCTGTAAACTTCAGCCTCCAACTTTATATTTCCTGAATAAACAGTAAATCATGCAACTTTGTTATGTAACTGTTTCAACATCAGGTGTAAAGAAGGTTTGCTCATTGCAGATTTAACCATTATTGCACAGGACAAGGAGCAGAAAAGAATGCGTTTCAGAGCCCAGCAGAGCACATGCCGGTCCTAAATGAAAGTGTCATGGTCCTGGGTCTTTGAGCCAGTTTTTGAGTTAGTCATAGACTTCTGGTTTGTTCTTTTCATTGGAAATTATATGTAACTTATGTTCTGGTGCTGTATTAGCTTTCTGTATTAGTTATTCTTGAGCTGTGTTTTTCCTAGTGCCTCTGAGTTTTCATTATTTGAATATTGAGTTTTGCTTCCTTTGTCTTTTAGCTGCGATTCAGTTCAGCTGTATGTATCATCCTCCTCTTTATATATAGTCTGCATCTCCCTCATGGTGTGTATGTTTCTATTTAGTCCTCAGTCTATTTTAACAGTTTGGTTAGCCTCTCGGTTACTGTTCTTTTTTCCCCCCCTCAGCATTAATAAAGCTGTGATTGAATTGGTTTAATTCTGCCTATCGAGTTCTGCATTCTTGGCCCACATTGCGTTTATCATACACCTGTTTCAGTGCTTTAAGATAGAGGTCTTCACTGTAGAAACACATTTAGAACTGACGTTGCTTTAAAGAATAAATGATAAAAAAATTCCATAATTTAGAAGCAATCACTGCAAAGACATCATTTCTGTGGCGCTTTATTGTCAAGCTGATACGATATGAAGGACAGTAACATTTAATAAGACTTGAATAAAAAACAGTTTCATTTACACAAGTTCAAGTTCAAATTAGTTCCTATAACACCATATTTGTTCCTAATATTAAAATTCAGTGTATCAGTCAGGTATGCCCACTTAGCTTAAACAAATTCCTTCTGCATGTGGTTGCCAGCCAGTCATGGAAACACAGTTAATATAACAATCATAAATGGTCTGGTTCCAGACCACATATACGAAGCTTGTGAAAAGCCTCTTTCAGCCATTCATGCAAGCACTTCTCCCTCGATGTCTAAGTGCTTTCCATTGCATCGGGAAACTCTGGGTTTAATATACTGAGCACAGATAATTTGACAAGCAGACTGGAGCAGCCAGGGATCAAATCACCAACCTGCTTAGTAGATGACTTGCTCTACCCAGCAAAAAAAAAAGCTAATAATTCTCATTACAAATGAGACTTGCAAACTACAAACTTGATCTACTGTAAAAATTAAATAAATAATGGAACTCTTAAAACCCCACAGACAACAATATTCTTTTACATTCTTGCTAGTTTCAATACTGCTCTTGACCTGTAATGCTGACCTACAACATGGGAACAGCAGAGTCTGGGCACTTGTCCCAGATATTGCATTGCCCCGATGCATGTGAGTTTTTGGATAGCAGTCAGTATCCAGGGTGCCTTGTGTGCCAGTGTAATGCTGTGGGTTCAAGTGCAACCTTCAGCCCCCAACTGGATGTCATTCCCACTCTGCTTGCTGGGCTTCAGCATAGCTAACCTCTGCCTTCGGTGGGGCTACAGGGTCAATATGGTGTTTTACCAACAGGAAAGTGATTCTCCGCAGCTGTCAACATCTATCAACCTCAATCAACCACACACACGCAAACATGCACAGGTAAGCCACTCAGCCGTACTCACACAGCCACGGGAACACAAACACACTGGGGTCAGCCACTCATAAAGCTGTAAACAACAGAAAATGGTGTGTGGCTGAAAAAGTGTCAGCTCAATTGGATTCTGCAAACACTGCTCTGTTTTTCCCAGCTCCTTTATTTTCTCTGTCCATGTTGATATGTCTTCTATCTTCTCTGCTCGCCTCGAGGTTTTTACTCCATCTAAAGGCTATCTGAGTGGCTGATGCTTATGGCTCTGTATTTTCCCCCCTTTTACTCACCAGTTGGGTCCCTCAGAGTTGAACCATTTTCTCTCTTATCTGTGTTGAGAGGGTGAATGGTTCAACAAGACCAAAATTGACCAAGCATTTTGAATTATTTCCTAACTGGCTGGAATACCACATATTTTAAAATCAATCAAACTCTTTTTCTGTATTTTATATGGGTTAGAGACGTACAACTATGCTCTACAGATGGGTGATTCCTAATATGGATGAAACGCAATAAGTAAAACAACTGCAAAATAAAAAAGAGATTAAAGACAATTTCAAGTAAAACAAAGGTGGAATAAAAAAATTATAATATGTATTTAATTAAAAAACGGACTGAACGTCAAGAAAGGAATTATCTATTTATTTTGCTTTTTGTTCTTGACAAAGTTCGAGATGAAAAGTTGAGATGGCTTGGTCTGGTTTTGCAGAGCGGTGGTAGTGCGGATATCGGAGAAAAGGATGCCGACCGGGGTTGCCAGGCAGGAGGAAAAGTGGAAGACTTCAGAGAAGATTAATGGACGCAGTGAAGGAGGACATGCAGACGGTTGGTGTGTCAAAGTAGGATTGTAGGGATAGGGTGAGATGGAGGCAGATGATACACTACAGCGACCCCTAATGGGAGCAGCTGAAAGAAAAAGACTTCTAAACCATTGTCTGAGAGCAATGAATGAGTGGTCCCTACCACTTTCGAAACAAATATATATCTTTGCATGTAATGGAGATAAGTAAGACATATGCAGTTCTAGAGCGAGAACAAGCTAATACTTAATATAGTAATAAACTTTACATTCAAATGAATATGAAGTGCAGGTGTGTTCTATTGAATTTGAACGTGGCCATGTATTTAGAGTGCATACTGTCTCCAGAGAAAAGTTATTCAGTATGTTTGAATTTTGTGTGCAGGGCTTCTGTAAAATTATTAACTGTGAGATATGTACAACAGGTCTCCCAGTATATTCATTTTTATCAGAAGTGTTCATGTGACATATGGATCTGACATTTTATTGGCATAGTGTACAGTTTACTGTATTTGTATGCGTGTGTCTATATATTCATTTTCGCAGGGTCGATATAAGGTTTAGATCCGTGTTGTCTAATGGGATGAATTGTACTGTGTGTGCGAGAGCGTTGTGATTTAGACGTTCAGCTCTATATTCTCTCTGCCATCTTCATTGTTTTATCTCCCGCACACATATACGCACACCTGACAGGCCCATCCGAGCTAATAGATAGTATTTTAAATCATATTACCTCCATTACAAACTGTTTTATTGTCCCCCCATATCTGTCAACCCACTGAGTCACTATGGTATGTGTGTGTGGGTGTGTGTTTGTGGGTGCATGTGAAGAAAGACATCAAGAAACCAAGCTTTCTCCTCTGATCTGATGGTATCTGTTTAGGGGAATTGAAGTCAGCCTGCAGGAGAATGTTGGAGGAGATTGAGCTGTAGGACATAGATCAGAGAGAAAGAAGAAAAGGACAAAGGCATAACAACACAGCGAGGGACAGTAAGAGAGTGAGGACAGGAACAAAGACTAACTGATGGTGTAGTCAATGGTCCTGACCCCACTTTGTCAGAATTGTGTGTGTGAGAGAGAGATAATGAGGAAGAAAGATGGCATGTTTGGCATCATCTGAATCAAAGATCACAGAAGGGTTAGAGATGGGTAAAAGGCTGGAAAAGCTCTCATTATTAACTGGCCAATTGTTGTTACAAAAACAAACAAAAACCCCACATCTGCTTTGAGGTTTAAAACTCTTATTTTTATTTCAGTGAATAAAATTAAAATTTTTAGTGGATTATCAGCTGGGACAGTCAAGGACCTCTCAAATTTATTTCATATTACTTTCCTAATTATTTTGATTATTGTAATTATTAATTCATGGATTATATGCAAAAGACTTTCTTACTGACATCACATCCTCTTTTGCTACACTTCAGCGCTGGCCCTGTTCACTTCCACTACTACAGTCAGTCTACAAACCAAAGGTTTCATACTCACCCTGCTCACTTGCCTGCCCTCCTGCCCATCGTGACTCTCCAGGATCCCCCCTCTGGACCTCCTGGAACAGGACCATCTCCTCCCATCATGGCCACCCTCTCCAGGACTAATCAGTCTCAACCTGCATGTACGCTCACCCCACTGCAGTACGTACTTACCTCTAGCCATTCTCTCGCCTTCCTGCCAAGTGACCTCTCTCTCCTCCCCGTTCTGTCGCTCTCGTTGTGCTCCCCATCTTCAAACGTTTCTCCGCCCTCAACCTTCCCCGGCTGTGGGTCCCCTGTTTAGTTTTTAGTCCCCTGAGTTCATGTTTTTGTAAATAAACCTTTAAATAGTTTACACATGTATTGAGTGTGCTTTTAGGTCCAAACCTCGCACGATCCTCCAGTTCTTGACAGCAGACGCACACGTGGAACGCTAAAAAGAGTTCTAGAGTGGCAGAAAAACATTTACAGGTTGGTTTCTAACTTTTTAATCCGATTTCTTTTTTTTCAGTTGCATTAATTCTAGAGCACCTTATAAGTTAACTGTAAATTCAGACATGTGTGGTTATGATGAAAAGAATAAGACCAAACAAAACAAGGCAAACAGTTTTTAAAGGTAAAATATAAAGGTAAAATAAAAATTAGTAAAAAGCGGCCAGTTATACTCTGGACCCCACAGGATTCAAGCCATGAAACGCCACTGGAACCTTTCAAAATCTGCACACAAAGACTGCACTGGGTATCCTTTTCTGGGCAGAGCATACTGTAAGGTTTCCAGAAAGGGACCCCAATACAAGACTCTAAGGGAGACTAGGTAAACAAAAAAAGTTTTTATTTAGGTAGAAGACTAATTTTCAGAAGTTAAAAAATGTCCTCCAAAAACCCCCGACTAAAATCTAAGACATTACTAGGACCAGGAAGACAGAGGCTATTTATATATTTAAAAATCCCAAAAACAAATAAAATCCCCTTTCTTGTCCCTGTGGGGGTCTTTTATCCTTCAAGTGTGGGTCCTCTTACTAGTGGCCTGCAGGGGAGGATCTAGAGAAATTTTCTTAGGGTGGCAAAGAAACCAAATGGGGCGGCAAAATCAAAGCCTTTTTTTTTTCCAAACACATGCAGGCGGTTACATATGGTTAAAATGATTCAAATGCAGTAAGTATACTGCTTTTCATATAAATATAGTCTATAACGTAATTATTTTCTGTAGCCCACATAATTACACACTTTAGTTACATAAAGCATGTGATGCTATGTACTGTATATCCTGTATAATAAATAAATATGTAGCCCAACAAGTATAAAATCCAGAAAGCTACACAACATGGGGCGGTTCATTTACAAACACAAGTCTAACTTAAGTTTCACACTGTTAGAAAACAATCACATTGTTACAGCTTAAATTACACAAAATGTCAGAAATCTGCACAGTCATCAGCAAAAATGTAAACAAATTTTTCACGATTTGTTGCATTAACCCTCTGAGGTCCAAAATATAACTGCCCGTTTTTGACTCCTTTTGAGTTTACGTTTGTATTTCACCTTCAAATGGCTTCATTTTATTTTCCCCCTTGCTTTACTTGGTATCATTCTTTTCAGTTCAGCCTCACATGTCTGAATGTAGTTGTTTTTCACTGACATACTGTATTAATATTACTGATCTGAAATCACACAAAAAAACTTAAAATCCTAGTAGTATCTTTTTTTTACTGTAAAAAAAAACACAGACATGTTGAGTAAATTATTTTTATAACTTGAAATGCAAATATAAATTGTACATTTTGAAAACTTATGCAACAATTTATCTAAAAATGCAGCCAATGTTTTTAAATTTTGTACAGCCATTTAAAAATATTACTCTAACCAAAATGAATGAACAATAAGGTGCCGCAATAATATGCCTCACAAATTGTGTGCCAGAAAAAAAAAAGTTTGTCCACCACAAGATAAGATAAGATAAGATAAAACTTTATTAATCCCTCGGGTGGGTTCCTGCAGGCCTGACAACAGGAGGTGTATCACTCCACTGGACAGTGTTTACATTGCAATGTGCCTTTGTGATATTCATTAGTGCCCTCCCTGACACACAAAACAAAACAACGACTACACAACAGACTAATTACAGAAGACAACACAGCACACTAACTATACACTCCACGCCAAACGTCGCAAATCTCCCACATCTAAAAACTCTCTCTCTCTCTCTCGCTCTGTCTCGCTGCCGTTACTATCTCTTCCAAAACGCCCCCCTCTTCCTAAACAACCAAATCCCACGTGTTGACTCCCCCCCCCCCGAGCTCTGGATTTACTGGCCTGTAATTAAAATTTAAAAACCGGTGTACACTTTGAAGTCCGAACTTTCAACACGGGCTGAAAGATTCAGCGTGGTTGCAGCTTGTTGCCTTGTCAGCTTAAATCAGTCATGTGATTTGGAGGTCTGCGGACCCCACGGGTTAATAACACTCACCTTCATTCCATTTCCAGAGTGTAACAACCACCTGTGTGAAATCTGAAATTCCCATGGTGTTGCACAAAATGTGCTCTGGCACAATCATAAGCATCGCTTGTTACTGAAAACAAGGAAAAAGCCCGCCTGTGCTATGGGCTGAACCATTTGTCAATGGTGGAGGGGGGTGACACTATACAATATATTCAGTTTTAGCATTTATATTCACTGTTAACTGTAACTATGCTCAAAGTGTTAATGCTATCTTACTTTAATAAACAACACTGTCACTGTCATATGCAAAACTAGGCTGGCACTTGGTGTGGCAAGAGATCATTTTAGGGTGGCACCTGTCACCTCATGCCACCCTTCTAGATCCGCCCCTGGTGGCCTGGGGGCTTGAGGTTTCTGCGCACTATCCTCCTAGGAACTATTTGCTGTTCCTAGGACTGTGCTCTTCTGGACAGAGATCTTGATGTGGTTCTTGGGATCTGCTGGAGTCCCTCGCATAGCCTCAACCACCCAGGATATACTTGGCAGAGATGTTCTTGTATACTATGCCAGCCACTTGGTAATAGAGTTCCATGTATGCTCTGCCTGTCAGCAACTTGCATCCTGCTGTTATGTTAATGTTGCATCCACATCTTCAAGTAGACCTCCAGTGGGTACATCACGTAGTCTTGGTAATTGGCCATGGAGGGTCAAGGTTTCCAGCTTTGCTATGATCCTATCTTTCATGTTAGCTGCTCTTGCATTTAACACACCTTCAGTTGTACTTGGGGCTTGCGACCCAATCTTTGGTAGGGGTGATGATATAGTCCCCCTGACCTGACGTATTGCCTCCCCCTTGCTAGATTTTGTGTTGTACTTCATCAAGCTCCAGTTGCGACAGCAGTTGCCTCTTCTAAATGTTGGAACATTGAGTTAGTAGTTGTTTTGCTATCAGTCTAGACGATGGGAAAGATTCAGTAGGTCCCACATCCTCTCCATGCAAGCCCGTCTGGTTGGGTTACTTGCATAGTAGCATTCCATTGCCCTGTTCACAGCCCTTGCCCATTTGTGCCTTCTTTTTCCAGTAGCCCACATCAGTGTGTCCCCAAAACCTGACATGGACCTTGTTAATCAGGGAGACATCCGAGCTGGTGTGGCTTCAGTTATCTCTTTCTTCCTCATATTTGAAGTAGGCTTGATTAGCATAGGGGACCTAGCCTGGGGACCCTTACTGCATACAGACACCCTGGACAGGAGCAGAACCCCCAAAAGATTATCATAATAAGCTGAGATCTGGTGTAAGAAAACACTGAGACTACTAATAATAAACTAATAAATACATGGGTGGTCTCAAAACAGTCTAATAATTCTAACAGAAGTCAGAATGTGAGAATAATTACAGAAGCAATAACAAAATTCATCCTACAATAGTTGGCAAAAGTTCTAGAATAATATTAAAAAACAAACTAAAAACTAAATAAGAACCTGAGAAAATAAACCATTAAAACTCCAAAAACCCATGACAAAAAAGAAACAAGAAGTCGAGTGATTCCCATATACATTAATATTATGCTCAAGTTAAACCACGAAATTTATGTTTTTACAGTCTGGTACACAAAACAGTTTTGTTCTCTATGGCCAGTTTTCTCCTGTATAACAACTGTATTCTGAATTCTTTCTTTTGGATCTTAATATAAGAGTTTGGGTGTGGCTTTCCCTAGATAGCAAATGAAGTGTGTTCATATCTCAACTCTTTTCTTCCACCTAAGTGTTAATATTTTATTTCATTTTCATTAGAAACAAGGAGCATGGGATCTCACTGTACTCTAACCTTACTGCACAAGGAGAGTAATTCTGATTGGTTCACTTCCAAGCTCAATTAATTCGTCCTGTTTGGATCCCATATCTTCTACATAGGCTAGAGCCTGTAGTAAAATACTTAAGTTATGTTTTAAAACAGTTCATACAATGCAGGAAGACTATGTTGATTATATTTTTAAATATTTTTGATTCAGACAAAATGTATTAATTTCAAATGCCATCACTATTCTACCTACATTCAAAGGAGAATGGTAAATGTAAGTGTAGCATCTTAGAATAATATGAAATAATAATTTCTCCAAACAAAGCTGATCGTAACAGCAAATCCTTTTAGTGGGGCTTTTCCACTCGGTAGATGGGGAAGGTTTATGATCATCATTTACACAACCAGATGTCCCTGGATGTGAGGTGTGGAGTAAGTAAGAACAAACCTCTTTAGTGGCTTTTAGAAGCTGTTTTGGTTGTTTGAGTAATCTCAGAAGGTGAGAAGAACTGATCCTAATATTTCAGACTGTGCGATAACTAGCTTCAGTACTGACTGACTGACTGACTTGTTAGCTACTGAAAAAAATGTAGTTACAGAAACATACATAATGCAGTAAACAGAAACATACTAAATGTAGTTACATAAACGTAATATAGAAATTATTGCTAATCTTCAAATTAGGCAATAAAGATTCTGTCAAAAGTCAAACCAGTTATTGTTATTATTCCTGTGTGTGTGTGTGTGTGTGTGTGTGTGTGTGTGTGTGTGTGTGTGTGTGTTGTTTCACTGCTGGAGGTTACAGGGTAGAACACTCATTTAACCAGTGCATCCAGTACATATGACTGGGAATGGCCTCTCAACATGGAGATGGAGAATGCATCGGTGTGATGATGCATGAAGCTGCCATGCAGAACACACTCTGGTGGGACGCACACACACGCACACACACACACACACACACACGCTCTGATACACATACTCACGTTAGACTCACTTCATCCAGAACATTTTCTGATGGCTTTATCATTCTCCCTGCTCCCAAACACCCTACTTGTCTTTCTGTGTGTGTATGTCTGTGTAATATAGAAAAATATTCATGGAGAATATTCAGATTTATAGTTGGGTTATTAATTGCAGCGGCGCTTTAAGTTATTACTATTTTATGGGGCGGAAAGATAATAACCTAATAAGTTTCCCCTTGTGTGTGTGAGAGTAAAGTGTGTGTACGTGCGTGCCAGCGCTTTGCATGAGAGGTCAGTGAGGTCAGTGTGTTTGTATTGTTTCCAGTCTAAAAATGCAGTATGAGGTCCAGAGAAGCTGAACAAATCCAGGAGCTTATCATTACCTGCAGCATTTGTTTGACTTATTCTGTCACAGATGGCAACTATTAGTTCAGTCCAGACAGTTCCAAAGGGTAATACCATTTATTCTGAGTATAAGTGATCGTCAGTGTGATTGTGCAGTGCTCCAATCAGCAGCTGTGAATGTAAACAAGTCTTCTGTATAGACTGTCACCCAGAGTGAAGGAATTATTAATGGAGGGAATTATTTTATAAGAAAGTTGCATGAAAGGGTCTTTATTCCGTACACATATATGTGTATATAAACACATTTAGATGATACGCGCCCATCACTCCAACACTCCAGGCAGTAACACACGTTCCAGCTGTGTATTCAAGCTCTAACCCTAACCTTAACCACAAGCTTAATGGTGTTAGAAAGTGTTTTCCAGTAAATGTACATGTGCAGATTGAGTCCAAACGGTTCTCACGTTTCCGCTTTTTTTCTGAACACGTAACATAGGAACATGTTAGGTGGCCGAAACCGAAACGTACCGACGATTTTTTTCCACGAAGCATAATTTGTTATGGTTTGGGAGTGAAAACGTGTTGTTTAAGTGGTACAAAGTACGTGAAATGCTGAAACCTGACGATTTCGTTTTTGCAAATAGGATTAATTTAAAATTGGGAAAGTGTAAACAAAACATCTGAAAAGTTGCACAATGCTAAAAACCACTTGGGGCAACATCTGACAAACAGTTATGTTAATTGGCCAAAATGTCACTAATAATAATGGACTGCATTTACATAGCGCTTTTTTAGGCACCCAAAGCACTTTACAATTCACACACTGGTGCAGGCGAACCACAGTTGTAGCCACAGCTGCCCTGGGGCAGACTGACAGAGGCGAGGCTGCCATATCGCACCATCGGCCCCTCTGGCCATCACCAGTAGGCGGTAGGTTAAAGTGTCTTGCCCAAGGACACAACAACCAGAATAGAGAGAGCTGGGGATCGAACCGGTAACTTTCTGGTTACAGATGAGCTTCCCAACCCCCTGAACCACAGTCGCCCCAAATGACACCGAGTATAGAAAGATCATCTGTTAGAGGCTCTCAGAGTTGGGGAGGATTACCCCAGTCTGTGGACAGTGTTGGGGAGTAACGGAATACATGTACCGCCGTTACGTATTTAAAATACAAAATATGAGTAACTGTATTCCGTTACAGTTACCGTTTAAAAAGGTGGTATTCAGAATACAGTTACTTTGTTGAAATAAATGGATTACACTGCGGTACTTTCCTGTTTCATATTGTGGCGGGTCAGGACTGTTTGGGTTTTGTTTGACAGCTACGTTCTGTTGTTCCAGGCGGCAGCGTTACGGTTGCCATGGTTACAGGGCGACGCTCTCTCTCTCTGCGACTGTGTGTTTCCTGGGTGAGAGAGCGCCTTTTTGTTGTTGTTGTTGTTGTTGTTGTGCTAAGCTAACAGGCAGAATGCTACAGGTATAGCTCTAAAGAATGTAGCATCATGGGCAGTGTAGTCCGTGTTGCAGGGAGAATGGACTGCCATACACGTTATGTGTCTGTGAGCGCGAGGAGGGAGAAAAAGGCGAGTGGAAAGGTACGAGTTGTCATCGAGGAGAAACGGGAGCTGGAAGCATGTAAATATAATAATAACCACTGCAGCCAAGAAGAGAGCCTGACGAGCCCAGCTGTAAGTAAGCTTTTAAGACTCGACTGTACACCGTGTTCCTGTTTTCCTCCGAAAACAATAAGTTCCGTTGGAGCAGTCTTTCAACGCCTCTCTCTGTCTCTCGCAAGAAAAGTTGACCCACACAACAAAGTAAAGCTATTTTTCGGCTACGAGCCGACAGGGACCCCGCCGTATTAGCCAGAGGTCCCTTTACTACAGTTCGGAGTCGCGGACCTTCAGTAATAGTAATAAATCACACAGCAATAGTACATTCACGTTGTTGTAAAAAACATGGTAATATATTAAGTAATCCAAAGTATTCAGAATACGTTACTGTCATTGAGTAACGTAACGGAATACGTTACAGAATACATTTTGGGGCATGTATTCTGTATTCTGTAATGGAATACATTTTAAAAGTAACCTTCCCAACACTGTCTGTGGAAGACAGTGTTGGTAAATGTTTATCAAACAGCAGTTTATGACTAAGGCCTGATTTAGATTTCGGAAGTGAATCTTTGTAGGGCCAACAACGTAACCTTGTGAGTGGCTGACATCGTTGGGGCATTTTGTGTTAGTTGGCAATTACTGAAAAAGTTATTTATATGGCGGATATCTGAGATTTATTTCTATTTAGACAGACAATTGTTGTGCTTAATGGTTTATAAAACTTTGTAGCATAATAACATTAGCAATTCATGTTAGAAACACTAAACTAGGATAGACAGTGGGAAGATCAAGCTAGCTGTTTTTTCCTGCTTCCAGTATTTTTACTAAGCTAAGCTAGCCAAGCTCTGACTTCAGCCTTGTAGTCTTAACACATTGTGAAAATGAAAAACCTTTTTTCTTTTTAAACTGTTCCCATAAATATCCAAATATTCATCAGTTCTAAAATAATTATGCAAAATTGTCAGTTTATCATCCTGTAAACCAACAAAGCACTAAAATGAAATGGAACTGTCCAATATTACATGACTCAGATGGAATAATGGGCTTCTGGTGGTCAGTGTCCTTCAGAGGTGGCATTCTGTATTTAAGAAGAAGTACATTGAAAAATACTCCAATAAAAGTTCAAGTACTGATTTAACTTCTTTACTCAAGTATAAGTGAAAAAGTACTGGGTCTGAAATTCAAAGTAAGAAAGTAAATAGTAGCTCTTTGGAGGACGATTCTTTTCTTTCTTTGGCCATTTTTGTGCAAAGCAAACTGAATCATCTCCTACATAATAATGTAATAATAAAATAATAATAATAAATGAGAATACAAACTTTACTTTCTATCCAGTTTTAATTCTTATTAATGTAATCAGCTTGAATCACTTTTATGAGATTTTCATGAGCAGAGAAAATAAAGGAAAATATATGCACTGTAGCCTCTAAACAGAAAATGAATACAGTCACGGGATAAAGTGGGATTCGGTGGGTGGCAAAACCATAGCTGGACTGGCCATCGGCGCCAATGGTGATTTTTCGTTTTTATGGGCAGATGGTTTTTGTTTGTTTGTTTTTTGTTTTTTTCCTGTAACGGTATAAACACTGAAAGGTGGTGGATTGGCCAGATGCTGGCAGATGTGTA
The DNA here is from genome assembly GCF_041146795.1 of Maylandia zebra. Taxonomy (NCBI): domain Eukaryota; kingdom Metazoa; phylum Chordata; class Actinopteri; order Cichliformes; family Cichlidae; genus Maylandia; species Maylandia zebra. The sequence continues at coordinate 3,393,513 of NC_135168.1, read as the reverse complement.
AAAATAACTCAATTGTTTGGTGGTGGCTATGGCGGAGCTTCCAGGGATTCAGTAACATTAGCAAGTGGTGGAGGCCAGCAGGTGCAACACGCTGGCAGGTGGATGACGGAAAGGCAGGAGGAGCAGAGACCCGAGGCGGTGAACTGAACTTCAGGTAAGAAGTTATGACCTGCAGTCTCTCTGGGTCAGATATAAACCAAGTTTAGGTGGAGTTTATTTTCGTTATGCTGACTTTTTACAGTCAGTTACAATAACTCGTATTGCGTACTAGCTAGCATGACGGAGTTTCTATACAGCTGGGCGGGTGCTATGATGTTACTGATGTTGAACTTGTCTTATCTTATTTTATTTATAAGGTTAGTTATTAGAGTTTCCAACCGTCCCATAAAAACGGAATCGTCTGGTATTCAGAGAAAATATTACGCGTTTCTTATTGAGGTGAAAAGGAACAGTTTGTCCCGGACTTCAGCTACAATGAAAAAGGCACAAAGCTGGAGTTATTCTGTGTCTTTGCTGCACAGCTGCCTCTTCTTCTCTCATTCTCTCCTCTCCTGTTGCTACTTCAATCATGAAACTGATCAATGATCAGCTGATCGTCTCTCTTGTTTGTTTATCGCCCACTTTGCGCCAGAAAGAGGAAACCAGCGGATGTCGCGCTAAACAACAGCAGCACGTTTAAGCTTGATCAGCTGTTGTTAGAATTTATTTAATATTAATTTCTAGTATCAGCTGATGTTTGCTGGAGCCACAGCTGTAAAGCTGCTGGTCATGATGTCGGTTTGTATATCTGGTGAGAGGGAAACATGAAGATGAAACCAGGAGATGTCCTTACTGAATCATCAGAGCTGTGATGGAGAAACAGGTTTACCTTTTAGATGACATGAATGAGTTGAAGTTATGAACTGTTTCTGAGAGACAAATAACACCAGAATCCTTTTCTACGTAGCTGACAGCTGGTAACTGTGCAGGGGCGGGTCTAGCAAAGTGTTGCCAGGGGCCCAGGTAGGGCATTAACAGGGAAAGGTGGGCACAAAGAAATACTTTTCTTTCTTATTCTCATTTAAAATGTCATCTGATGTAAAATGTATAGAAATCCATTATTGTACATAGTAATTTTTTTTAGGGTCCCATCATAATTTCTTCAGAAGTAGCTAAGTACTGTATATGATGCCAGTATATTCCCACATTTTCTAGATACTGTACCAGTACTGTGTGTAAAATGCCATCAAAAAGTCAATTAAGTTTTATTCTTTCTCACCTGTCTTTCTGTCTCCTTTCACTTTTTAAAGGTTGCCATGTTAGAAAAAATATTTTGCCCTGCCATGCTGTTTATTGATGTGGCAAATGAATAGTTTATGAAAATATATCTAAATCTGTCGTCAGTAATCAGCAATGATCATGTCTCACCTCTAGTCTCCTCTGTCTTAATTTCAGGTTTTCACCATGTGTTGTAGAGAGTTCAGGAGGTTAACTCGACCAAGCAGTCTACTTTCGGGTACAGTTTAGAATACCAGAACAGGGAGGATGGTGAAGGTTTAGGTTTATTAGACTGATACATATATACCAACAACACAGTGTACATCACTGTGACAACAGCGTTTGTTTTCATTCAAAGGCTTTATGGTTTTTCCTATAATACCTGGTGGGCCGGTCTCTAGTCAAAATGCCTGGGCCGATTTTTTGTTCCAGTCCAGCCCTGGGCAAAACCCTAAAATTGGTCGTTGGGGCAGGTGTGTGGGTACATTTTTACAATTTCTATTGTGGACTCCAGTAGATTTCCTTAATGTACAGGGTGTAATCAGCTGATCTGGGCCGCAACTGAATTTAACAAGATGTAAGTAGGTGTTTTATGAGTTGTCTTCTTCCATCCTCTACACTGCCTGTACACTGTTTATGCTGTCTTTATACTAAACAGTATGAAGGTGGAATTCAACTTCAAATTCATCTCTGCTATACTTATCCTAACTCTGACCATGAGCACCACAGCCGCTGTGCATCTGTCCAATGCAGTGATTTATTTTAAATCCCTCACAGTAGAGAGAACTAACCTGCACTAACCTGCAGGTGATTTTCATGCAATCTTTCAGCAACACAGTTAGTCTAGCTACCTTTTTTTTTGTAGCACAATATGAAAAAAACATAATGTCAAGTGTATAGACCCGATATCTGATTTAAAAACATGAGTACTTACATGTAAGCTTTTAATTTCCAGTTCATCAAATCCCTCTGAATAGTCCTTACCTTTAAATCTCCCGTCCTGCCTTTCTAATCTTTCTCCATCTCTGAATGAAGTTAGCTCTTTCTTTTTTGTCCCTGTGAAACACAGCAGCTGGACCTTTACCCAGCAACACACTGTGCGACAAACTGCACACACACAGTTTGTGTGTTTGCTGATGTTTGTTGAGCTGCATTTAAAATAGCCTGCTACTTAAAAAAATATCACTCCCTGTATACTCCTTTCACTCCTTGCTTCTCTTTTGTAGAACTGGCGAGATGCTGATGTACAGGAAATGCAAATTATGGATACTTATTCCAGCGTTGCACCTCAAAAAACACAACACAAGTATTTTCACCCCTGACTCTGGACTCTGGAACTTTTATCTTTTTTTATGCGACATCTCCTGGTGCTTAATACCCGAACAGGAGTGCCTTTCATGTCTTACTGTTTAGGTTAAAATCTGTTTGATATTGCAAGGCCTGCAGTGACGTGAAATATTAACTCACTCAAATGGGTTAAACCTAAAGTAACGAGCCTATTTCGAAAATGTGTGGCGTCCAAATATTTGTTTAAAAATCTAAGGAGTAAAAGTAAAAGTACAGATACTGTACCGGAAAATTACACTTAAATAAAGTAACATAGTATTTGTACTTCATTACTTCCCACCAGACAAGGCCAATCATCAGCCAAATGAAGACTTATTGATCCCAAACCATCAATGCACAAGGCAACACAGGCAGGAAGGCCCTGAGATCTACTGTTAGTGCTATTGTTGCTACTTTTGCTACAAAAGAGCTGACTGTTCCACACCGACACACCCTCCTGACTCTTTAGTGTTTGTGCTGCTCGCATGTCTGTATCGTTGAAGACTTTAGGGATGTCACCGTACATCAGCATATCACTGAGTGATGTGGCGATGCGCTTCTGTTATCTGGTGTGTGCATTGTTTTCCATTTTATTGGTTATGTAAATTTATCTTGCTGGAGTGTGTGCATGTTCCAGGTCAAGTGTCCTTTTGGCCTCTTCATTTTCTTTGCTGTGTGATGGGTTCATTAAATCCCTCCATCCCTCCATACCCCACAACTGTCTAAACACACACAAACACACGAGACGTCCATGAGGGATGCTTTGAAAAAACTGCTAATTTGATCAATACTTAATTTTTCCTCCTCGATGCTTTTTTCTCTGTTAAGGTGTGATAAGAGGAAGGATGGGGTGGGGCTGTGCACTGTAGTGTGTGTGTGTGTGTGTGTGTTTGTAAGTCACTTAAAACTGGGTGTATGTTATCTGTGTGTGCGTGCGTGCGTAGGGGCGTGTGCATGTGTGTGTGTCAGAGCTGCCACCGACTCTGGCTATAATTTCCCCATGGCCTCCTATTACCTGTGTGTGAATGTGTGTGTCTGTGTGTGTGCGCAGACACTATCGGGCCATCTGGTAAATGGATAGGTTGGTGAGGTGTCGTCATGGCAGCCAGTTAGCCGGGGGATCCAAATGATGTCATCCCTCACCGCTGCAACACTTAAAGAGATAAGTTCCCTAAAGAGAAGCCCATTTATCAGCAGCTAATACACTGATACACAGTACAACACACACACAGACACACACACAGACACTGTGTGAAACACACATGTATTAAAACATAACAACACACGCACAAACACACAACTGAACCATTTTACCTGTCTTGTCCCTGTTCTCCATTTGTAATCATGCTGTGGCTGTGGAGGGCCACTGGTCACAGATTCTCACAGCAGCTGTATTGCCTACATTCACAGACTTTTGAGCTTCTAAAGATTAGTCCAAATATCTTTACTAATTTAGAGTGGTTCACAGTCAGTATTGTCACATATGAGTATTATGAGTACGCATGTTCACCCCAAAGTGTGAAAAATTAGCACTAACTACAGAATTTTCATCCAAATGTGTGTCGTTCACATTTGGGATAAATAATACATTTTATTAGGGTTTAAATGAGGGCCTAAAACTTACAAAGCCTGTTATCAAAGAGCACACATTTTCCAATGAAAACCTCTTTTTCAGAAGAAAAATCAAAACCAAGAACATGCCGAACGTGTCCAGCTGCCAGCGGCCTGGACTCCAGAATGTGATGTTGCTTCATCTTGCTGAAAAAGCCGGATTGGGAATACAACAAAACATACATGTGTGTGTGTGTGTGTGTGTGTGCGCGAGTATGTTTGTTTGTTCCTGGATGTGTTGCTCTTTATACTGGTCGGATGGCCTATGTCTATTAGCTGTAATGGAGTCAGACTGAGATGTCAAAGCGAACGGGCTCTTATCTGAAAGAGTGAAAGAGATGGAGAAATGGTAGCGAGAGAAATGAGGAGAATTAGAAGCAGGAAGAGAAAGAGCTGAAAAAATGTTTGGATGGAGAAAATGAGTGAGAGAACGAGATGTGAGGAAGAAGATAGGAAAGAGGCCATTCACACAGGAGCATGTTCATCTTGTGCCACAATGACACCAGCGGCTGGTCCTCCTGTTACATCTCTTTCCAGTCTATCTGGCTGCAGTCAGTGAGAACTGGTGACTCCAGTCTTTCAGGCATCGCATTAAAATGCAGTAGATGCAGATTTCTCCTAAAAAGCGTCTGTCATTTAGCCAGTAGAGGGTGCTATCACTGTACTCAGAGCAAAATTAAATCTGGTTAATGAGAGATTAAACAAACCTGCTATTCACAGTCTATGAATAACACAGGATCTTCGTCCTCTCTGTACAGAGTGTTTATATAATGACTGCAGCACATAATATTTCTGTAATAGTTTAATTTAATTGTGGCAATATGATTGAGTCTCATTAATTTGGTATAATTAAATGTAATTAATTAATGGAGAGTAAATTCTTGGATGTTGCCAGGTGGGTCCCCAAGTAGAGTGTGCCCCTGTTTGACAAGCTCCAACACATCTTTGACATTTTTAAAGCTCTCAGGTCATTAATTGTTTTTTGGTTTGCTTGATTTTTTTGTTCTATTTTGTTTTGAATCCGCTTACAGCCAGAGCTGAGATCAGTGGTGATCTCCTGGACTCTTTAAAGTCACAAGAATTCAATTCAGTTCAGTTTTATTTATGTAGCGCCAAATCACAGAT